>NW_024423319.1:97948196-97979877 GCF_017311325.1 Ursus maritimus
TATATATATATATACACATACATATATATATATTAGGAAAAGAAGAGAGGGGGAAAATCGAAAAAGCCTTTGATCAGTGGTACTGAATCAGAGGCAAATTTCCTCCCCTCAGGGGACATTTAATCATGTCTGGAAACATGACTGTTTGTCACAACTGGGAAGGTGCTCTGGCCAAGGATACTGATAAACATCCTGCAGTGCTCCTGACAACAACACACACCAAAGAATTATCCAGACCAAAATGTCAGTAGTGCTAAGGTTGAGAAACCTAAGTTTTTACTGAATGCAGGTGGGAAAAATTTATATAATGTGACTTATAGAAGGGCCCTTAGAAGATGCAAACTGAGAAAAGAAAAGGCAAGGGTTATTTCTGTCTTCAAATTAGGGAAAGAAGAATACATGTTTAGGTGAAGTCAGATTGGAGTTATTTCTCAAGAATAATATTGAATTTGGGGGAGGAAGTCAGATGCACTTCATCGCTATAACCCATGTTTTTATGGCTCCTTCAAGGTGATTTCTCCCCAGCTAGATGGGATATTAGATGTATTCTGTGGGTACTATATATTTTAAACTGCAGCTCTTGGAGCCAAAAGTATTTGAGTAGTTAGTAATTTTTTATATTGAATGGGGCATGTATAAAAAGTATCAGATGACCAGATCATTTTTAGAAATATGTGTCCTGGTTGATCACATTGTCTTCACATTGTCACTTGTTAATGTGAGATATGGAGCAAGTATTACCTTCCTGTGAAATGAGAATACCTACACCTGAGTATTGTTGGGTAAAAATTAAATAAAATGGGGCTTATAAATAACCTTGCCTGGCACATAAGAAACACTGAGTAAATGATAGTAGTCATAGTGTAGGTGGTAATCTTTCTTCCTTCCCAGTAGCAGCAATAGTTCTCACTTGGATTGTATTCTTAGTAGCAGGAAAGAATCGGTTAAAAATGATAAAGTAGCATTACTGAGCTTTAAAAGTCTAGGGCTTCCACATCTAACAATTTTTTTTTCATAAAATCCAGAAATACAGGTGGGTAACATGAATCCTTGAGTTCTGATTCTCTAGTACAGTATCCCATGGATAGCACATGCTCTTATGGTGCTAAATGTAAATAATTGATGATAGTTGAGTCGTCACCTATTTTATTTCTTCTTTAGGGTAAGAAAGAATATAGACAAAAGTAAATGTTTATGGATTTGTAACATTTATTTCTAATTTTCCACCTATACATGCAAATGACAACTATTTAGAGCGAAGAAGTGAGGTTCTTCCTCCCCCACGCACAATAGATTTTCTTTTTTAGTCCATGCATGATTCCTAACTTTGTTTACATGTACTCTCCAACTCTTACATATTTCATTAAGCCACAGGCCATTCTTTCAAATATTCAAAAAGAAAAGTATTCCCCAATGTTGTTTACATGGAGAACAGTTACTTTAGCTATTGGTGATATGCAAGGAGCTAAACAATCTCTCCTATAACTGATAGTATGAAACAGTAAGGCAGTCTGGCCACCTATACAGAATGGTACTTTTAGATATTTTTGCTAGTTTGAGTCCAGTAATTTATCAGTCAGTCGACTGACTTTTCACTTACAAAAGTAAAGAAAACAAAAACATTACCCGCGTTCACACAACAAAGCAAGGAGTAGAATATGTGCTTCTTGCTTTTTTCCCAACAAAAGGAGACCTGTGAATTACAGAAAAACCACGTGTGAACACTTCAAAGGAAGTATGCCAAACACATTGTGTGTGTGTTTTTTAAAAGATTTAGTAGCTCCTTTAAAGATCTAAGTACAGCTGTTAGTCTGACTAATCATGTACCCCTGAAACCAATTAAATTTGTCGACTAGAGAAATATTCTTCAAACGCTTTTGAAAAAATGAGAGTTGCCTCCTAAAGCCAACACCTTTTAATTAACAAAATATTCAGAGAAAAGCTGTGGTTTGCAATAGTTTGTTACACCTACTGTTATTCATGCTACTATTCCGGTGTGCCAAACTCAATTCCTTCCAGCTATTTTGAGCTTGAGTTTCTGTCTGCTTAACTATGGAAAGAAAACATAGTTCTTAGTAGGGATTTTTAATTGTCTAACAAATGCATGCTACAGTCACCAATAGTCAGACAGTACAGGCTCCGTGTGTTGTGTATACATCTCTCTATACAGACATATACACGTATATACGATATGTATATCTCTGGCTTAATGATACACATTGTAATACACATGGTTCTAGCATGGACTGGTTAAGCAGGAAAGACAGCAGAATGTATTGCTGGAAAGACAGTTAATCGTGTGACATCATAAGAACTCTTTTCTGTTGTGACCCCATCCTGGAAGAGATACTTTCCCCAACGTGCTTGAGATGAATAACCTTGGCCTCCATAGTGGTTTGGGAGGCTGAGATCTGAAGGAGCCATTCTCAGGGCCAACTCCTTGTGACCCTGGACAGTGACTGGAGGCAAGGGGCAGACATCCAGGCTAGCATATCAGACTGTGGGGTGTTAAATGGGGCACAGAGGAAGGGGTACCTGCTGGCTGGAGGGGAAACCATTTCCCATGCTCCTTAGGGAGAACCTGGAAACTCATCCCACAAGTTCAGGTGTAAGATTCTGTATAGTCATTTATGTATCCTAACTCCTTACCTAATTGGAATTATGAGTTGAGAGAATTCTCAACAAATTCTCCTTCCATCTTTTAAATTATGGAGTTATCGGAAAACTCTGGGAGGACTAAATATCCTTGCCTGATGCTTAGAGTCAAGATTCTGTTGCTCAGTCTGGGAAAACCCACTGGAACTGCCCACTTACAGATCTGGCCAGCCCACACTTTACCTAATGAAGTGATTTGCTTATGATTCTAGTAGCATGACAGTGGAAAAGAAGGGACCTTGTTTTTTTTTTCTTTTTAGATAAAAGTAAAGGCATCTGAAAATGCAGTATGAGTCAATATGGTATATATAATAAAATGACATATTCTCAAGACCTCAGCAGTTCTCCTTTGAAACATCTTGCTTAATAAAAAAAAAATAATAAGAAGAAAAATACCTGCACAGATCTAGAGACAAGTCTTTTTTTTTTTTTTTTAGGAAAAATGAAATATATTTTTTAAAGATTTTATTTATTTATTTGACAGAGAGAGAGATAGCCAGCGAGAGAGGGAACACAAGCAGTGGGAGTGGGAGAGGGAGAAGCAGGCTTCCAGCGAAGGAACCTGATGTGGGGCTCGATCCCAGAACGCCGGGATCACGCCCTGAGCCGAAGACAGACGCTTAACCACTGTGCCACACAGGCGCCCCGAAAAATGAAATATTTTAACTAGCATTCTAGATAGAATTGGTCCTAATAAAATATGAACTAAATGGAAATTAGTTTCTTTCTACTTTATGTTATAGCATTTATTTCTCTACTCTTCAAGACCCAAAGTTTCTGAATTTAGAAATCATCTCTCAGTTACTATCAATTACTACCCTCTAGCCACTAGACAAACAAAAACCTAATAATGGTATAAGATTTGTTCATAGGGATTAGATTTAAGTAGTAAAATGTTTAAGACTTGAAGTGTTTAGGACCCCAAAGAATAGTTTAATTCTATACCTCATGGAGACTTTTTGGTTATAGACTTATCTTGGCTCTCCATAAATCACAGAAATGTAGATTTGGGATTTGAAAAGAAAATGGAATATTTGGAGAAGGGAGAAGAGAGTTTGTGTAGAAGAGCATAAAAGTGGGAAATGCCCAGTGCTAATTGGAGAATATGGAATATAAGGTTTTGGGAGGGGGAATGGGAAGAATGGAAGGAGAAGAGGCTGAAATGAATTCTAGTTCAAAGAGCCCAGAATGGCATGCTAATTTAAAAAATCAGTAGCCAGTAAACCTTGAGCAGCAAAAGAAAAAGGAGAAGAAAACTCACACACATACTATACCTGCTGGCGGAAGGATACTAGAAGACTTACATATATGAATTCATAAAATACTTAGAACAATTTCATGAGATTGGTACTGTTTTCCCATTATATAGGTGAATACTCTGAAGTTCACGGAAGTTCAGTTTATCAAGGCAGGATATAATCCCTTACTTCAAAATCCTGTAATCTCATCCAAGGTTGTATATCGAGGAAATGTTAATGCCAGCTGTCTGGGAGAGAAGTACTATTATAATTGCCCTTTTACAGAGGAGTAAATTGAGATTTGGAGAGCTTAAGTAACCTGCCTAGGGTTACCCAGCTAAGCAATGGCAGAGTGAGGATTGAAATCCAACAGTCTGATCCTAGATAGTTTGTTTTATACTCTGCTTCTTGTTCCAATGTTCCTTCCCGCTTTCTACCTCCCTTGATAGAAAAGTGAGGAACAAAAAATTAATTGGTTCTATTTTCTCTCTTCTGTATTTGACCTTCCATTGTCTGCCCCAAGCGGTGGCTCTTTCTCTATTAGTTTCTTGTTCTGAGAATAGTTAAAATGACCTCAACAGTAAGAGCCTAGGAATATTCTGTGTTCTAGTCTTTGAGAAACCATCCTTTGAGATTGTTGTCTTTTAGGGCTCCCCGTGGGTAGAAGGCCTCTAAGTGTACTCAAAAGCTTACTGTGCATAGATTTATTTTTTAGATTCATTATTCAGAGGACATCAGTTGAGTGCCTACTGTATTCCAGTACCTGTGCAAGGTGTAGGGGCTAGAGCAGTGAGCAAAACGTACCTTGTTCTCCCCTCCCTTTCCCACTGCTTTAGAGATGTTTTCAGATGTTGAGTGCTGGGGGAGAGTTGACCAGCAATGAAGGGCCTGACTGGTCCATGAATGAGATCACCTGCCCATGACTGGTGCACCCATGGCTACCTTGCTGACCTTTCAGTCTCCCCGTAAATCTGTTTCAGCCAACTTTGTATTTGGTGCTACTTCTTTCTTTTTCCTCATTGGAGAACTTTGTGGTATTATCATTCCGATGTTACTTGTCTGTACTTTTTAGTCATCCTGAATCATTCTCTGTTGTTCAGTCTCTGGCCCCAGCCTTTCTTTTCAAGAGACTTTTTTCAAAACAGTTGAAATCTGATAATTCTCTGTATTCTCATCTTTGACTGCATTGAAATTTAAGATGACATGACCGTTTCCACTTCATTAGGCACTTCTTTGTTGGTCAGAAGTAAATCTAGAGAAAAAAAAATCTTCCTGCTCTCCTTTGAGGGTCAAATTTTCAATAAGTCAAGCTAAAAAGAAATAAAGGAAAGAAAAGAAAAGAAAACATTGCCTGACGCCTCCCAAAACTTTGAAATCATCCCAAAGTACTGTATGTTACCTCAGTATCTGTTGTGTGTCTATTTTAAGAACAATTTGTCCATATTTTCTAGTCAGCCAGGCATTCAGCAGTTAGCTCTCACAGTGATGTTTTAATTTAGCTCTTTTTTTTATCCTCACCCATGCATCCTCTTCAGGGATTCAGCTTCTCTCTTGGAATCCCTTTTAAGATTTTTAGATCCTGTTGGCCCCCATGCTTCCAACTAGGAGTGTTGGATCACAAGATGCTATTTCTGCTGCAGATTATATGTCATTCTTTCTAGAAAGAGCCTCAGAGTAGTGAGAGAAATTCAAGAAACAGTTTCTTCTTTTTCTCCTCAGTATCGTTGTTGTTCAGTCATTATTTCTTGGCATTAGTTTTTATTCTACCTGACACCCTACCTTTTTTCTTTCTGTCTGTCTTGTTCAAGATTATTTCTCCCAGCCATAGGAAACCCTCGTCCCCGAGAAGCTTGAGAGACAGGAGGCACCCTTCCATTTCCCTCATCATCTTCTCTCACAAAAAGACAACCTTAAAAGTGCAGAAAGTAATACAACCATGAAAAGTGATTTATTGCTACCTCAGAATGGAATGCCCACATTAGCACACTCTTCTCATGTTCTAGAATATTTCCCTTCTTGTCCATGGCTCTCAGGTCTCCCGTTGAGATGTCCTTTGCAGCTTTCTCTCAAAGCTTCCCTTCTAAACTATGTAGTCCACTATTTCTTTGCTACTGCTCTCCTGGATGTAGTAGGCTTCAGAGACTCTGGACTTTATTTTATTTTATTTTTTAAAATAATTTTTTATTATGTTAGTCACCATACAGTACATCCTTAGTTTTTGATGTAGTGTTCCATGAATCATTGTTTGTGTATAACACCCAGTGCTCCATGCAGTACAATGCCCTCCTTAATACCCATCACCGGCCTCTGGACTTTAAACCAGATGAGGCATTCTGTTCCCCTCATCACTCACCTTCCTAAATTACCCAGCTGTTTGTTGGTATTTAATATCAATTCACACTAGCAAGCTCAGCGCTCTTTAGTAAATAAAGGGCCACACACAGACCTTTGAGATTTTCCCAAATATTTCGTCTATTTCTACCCCTTATCTCCAACTTCTCATTATATTCATTCATCACTGTATTTCATTTTTATCAGGTGTTTATAAACATAGTGATACCTAACATTATTACCTACCAGTGTCAGAAACTGTGCTAATACTGTTATTTTCTGGCACTGTTCTATGTGCATTTCATATATTAGTCATGGAATCTGCACAACTTCCCCTATAACATTCACTCTGTTCTTGTCCCTTCTTTACTGAGGAAAAAACCTGAAGCTTAGAGAAGTTAAGTAATGTAACCAAGGTCACACTGCTCCTGGGACAGAGAAAAGGATTCTCTCCTAGGTGTTTTTACTCAGGAATTTTGGATCTTAACCATTACCACGTGCCATCTTATACTATAGTGTTCCACACTATTAATATTTATTTAATATTTCTTAATAACGTAGAAATAGTGTTTCATATCCAAGTAGAAAAACTTTTTTAGGTCTGATTTTCCAACAGTAATGTAGCTTGGGTTTTCTCCACTGCCAGTCACTTTGTGCCCAGTCTGAAAGAAAAGGAAAAAAAATATGAGACTCTATTCCCAATATAAAATACAGAGCAAAGACAAAAACATTTCACTGGCTTTGATTTCCCTAGGGTCCACCTCCAAAGTAATTTACTTCCTGTTCAAGGAAATAAGATCTAGCCAAACTTGACTTTTGCTTTTTTTTTTCCTTGAATGAGAAAAAATAAGTAAAACTTTCTCACCTGGTAAGGTCTGAATACTTTTTTCTTTACCATATTCCACAGTCTGTGTAATTGTTATTTGAGAAGGACTATTTAAATTAAGTTGTCCAGCCATTAGAATCAGCAAAATCATTTTTGAAAGATTGTTAAATGTGTACTAATGAAAAGTTTGAGTCCTTGAATTACCCTGTCATGTAGTACTGTGTAAAGTATTCACGTTGTTGGAGAAAAATTAATAACATAATAAATAATACTTTGGCTCAAATTGTACTTTAATTAAGCTTGTTCTATTGTTCCTGAAATTGGCTTCTTTGCTGTGTTCCTAATTTTTCTTTTTTTTCTTTTTTTCTTTTTGCAAAAAAAAAAAATTTAGCTCCTAGTCAGACTGTAACTCTGGTGACACAAGCCGCAGTTACCAAGGAAACTGCCGTCTCCAAACTAGAAATGCCATCTTCCTTGCTGTTGGAGGTACCTGCTCTGGCAGATTTCAACCGAGCTTGGACAGAACTTACCGACTGGCTGTCTCTGCTTGATCGAGTTATACAATCACAGAGGGTGATGGTGGGTGATCTTGAAGACATCAACGAGATGATCGTCAAGCAGAAGGTATGGGGAAAATGATAAGACCTGGTTGAGATTTTTCGTTAAAGTGAAGATTGTCCACATGTCAGTTCACTCTCCCTAGACCACATTCCCACAAGTTTGTAGGCAGCTTTTCTCTGTCAGCAACACACTATCTCTACTCTCTGTAGCCTAAGTATGATCAAGAAAAAAAATAATGCAATTATCTAAACCCATAAATTAAAACGGAATGATACAAGAAAAAAACCATAAAGCTTATAATTACAGTTGGCTTAATTAAATTCACTAAACAACTAGTATTTAAAAAATCCACTTAATATCAAATAAGTAGTTAAACTGAGCTGTTTACATTTAAACTGTTTGTTTTGGCATCCTGCAGCCATAAAATATTACAGAATCAAATATAATAATCTAGGAATTGGTTGTTCACTCTTCTGAGTTGTCTGTGCCAATTTTCCTCCTATGATGATGAATATCATTGAAAGTTAGCTGTAAATTTTTAGAAAAGAAAAGTACCAAACATAATATATTTTTAAATACCTTAGATCTTAATATTGGTATTTATGCAATGCTATAGTCAAATAAACATGTTTTTAATACAAAGATTGCATTTATCAGCCTCTTGGAATCCATTCCACAAAATCGTGGCATCAGTTAGAAACATAGGAATACATTGATATAAATCTGGTTGACCTAGCTAAAACAAATGCACTGTGTATCTTTTATATTTCCAAACGAATAAGAAAAATTGTTTTGAAATATTTATGTGTTGTAGTTATTTCACTGCTAAATGATTTTCAAATCTTTTCTACGGAAGTAATAAATTGCCTTGAAGGTATTTAGTTGTTACAGAACTACTTTTTTTTAAAAAAGCAGGAGTAAGGCAGACAGATTTCTTTGTAAAATGAACTTTAGCAATTCAGTAGGAATAAAAATAAGTGGATAGTAAGCAATCTGCATTTCAAGTACCTTGATTTGAGACCCAGGAGACATGAATTAAGTGTTCTTTGTCATTTGCAAATGACACGATTGTGGTCAACTCATTCTGTGGATCTTGGTTTCCTCTTCTGGGCACAGGATACACAGGTTCACATTCTTATTCACCACATAGTGATAGACATGTGTTTATGTAAGGATATGTAACTATTATATAAATAGGTATAATTTGTTTCACTGCTCCTTTAGAACAAGTATTAGTAGGTACATTCTTCAGCAGAAGCCACTGAGATGTCATACCCCTAGAAAGTAGCAGAGCAAAGTTTCAAATCCAAGTCTGTTTGGTTTTTAAGCCTACATATTCTTACTTATTACATGTATTGCTTGCCAGTATTAATGTAAATGTGGCTACCATTTGGTGATATATATGTTTTTATATATATAGTCTGTGCCAGACACAGTGCTAAGCATTTACAGTTTCACTGAGCTGATACATGCAGAAATAAGAGATTATGTTCTTGCACAGTATCATATCAAATTGTGCTAATACTTCCAAGACTATTACTAACCAGAGGAGAAAATATGTTACAGTGTTTAAAAACAAGGTCTTTGGAGTTAGATGGTCTGGGTTCAAAGCTTGGCTCCTCTAAAACAGTTGTAGACCTTTGGCATGTTATTCAGCCTCCCTGAACCTGAGTTTATCTGTACAACGTGAATGATGATACTATCTTTGCCTTATAGGTTGTCATAAGGATTGCATTAGGTAGAAAACGAAAAATGCTTCCCATCCTGCCTTGCTTACTGAAAGTACTCAACTAGTGTTCGTAATTAATATTAGAGTATAAATGTGCCTGCTCACAGCATTTGTAGCATGCAAACTGTTTGTCATATAATAATATTACATGAAAATAAGAGCTCGTTTCCACATCTGCACCCCATTCTGCCACTGGCATTACGGCCTCCTGTAAAAGCCACTGGGTATTAGAGGGGGAGAGGAAGTCCCCACCCCTTTGTGATCCTAGCCTTTAGGATCTGCTTTAGAATCCACCTGCTCAGTAGTCTTCAGAAAAATAAGATTGTCTTTTTCTGAAAAATAAGGCTGTCTTTTTCTGAAATGACTACTAATTTGATACCTCTTCAAAATGATAGTCTTAAAGATAGGTCCAAAATTCAGAGAAGTTCAAGTGCCATACCGAGGGTCACAGGGTCACAGAAAGCCAGGAATTTTTAAATGCCATATATCTATCTACTATCTATATATGGCATTGTATATATTGTATGCTTCCCACCCTGCCTTGCTTACTGAAAGCAAGTAAGCAAGAGATGACGACTCTATCTCATATGTATATATATACATATATATGTATATATATGTGTGTGTGTATATATATGTATATATGTATATCATAGATATACATGTAATTTTTATATGAGATAGAGTTATGTATATCATATCTGTATATATAGTATATATGTAAGCATTATATATATGCAAAATTTCCCTTCTCTTGCTGAATAGTGGAGTGCTTTTCCTGCTTCTTCCTCTCATATTAAAAAAATGATTTATAAAGTATCAGTTCTTCCCTTTTAGAGCTTTCTATCACTAAATGGTCAGTAAAATGACCCAAGTAAACATTAAACAAGTGTGTTGGGGGGGACAAAAAAAAGAGATAAGTTTGGGGAAGTATTTATTATAATATCAAGGAATAAACACTTTTCTCTGGGTAAAGTTTTAAACAAAACAATCCTAACTTTAATATTTGAAGTGTGAAAAATGAAGTAATATTCTGAAAGGACTTTATAAACTGCAAAACACTATCAATGCCTATTTATTCATATGCTTATTTAACAAATTTTTATTGAGCTACTACTAAGTGCCTAGGAAGTACAGAGTTGGACAAGATATAAATGCACAGATTAAAGCAGGTGAAGGAAAGACAGCAATAATAGCACTGTGATAGAAATCAATTACAGGATAATACCTAGAACATATTTAACACTATATGCTAGTCACTTTTAAGTACTTCACATGGATTACTTATTGCTCACAACACTGTGAGACTGATAGTAAAGCACAGTGAGGTTAAATAACTTGCCCAAGGTCAAGAGGTAAAGAGACAGCAGTAGAATTTGAACTCAGGCAGTCTGATTTCAGGGTCCCCACTGTAGTTTTCTACCTCCCTGGGCATGTTTAGGGGCTGCTCTAGAACCTCACTCCAGGAAGCGGGCATCTGACTAAGCCAGGGAAGAAAATGGAGGTCAGAAAAAAATTCTGGAAGAGGCTAAAACTTAAGCCAAGTATTAAAAAACAAGTTGGAAATAATCAGGTAGATAAAACGAAAAGGTGATTCTGGAGAAGAAACAAACTCTGCATTTTGCTGAGGTGGAAAACAATGTAGTATGTTATATAAATTGTGATTCCATATGGCTGAAATTAAGGGAGTGAGGAAGAAATTGATTAACTTGAATAGAGAGGGATGGGGCTACGAAATGGGGATCTTTCCTTGCTAGAACAAGGAGTTTTGATTATGGCCTGCAGGCAGTGGCAATGCTTGAAGTATTTTAAACAAAAAGGTAAAATCATCAGATGTAGTTTGTTAACTATCAATAGGGTTTTCTGGATGTAAGCAACAGAAACATCCTCTGATTAAATCAAGCAGAAAGTGAATGTACCGGAACTGGCATGAATGTAGCGGGAAAAGGCTTAGAAAAAGAAAAAGTACCTGACCACATCTGGGCATCTAGTTCTTAGTAACTACTCCAGGCTGTCTCTGAAATCCTCTTTTTTCTGCGTGCTGTTTAACTGTTCAGAATACAAAGTCCCGGAAGAGGGAGGCCAGTTGACCTTGCTTGGGTCACAGATGCATCTCTTAGCTAGAAGAGAGCAGAGAACTGTGCTTTAAAACCATCTCCTTCCAAAACTCCTCACAGTGAGGGAGGGCCTGTTCCCCTCCAAAGAAATTGGGGGTCTGTTGAAAATAGAAAGGGGAAAAGATACTGAGCAGCCAATAAGCAATAAATATCCCCTGAACTCAGGCAAGAATATGTAGAACAGGATGAAGGATGGCACAAATAAAGGGAATTTATAGGAGGTGATGATGGGCTCTAAGCAATATGCTTATCTATTTCAACTTTGCTATATGGAGACCTGAAATAAAGACCATTTATGCCTCAGGACCTTAAATTTAAGTTTGACCCTTGCACATACTGGTTCTCAATAAATGTTGATTGCTTGATGGATAATGTGAATGAAATGTGATACAATAGCTTTATTTTTAAAAGAGATTGAAATTTGGAATTTTAATTGTAGCTACAAAGCATCGTAAGTTACGTAAGAGGTTGTAACAACATTTTATGAATCTAGGAGAACTTAGTTTTGAACTTAGGAAGTTCAGATCAAACCTTAGACATACAGTGATTGAATTATTGTTCCCAGTAAGGGAAGAAGGATCAGACATTTGAATAAGTTAGCTCTTCATAATTCTAGACCTTGAATTCAAAATCATGTAATTTATATTAAGCTTCTGTTCTCCTTTCACATAAGTTATTTAAGTTCTTAGTTTAGAAAACTGGGTTGCCACTATTTTGAAAAAAAAGCAATTTTTACTGAAAAAAAGTAAATTTTACTAAGTGAATTAAGCAAAAAAAAAATAGAAATTGAAATGACAACTTTAATTTTTTTTGAAGTTTATAAAATGCAGCCATTTAAAAAATTAAGCAACTTGCCTGCTTAACTTTAGAGAGTAAAAATATACTATTATATTGTAGAGGAATAGGGATGCAAAATATGCAAGTTAAATCTTTAAAAGTAAAACATACATGAAGCTCCAAGTTGATTTCCTAACATTGTGAATTAATAACAGAGTGTGATTTGTAATTTATAGTTTCATATCAAAAAAGTCTGATTTTTAAAAATGCTCTTTTTATTTCATCATATGTTTAAGTAAAATTAAAACAAAATTGTTTTAACAATTATTCACAGTTTTACTGACATAATCTATCAAATGAAGGGGAAATACGTCTAGAGTTTTTCACTGAAAATATGACCATTAGGGAAAGGAAGGAGGGAAAGACAAAGGAAGAGGGGAAGGGAAGAGGGATGGAAGGAAGGAAGGAAAGTTAGGAAAAAAGAGAGAGGGAGGACAGGAGAAATGGAAGAAGGGATGGAAGGTGGGAGGGAGAGAGAGGTTAGGGAGGTAAGAGAGGTGGATGGCAAATTTGAGGAGAGCTTTGGGGCAGTGAAGAACTGTGTTGCTATCAAGAGATGGGATTTAGGTGGCTGTATGATATCATTATTTTTTATACTGCTGGTATCTGATTGCCTATGCTAAATAAATTATAGTCTTTTTCAAGTCATTTTGGCCAGGTGTTCAGGGTAATTCACCACTAAATCTAAACCACGGGTACTGTATTGAGTAAAGAATTGAATCGGCAAAGGAGTTTTATCCAGTGATAAGACCTCTCCAGGTTGGGGTTGAGAAAAATTGGCCAATCTGGACAAGATGATAATAGCATTGTTCCAGATTCATTTTTAACTACACATTACAACTCTACCTGAGAGATTTCATTATCCAAAAATTGAATAAGCAGTTTCACTAGGTACAGTCTATATTTAAATGGAAAATAATTACTTGGATGTGTTTAATTTTTTTTATTGTTAAGGTCAAAGTCTTTAATAAAAGTTCCATGATTATTTTTTGAACTCTGGCTGTATCTACACAAAGAGCAATTGAGTGGGTCTGGAATTATTCTGATTAGAACTTTCAGTGAAAAAAATTCAGCCACAATCTTAGGACAAAAGAACTTGTCTAGCATGGACCTAGAAGGATTGGTGAAACAGTGTGTGTGGGGGGGAAAGGCTTTGTTTAAACTAAAAACAAAACAAAACAGAACATTTCTTGGTGTTACTGTGTTGCCATGAGCATAGAAACAAAGTGGATGTTGCAAATAGTTTCCCTTATTCAACAAATGAGAAAAGTTACAGACAATACAGGTAATTGGTCTAAGGTGATTTAGTGAATGTAATTGCCCTAATGTAAATCCAGACCTCTTGTGAATAATGTTTCTTACTCCTTTTCCTTTTTCTATGACCCCCCCCCCCCCATTTCTTAAGCATCTCTTCATTTCTCCACCAAAGTTAAAACAAAACAAGCTATGCACAGTTTATTTCCACGGGTATCCAAGGGACTTCACAAGTTGTAGGACAGTCATCTTAGGGTGAGGGGATGGATTATTCTGGTTTTTTTTTTCTTTTAACAAACAACCATCCAGCCCTCATCATCTCATCTTTGTACTGCTATACAACCTTGCATAAGAAACACCATTCCAGAGGGTGACGTCTTTCCATATATCAAAGGTGTGTGTTATATTCTACGAAGAATAATGTCATAATATGTTTGGCTGAGGATATTTGCAAATTTGGTACTGCAATTATCTTCTGACAAATGTACATGTCTCCTGTAGAAAGCTCATAATTGTGTGAATCACTACTCCACATGCACACAATTTTCTTTCCCTACCTAATGAGAGCCAAATTCACTATTATCTTCACTGAAAGGTGTAAGGATAAGTCAGTGTCAACAATTTGACTTAGATTATACTCTCTGGTCATGATAAAATAAACTCCCCTTAAAGACAAAGGTCATAAAGTTGCAAACACAAAAAAATCCTGTTCTTGAAGTGTCATAGTAACCTTTTTATGAAAAGTGATACCATACGCTTTTTGGCTTAAAGATAAACATAAGTTTTACTAAGCTACATATTTCAAAGTCCGTGAATGGAAATGCATATCTTAATACATTTCAATTCAATTCACTGTAAAATTTTCTGTCAAAACCTTATCGAGTAAAACTGAACCATGATATTTACATGAATTCTGATAAAAGCCAGTATACTGCGTTTTCAGTAAAATACCAGTGGGATTCTGATAAGGAAGTTTATGTTTGTCATTGTTTTTAAATAGTGAATTCTGTTTGAAAATTTCCTTGCTTGGGTCTAAATAAATCCTTGATATGAAATGGCTTTTATTATTTTCATAAAAATACCTAAAATATGCGATCTTCTCTGTTTTAGGAGAAAGCAAGCTACCAAATTCAATGTCTTTTGATCTTTTTTGAAAGCTATATAATGTTATTATATTCTGAATGCTATTACCTGCTTTGGGGGCTTTTCATTTCACCATGATTTTGGGTCCTTGAAGTCTATAATTGAAGTTGTGGCGTGCAGTAATGTAAGTTCCTCTTACTGTTGCACTTGATGTTAGGGTAATGGTAGGTAATGTTAATGTTAGATGCATGGTTCTTTCTTCATTCATTCCTCAGTTCAACAAATTGTCTTTGAAAACCCATGTTGAAAAGCATGCTAAAGACAGGTAGGGAACTATTAGGAAATGATGTTGGAAAGAGATAGTGGGGTAAGAGCTTGGATTTAAATTTGATTTCCTGTGTCTGTTAGTGAATAATTGAGATTAAGATAAAACAATGCCCACACATAACTGCTAGTAAGTGTTTCTGTACATTTATCCACACTTTTCTCTGTATGATTACTTGCATTAATGTCATAAATGTATATATATATAATTAACATACATATGAGGTAGATATTTTTAGTAGTTTGCAATGAAAAAATACTATGAATATTTTTTGTCTCTCAAATGCCTGCTTTGAGACCAGAGTTACAATGTCATGCAGATTCATCAGAGATATAGTGACTAACTTTAAAGGGGTTTTGGTGTAAGACTAAGTATTCATTCTTCTGTTATTTATTGAACACTTGCTGGTGAAAGACATCAGCATTATCTGTTCCTGGGGATTAAAAATAAAAAGAATAGGCAGAGAGAGGAAGATGGTGAAGTAAGAGGACCTTAGGCTTGCCTCATCCCATGAACACCACTAGATAATTATTGAATCATCCTAAATAACCCCAGAAATCAACCTGAAGACTGACAAAACAAACTCTAGAACTAAAGTGAGAGGAGGCCACATTGAAGAAGGTAGGAAGTACAGAGAGGTGGCTTAGGGGACAAAGGAATCGCAGCTGGTGAGGAGGGGAGGGAGTAGTGGTCACAGAGAAGGGAGAGAGAGGGGAGCACACAGGGGAATGCACAAGGAGAATGTTTCCTCATTGACACTGGCTTAGAAAGTGAGAGGGGCTGAATTCCCTGAGTTCTTACAGCCAGTGGGACTTAAAGCCTAGAGTTTTAAAGGTCAGGGGACCTGGCTGGATAAGGATAGAGCCTTAAGGGCACTGTGCTACTCTTGGAGAGAATTCAGGCAAACAGCAAGGATGCATACAGCATGGAAACCAGATCCAAAGAGTGCCTGGGGCACACAGTGGGGACTCTGTGCCCACTCTTCGTAAAGCGTGTCCCTGAGAGGCAGCGTTCCTGGAGATGCCTCTCCTGGAATAAATGAGGTAGCCAGTGCCATTTTCTTCCTCATCCCTGCAGCATAAACACAGAGTCACCTGCTGAAAGCAGCACAGTGCCAGCACTGGCTACTGAATTTGCTTATACTAAGTCCCCACCCCCCTGCTCTCTGGTGAAACTGCCCTACTCAGCCACACTAGCCTCAGACCCAGTGTGGTGGGTCCCTCCTCCAGAAGACCAGCTCAAACCCCTTCCCACACCACATCTCTCAATCAGAGAGTTTTACAGGGTCTCAGTTCTGATGGAGGTGATGGCAGGTCTCATTTCACAGGCAGACCAGAGCACACCTAGTTAAAATTCACCACATTCAGGCCAAGGACCAAACACAGGAGCTAGATCTTTGAAAAAAGTTAATAAAATTGATAAACCTCTAGTAGACTTATCAAAAAGTAAAGAGAAAGGATCCAAATGAAATCACAAATGAGAGAGGAGAAATACCAACCAACCCTACAGCAATACAAACAATGATAAGAATATTACAAAAAACTATATGTCAACAAGTTGAACAACCTGGAAGAAATGGATAAATTCCTACAAACATATAAATTATCTAAACTGAAACAGGAAGAAATAGAAAACTTGAACAGACAAAGAAATTGATTCAGTAATCAAAAAACTCCAACAAACAAAAGTCTAAGATCAGATGGTTTCACAGGTGACTTCTACCAAACATTTAAAGGGTTAATACCTATTCTTCTCAAACTCTTCCAAAAAACAGAAAAGGAAGGAAAACTTCCAAATTTCATTCTATGAGGCAAAAATTACCCTGATACCAAAACCGAATAAAGACACCACTGAAAAAGAGAACCACAGACCAATATCTCTGATGAGTATAGATGCAAAAATCCTCAACAAAATATTAGCAAACCAAATCCAACAATACATTAAAAAAAAAAAAACATTCACGACAACCACGTGGGATTTATTTCTGGGTTGTAAGGGTGGTTCAATAGTCAAAAATCAATCAATGTGATACATCATGTTAATTTAAAAAAAGGGTAGAAACCATATGATCTTTTCAATAGATGCAGAAAAAGCATTTGATAAAGTACAACATCCATTCATGGTAAAAACCCTCAACAAAGTAGCTTTAGAAAGAACATATCAACATCATAAAGGCCATCTATGAAAAACCCACAGCTAATATTATCGCCAATGGGGAAAAACTGAGAGCTTTTCCTCTATGGTTGGGAACAAGACAGGGATGTCCACTCTCACCACTTTTATTCAACATACTATTGGAAGTCCTAGCTATAGCAATCAGACAACACAAAGAAATGAAAGGCATCCAGGGGTGCCTGGGTGGCTCAGTTAGTTAAGCATGTGACTCTTGATTTTGGCTCAGGTCATGATCTCAGGATTCTGAGATTGAGCCCTGCATCGGGCTTTACACTGGGTGTGGAACCTGCTTAAGATTCTCTCTCTCTCTCTCTCTCTCTCTCTCTCTCTCTCTCTCTCTCTCTCTCTCTCTCTTCCCCTCTCTAAGAAAAAGCTTCCAAATCAGCAAGGAAGAAGTAAAACTTCAACTGTTTGCAAATGGTATGATATTACATAAAGAAAACCCAAAAGACTCCACCAAAAAATGGCTAAATGAATTCAGTAAAGTCACAGGATACAAAATCAACATACAGAAATCTGTTGCATTTCAGTACACCAATAATGAAGTGGCAGAAAGAGAAATTAATAAATTAATCTCATTTATAGTTGCAGTAGAAACATAAGATACCTAGAAATAAACCTAACCAAAGAGGTGAAAGACTTGTACTCTGAAAACTATCAAATGCTGATGAAAGGAATTAAATACAATACAGAGAAATAGACATTCCATATTCATGGATTGGAATAACAAATATTTTAAAATATACTACCCGAAGCAATCTACACATTTGATGCAATCCCTAACACAACACCAACAGCATTTTTCACAGAGCTAGAACAAACAATCCTAAAATTTGTATGGTACCACAAAAAACCCGAATAGCCAAAGCCATCTTGAAAAGTAATAGCAAAGCTGGAGGCATCACAATTCCAGACTCCAAGTTATACTACAAAGCTGTAGTAATCTAAACAGTATGGTACTGGCACAAAAATAGACAGAGATCAATAGAACAGAATAAAAAACCTAGAAATGAACCCACAACTGTATGCTCAATCTTCAGTGAAGCAGGAAAGCACATCCAATGGGAAAGAAGCAGTCTCTTCAACAAATGGTGTTGGGAAAACGGTAGCAACATGCAAAAGAATGAGACTGGACCACTTCCACCATACACAAAAATAAATTCAAAATGGATTAAAGACCTAAATATGAGACCTGAAATCAGAAAATCTGGTAAGAGAACCAGGCAGTAAGTTCTTTGACATGGGCCATAGCAACTTCTTTCTAGATATGTCCCCTGAGGCAAGGGAAACAAAAGCAAAAATAAACTATTGGAGCTTCACTCAAACAGTTTGTTCATGGAGAAGGAAACATTCAACAAAACTAAAAGGCAACCTACAGAATGGGAGAAGTTGCAAATGACATACCAGACAAAGGGTTAAGTATCCAAAGTCTATAAATAACTTATACAACTCAACACCCAAAAAACCAAATAATCTAATTAAAAAGTGGGCAGAAGATATGACTAGACATTTCTCCAAAGAAGACATTCAACTGACTAATAGACACATGAAAAGGTACTCAATAAAAATACTAATTCAAAGGGATACATGCACCCCAATGTTTATAGCAGCATTATCTACAATAGCTGAACTATGGAAGCAGCCCAAATGACCATTGGCTGATGAATGGATAAAATGTATGTATATTTGTATATGTATGTATGTATATGTACCCTCACAATGGAATATGATTCAGCCATAAAGAAGAATGTAATCTTGCCATTTGCAATGACACAGATGGAACTAGAGAATACTATGCTAAGTGAAGTAAGTCAGAGAAAGCAAATACCGTATGACTTCACTCATATGTGGAATTTAAGAAACACAACAAAAGAGCAAAGGGAAAACAGAGAGAAGCAAACCAGGAAACAGACTCTTAACTAGAGAACAAATTGATGGTTACCAGAGGGGAAGTGGTTGGGGGATAGGTTAAATAGATGATAGGGATTAAGGAGTCCACTTGTGATGAGCTCAGGGTGATGTATGAAAGTGCAGAATCACTGTACTACACACCTGAAACTGATATTACAGTGTATGTTAACTAACTGGAATTTAAAAACTTAAAATATAAAAAACTATGTAAGTTCCAATTTTAGAGTATATATTCTGTGAGGAAAACATAAAAGGCAAAGGGAGGTAATTGCAAGAAAAAAAATGCTAAGGTGATTTTAATCATATATATTAGAATGAATGAATGAATCATTTATTTCCTCCTTCTCAATACATGCCTGCCTCTCTCATAGAGAAGAAATTAAGCTAGACTTCTCTTTCCACGTGTCTTGTTAATTTTTATCCAATAACCTGGGGATGAATATTTATTTTTGCATAATATGGTCTAATGTTTTTGATTTTCGTAATCCAAGTTAATTGATCAGTAAATTTCCAAGGTGATCATAGCTGCATTGTTTCTGAAGTAGAAGCACTGGAATTTGACTATAGTCTTGTGATGTTTTATGAATTAACTAAAAATAATACTAGGGTTTCTAGAGTAATGTGAGTCAATTATTTATTAGATTTATAAAAATAACAGAGTATAATTTTAGTAATTCACAAATCCTTCCCAGTTCCCTTATCTTTATGTTTTGCATTCTGTGTAAACAAGTAGCATCATATTCAAGAATTATGTATTTCTTATAATTTATTCAGGGAAAGGCTCTTCTGTATGATTTATGCCAAGAATAGAAATGCTTTGATTTACCTGACATATTCTACTTTCAAACAGAATAAACTTTGTAATGATAGACTTTACCCTCCCCCCCCCAAGTGATTTAATCTATGTTCAGCTCTTGGATTATTTTTAAACCTTCCAACTAGAAATAAGAAAAAGTAAAGCCATGGGCAAAGTTTGGTGCACAAGTATATAGATAAATCTCTTAAGACAGTGGAGAGAAGAGAATAATTTACACTTAACTCCTTCATGCTTTCTTCCCTCCTAAACCTGAAAGAACAAGATCATGGTGAGAGGGAAAATAATCCGTAGCAAGTCTGTTGAGGCTAAGCTTTTCTGTCATGTCACATTATATGAAAATCATAAAAAGCTGCCGCGGAGAGAACCATAACTGTCCCTTGAGAAATTTGACATAAAAATCAAACCACCACTTTACTACACTTTCCCGAGTTCGATTTTATTTTTTTTTAAGTTATATAATAGGTGTTAGGCACTACAAGAAGACAGTTATTGGGAGCAGATAAAGGCAGATGGAAAGAATGTAAGCAGGCAAGAAGCTATATATAATGAGATTTTACAGTAAAAGTGTTCTCTCAATCAAAATGAGGGTGCATTTTATTTTTAACGTCGGGAACTTTTTAGATGAGAATGGTGCAACCATTTGCAGGTGTGAGTTCTAACCAAATCCAATTATGAAGGAACCACACCAGTGACTTAGGGTTCCTTCAGAGTCCTTCGAGTTGATTGTAATGATTAGAAATGGAGAGTTGACTGGTTTGGCAGAGCAGTGAAGCTTTTGAAATCTATCCCTGCCTGCTCTGTGAAATTTGTGTTGATAACTTCAATCTATACTGGTCTTTTTAATCAGTGATTCACTGCAAAATTATTTTGTCCATTAACCATATATTTTCTTGTAAAGCTGTTTCTGTTGTCTTAAACTTCTTTTTTAAAACATTTATTGTCATTTGGCCTTTTACATTTTTACTTGTTAACCCTTGAGAGGAATTTAAATTTAAATTTAAATTTTCTTAAAGGCAGGCATAGTATTCTAGTATAGACATACTAGGTGCTTTAGAAACTATTGTTTATTTTATCTTCATGGGTGACTAGTTTTATTTAGCATGTAAAATTTAACATTCTGTTATAGAGGCATATGCATTCTTTATTTTAACTTTAAATGCAGCATGGTTTCTGTTTGGTTTTGGTCAGTGAGGAATGAAAGGTTTCTGGAAATTAAATTTACTACATCAAACAAAAGCAGTTATAATTTTAGACTGTAAGAATTTTAAAAATTAAGGGATCTTTTTTTTCCGCCCAATTAATACTGATAGGACTGGGTTTGGCTATTATATATGACAAAATCCTCATTACAATAGCTTATCCATATAGGAGGTTTTCTCACACAGCAACACCTCCAGAATTCTTTGTTCCAGGATAGGTCCAGCAGCCTCAAAAATCATGTGTCTCAACTCCTTCTTGAATCATCCCCAGCCAGCCTTAACATGTGGCTTCCATTCCTTCCTGTGGTGTCAAGATGGCTACACAACCTCTACTCTGTTTTTAAAATGGAAAGAGAGGAAACGGGGAGAGTAAATGCATGTGTCAGGTGTCGGCTTATGTTTACAAGGAAAACAAAAACTTTTCTGTCCTCCACGCATAAAATAGATCTGCTTCCAGGGCACCGAAGCAAAATGTGTCATATCACCACACCTAGCTTCAAGAGATACATACTCTTCCTCTTCAGACTTAAGGACTTTTAATTAGATAAAAATGATGTGATCGTTTTCCTGTTTTAGTTTTCTCCTCACAGAGATGGCAGGGAGGTGTGAATGTGAGAGAATAACCCTAGCGTTAATGTGTAGTAGTAGACATCACTGATGTTACTTTACGATCGCACCATACAAAGGTCACTGAAAACAATGTAAATTAAGAGGGAAAATGAATGCATTGTGTTTATACTCCCTCCTCTATTCTCAGGGAGTACCTTCCTAATTAACCATGTGTTGTCTATAATTCTTTAAATCTGCACTGTCCAGTATTGTAACTAGTAGCTATATGTGGCTATTTAAACTGTAATTAAATTTGAGGTGCTACCTCTTCTGTCCTCCCAGGTGTGTGAATGGGAGAGTCCCGGGGGGTCCCTGCAAGTTCAGGGTCCCTGTGAGTCCAGGTTCCTGGGAGTCTGGGTTCTCATGCGTCCCAGGTCCGAGCGATCTGAGGGCAGGGGCCGGTTGCTCCAGTGGCACCCAGGATACACTGGCCGCACTGGCGAAGGGAGCAGGAGGGGGCCTTCTTGCCGAAAGATGAGGAAGCCCGATGGGAGGATCATGCTTCTGGGGCACGTGAACCTGGATAAGAGTGGGTAAGATGTCATCACTGCTGCAAAGGTACATGGAATGGCAGTTCCCGGACAGGGTCAGCATGGTGAGTGGTACTTTCTACCTGAAGCGGCGGCGCTCCTACAACATCTCCATCTGGAACACCACAGATTTTCATGGTCCTCCTGTCCTCTGCCTAGGAAGATTCTAGCATTTGTTACAAAGGTAGAGAGAAGGCAGGCCAGCTCCAGATTTCCAGATCCACAGAGTGACACAGTGGGGACCTCCCTGGGTTTTCTTTTTGCCTCATTTATCCCAGACTTAGAGCTGAAGAAGCCAGAAATTCAGAAACGCCAAACAGCATAGGCAAACCAAAATGAAAAGCTGTTCTTTCACCGAAGGATCGGGAAACAGGTAGCTCTAGTGCGACAAACCTTTTAGACAGTAATTGTTGTACCCCAGCCAAACACTCAGAAAGAACTGAAGCACCCACATCCCCACCATCAACGGCTTGTAGGAGCTGGAGCTCTCAACCCCTCCAGGTGGTAATGGGCCCTCCGACTTTGTGATGCCAGTGGAGGCGGCATGGTGAGTTTGGGCTTCTGCCTGCCTCCACCTCTCAGGAAAGAGGAAGTACCTGCCCCAGCTCCTTCAGCCCCTGCTGGGATGAAGGAGCCGGCTTAAATGGAAGATTTAATTAAGATCCTGTGCTTCATAGCCCAGGCCAGAAATGTCCAGGTTTCAATAAAAAAACCCATTCATCATACAAGAACCAGGAAGATATCCAACTGAGTCAAAAAAAGACAATCACTAGATGCCAGATCAGAGCTGACAGAGACAAGGTTGAGTTACCTGACAAGGACTTTAAAGCAGCCATCCTAAGACTGCTTCAGTGAACAATCATGAACACTTAAACAAATGATAAAAAAAAAAAAAAGTTGCCTCAGCAGAAACAGATTTAAAGAAGATCCAAATGGAAATTTCTGAACTGAAAAAAAATGCAATAACCAAAATAAAGGACTCAGTGGGTGGACTTGACAGCCAAGTGGGGGGGAGAGAGAAGAAGAAACTGTGAATTGGAAGATAGAACAATGAACACTAGCCAACCTGATAAATACAGAGAGAAAATAGATGGAGATGACCAGAACCTCAGGGACCTGTGGGACAGAAGATCCAATACTGTGCCATCACAGTTCTGAAAGAAGAGGAGTAAGGTTGGGGCTAACAAAGTCCTAGAAGAAATAATGGCCAAGAACTTCCCAAGTTTGGCCAGAGACATAAAGCTGCAGATTTCAGAAGCTGAGAGAACCCCCAAACGGGGTAAACTGAAAGAGATCTTTGTCAAGACACATCATAATTAAACTCCAAAAACTAAGAATAAGGAAAAAATCCTGAAAGCAGCCAGAGGGGGGACAAATCAGAATGACAGTGAATATCAGATCAGATACCATGGTAGTCAGAAAGAAGAGGCATCTTTTTCAAGTGCTGAAGCAAAGATGAAGAATATTGGCACATAGTTCTTGTCCATCTTCTGTCCCAGAGAGTGAATCTGGAAAGTCATGCTTCTGTTGCGTATGCTGCGGTGTTGACTCAGGACTTTTCACTTGCTCTGTTCTTTAAATTACAGAGAATAGAATGCTATTTCATACTTAATGTGCTATTTAGATAAACCTGGAAGGTTTTATTTTTCCACATGAATTTTTAAAAGCTTTTGGCATTGTAGTTTAAAAATTGGCAACAAGTTTTGAATTGTAATAGTTTTTGCTTTTTGGTAAAATTGTCTTGGTTTTGTTTTATTTTTCTAAGATTTTTAAAATTAATTAATTAGTTAATTTATTTATTGAGCACAGGAGTGGGGGGCGGGGCAGAGAGGGAGAGAGAGGGAGCGAATCTCCAGCAAAGTCCACACTGAGTGCAGAGCCCAATGTTGAGCAATCCCACAACCCTGAGATCATGACCTGAGCCAAAACCAAGACTCAGACACTTAACTGACTGAGCCACCCAGGTGCCCTGGTTTTGTTTTATTTTTAAGTAGGGTTTATTAAATGTTTGCTTATATGCAGTCAAATTCACCTTTTTTAGTGTATAGTTAGGAGTTTTGACAAATACATACAGTTGTATAACCACAATAAAAATATAAACCATTTCCATCATTTAAAAAAATTGTTACAAAATTAATTACACTTTAAATATCGCTTTACTTGCACTAATTACATTTCAAATAGCACATGTGACTAGCGACTACCATATTGAACAGTATGTATATAGAACATTTCCATCCCTGCAGAAAGTACTGTTGGCCAGTGCTGTTGTAAATAGTTATAACACACATGTTCTGTGTTTAAATTTATTTCAGTTATCAATAAAGCAAAATTAAGGAAAGAATATATTATCCATTTCTATCTTTTTGCTTCTGTATATTTTTTAATTGGAGAAAGAGAAAGCAGTCACTTTGACAATAACTTAATTAGCCTGCCATATTCTAGAAAAGGTCCATTAGCATCAATATACATAGTGTTAGGTCATCAGTTTTAATATTCCGCGTTATAAAGATCTAAACACACCCATGGAGTTCAAGGAAAAATGTAAGCACTTAAAAGATTACCAGTGCTAACATGATCAAACAGGGAAATGAGTAATATGGTTCATTTAATATAAAATTTTTTTAACAGAGCAAGTTTTTTTTTCCTCCCTTGTCTATGTTACCCTTTTCCTGTCATCTTAAAGCTGCTTTGCGTGGTCTTTGCTATCTGCCACCACAGGCCTGTGCTGCTTGGTCATACGTGTTCTCTTCATTGCAGCACTATCCCAAGGCCCAGGCTCCTAGATTTTTCCTTCTTCTTCATCACCACATGCTGCAAAAAGAACAGCCCCTCGTGCCTCTCATAATTTCAGTTGTCTATTTTATGTTGTAAAAAAAAAAATGGAAAATGATGAATATTAAGATTTTCACTAGGAAATACACTATTGTTCTTGGGGGCTAGAGTATCTCAACATTTCCCCAGACACTAAATCCATCAGATGTTAACAGATGTTCCTCATGAAGAAGTCAAATAAACTGAGAAACGTACATGGACTTTGCCTGTCATAGGGATCTGTAGTGTGTATCACCATAGCAAAGTTACTGAAAAGTCCTGCAGAAATGTTAGCATCGTTTAGCTCAGCATTTCTCTATGGAATTTGTTTGGATGGAACATCTTGAGGAACACGGTTTAGAGAATGTTAACTTATTCAAAATAGCATGTCTCTGTGAATCTCTTGATTTCTCTGTATGCATTTGTTTTTACCAAATTAATCTTTTAGAACTCTTGTCTTTTAATACTGTCTTAATTTAGGAAGTTGTTACAAGGATGGCATTTGTGTCTCTCATTGTGATCTACCTACCATGGACCAAGTAACGAGGCTTTCTCCAGAATGAATACCTGAGGAAAAGAATTTAGAACGGTTTTCTGTAAAATCAGTGTTGTCTATAAAGATATATGTATACATTACATATAATTTATATTTTAAATATTGATTATTAAAATCTGCATGAGTTTTAGAGAGAAGCACACAATATAGAGCATCATTGAAAGGCATTAAATGCCTGTATACATTTTAGCATTTTCCCATGTAAAGTCTAAAAAACTGAAATCACGCACTTTCCGTGTTGTTTTGTTGTTGTTTTTGTTAGGTGGAAACCTTTGTCTCTTCCTTTGACTGTCCAGTTACAGAGATCCTCAACGGAAACCATACATTCTATTTACATTTATTTTTCTCTCATTCTTTAAAAGTTAATATTTTTTGTTGATGTTGTTTCTAAAATGCGTACTATATTAATGAAGTTGTACGGGTATAAAATTTGAAAAAGTATGGATTGGTATGTATGGGCTGTAATTTTTTAAATAGTAGGTGTTTTCAGTGAGAAAAATGTGGAGACTACAGCTCCTCAGTGTGTCAAATGTCAGCTATCCCTGGGCCTGTAAATAGGCTACCCTTGGTAATTCTGATTCTAGTACTAATTGGTTTTGTTCAAAAGAACCTACCTTACGACATGGTGGATATTAAGTAGACTTAGCTTATCTGGAGGTTCCACACACTTATTTTCTTCAACTCCCATATACTGAATAGAAAACTACCTTTCCAATAAAAAGCAGAGAGGTTATAATCACAGATGCTCCCCCAAGTCTTTGTCTCTTTCAGTGTGTGTTTTACAACCAGGAGGCATGTTCTAGCTTATTTCTCTTCTTTCTTTGACCCTTCAAGCTTAGGTTTCAAAGTAAAAGTTAATTTGTTTCAAATCACTTAGAAATACCCTTTACCTGTCCAGCTTCCAAATTGCATCCCCTCTGCTTTTAAACTTTTGTATTAAACTTTTTATCTACTATTTAAGTCATATAAAATGTGTCGTATCTGCTTCTTTAAAAATAAATATAAATTCCCTTACATTGGCAGGTTCTTCAGATAATTTAGTGGTTGTGATTTTAAGCGTTTTGTAAGGCTGGAGGCGGAGGTGTGGGGGGCTGATTAATTTTTGATCGTTTTGTCTTTTTGGTCTCCCAGTACACACCTGCTTATTTCAGAAAACCTCTAATTATGTGGCAACTCTTTGTATGCGATCATGATACTGGCATTTTTTAACATCTTGTTTTTTGGTTCTGTTTTTCAAGGTATAATCCTAATGCTAAAGCCCTGTTTTGCTTCTTTTTCTTCCCTCGGTTTTATTTATATTTTGATGTTAGGGCTAGGTGGCCTATAATCCTTTCAGGGAATAGAATATAGAATTGACCTGCAAATTCTCTAAAGCTGAGAAGCGATTTTTTTTTTACCATCATCAGAAATTCTGTGCAGATGTTGATTAGTTTTCCCTTCAGAAAAGCAATTCCTTGCCCCCCAAATATTATTACTATATAATCAAGCTATCACATTCTTAAAATCTACTGTTAAAAATGAATTTATTCTGTTTTGAGTATTGAGTATAATTATTTTCTGTTGACATGAAAAGCTCCTAGAATAATTCTTTATAAAGTTACAGATAAAGGCCAATTGAATTCTTTCACAACTCTAAAGCATAAGATATGTTCTGTATCTTCATTTTTTTCCTAAATCAAATGAAATGTGGCTCAGAATCTTTCTTCTAGATAGTTGGGGAATTCACCATTTTGGTCATTTTTCGGGGTTCCCCTTTCCATTGGTGTCCTTCAAGTCTTTGAAAGGCCTTTGAGTACACAGAAAAGCAATCTCCTGGCAGATATAATGAGTCTGCCTTTTTTTCCTTGCCTAGGGATCTGTTATTCTAGATCATTTTCTAAAATCCAAGGTTTTCCAAAACAAAGAACTCTTAACACATTTTGAGGGCGAGGAAATCCAGACTTCAGGGACATAGCCATACCTGTCATCTAAAAGTAAAAAAGGAAATATACCTGTTACTCATTTTTAAAGACTTAACACAGTTGCTTTTGCAGTCAGGTTATCTTGCAATCTCATTCATCAAGTTTTAGCAGGTTGCTTGCTAAGAGATTCTGAAAGAATGCAACAAAGGGAAGCTAAAGAATCCTAGGGGGGATGAGATCTATAATGCTAGTTCCTTCTGTCTATGAGGTTGTTACAGCTAGGTGGCAGTTTAAGCGCACTTGCCTGTCATACTGAGCTTACAAAGGGCAAGAATGTGGCTGATTTTAAAACTCAGTTTATAGTCTATTATAGGATTTGTTGCCTAAATCCTAATACTCTCGAGAAGGAAAATATGTGCCATTACTAATGATGCCAGAGAACAGGGGTTAACTAAGCTTGTCCAGGATAAACTGGATGCATAGTCACCTTATGTATAGATAAAGAAAATTAAATAAGTGTCAGTACTTTGCAAACTGAATTATTTGATGTATGGATTCTTTCTTGGAAAACCTTATGTTAAGTTGACATTGTTTACAGTCTATTTGAGAAAACCAAAAAGTAAACAGGCAACTGAAGTATGATGAAATAGATTATGATTGGGTAAAAACAGTATATTCTTTTAAATTAAATCTGACCATAAATGAGGATATCGCCAATTGCAGCTAATAGAAAATCCAACTCAAACTGGCTGTAGAAGAAAGAAAATTATTGGCTTATGAACTGGAACTATTATGTGGGCCTCAGGCATGGCATACGCAAGACCCCAGCTCATTGCTTAGTTTTGCCCTTCCACATTGGCATAGCTATTATAGGATATATTGTGCATACCATATTATATTAAAAAGGAAAGAAAACTTTCCTTTTTTGACCTTCAGATGGAAGTGCTGAGCTTCTCTCTGATTGGACTAGCTTAAGCCGTAGACTCACACTTAAATCACTGTGGCAAGGAGGGTGGAAGTTTCCACTCTCATTCCTTGGTTTTGTAGAATGAGATATTGTAAAGGTTAACAGTAAACCTACTCTAGTCACTATCCCATGTCAAGAAAGATTTCCCAGAGAAATGAGTATTTAAATGAAATACAGATCCTGTATAACCAAACTAGCCCTCTTCTATATATGGTCCGTTTTTTGTTTCATTAAATTTTCCCATTTCTCAGTAGCGTTATGTAAGTAATTGTGGGATTTAAAAGCTGGAAAGAGAAAGAAGATGCAGAATGCCATTTCTTTTCTCCTTTCAAAAGGAATCAAAATGAACATACATATTCATTTTCTTTCATTAAACATCTAGAGAGATATAATGTATCACATAAGCATGTATAAACAAGGATTCCCAACACGGAAAACAAGAAAAAATTTGTCATTGCCTTATTTCATTCCTTTTTTTATCCTTTTTTTTTTTCCCCCGTTCTCACGTTCTTGATGACATCTCCAAACGTCAGCTTTAATTTGTAATAAAGCTTGAGCACCGAATACTGTTGTAGTTTGGCCACTCCACCCTCTCCTCAAACGTAGAGGAAATTGCGTAATATGTGAACATGTGTCCTGCTTTTTCTCATATTTGCAGAAATGGCATGAGCTTTTCTGGAGTCAGGCATCTAAAACCTTGCCTTATGTGTTACTGGCAAGCTGTACAACTTCTCCAATTCTCAGTTTGAGGTTTGTAAAACTGCAAAGGAAAACTCTTTGTCACAGTGTAGTTATCAGGATTAAAAGCACACTTTAAAATCTTTGTAAATAAATCTCAGCTCTGCAGTTGTATTTGTTCTACCTGTGTGTTACTTGTCGTCACATTTTCTTTTTGTTGAACGTAACAGTAGTATTTTACATCATTCATCAAAGTAGACAAGTAAAGTCACTCTTTAAAACAAATATTAATTTTAGAGGATTCAGTAGGTTCGTATGGTGGTTCCTCTTGCTAATCACAGCAATTATCCTTGGTGAAAAATGATAGACACTTGAAAAACCAATTAATCATGATAGCTATTTTTGCAGTATAAATAAATCAAACTTCCAGATCTGAGATGAAATCAAAAGGGCAATGGTAGTGTTTCCTAGTCCCTTGTCATTTGATGCTACAAACTTTTAAATAGAAACTTATTTTACTCGAATTGTTGTCCAAGTGCTTCAGAAAATGTGTGTTTTCCTAATAGATGAGAATTTTTTACTTGGATTAGAAAGAAATTCTTGGAGAGTAGTGAGAGGAGCACCTTCTGTTGAAACAGGTTTTTAGACAGTAGAGTATGATGAGTGTGCCTCAAATCAAAGATGAGATAGCTCTGAGAGACTCAGTGGCTAGAGACAGGTATGTTTGAGCCCACAGTGGTATGCAAGGATATTTGCACCTTCTTTCTTCTAAATCATTCTTACCTTAAATCTCCAGTTACTTGCTGAAGGGGGAATGGGAAGAAAATGTGCATGCTATTATGGATAAGTTTTGCCTCTATACTATGGAGACCTTTAGAACAAGAATGTTCTGGACATTAATGCCAACTGCCTAGCATTTATTTACTTGAAGATAATGTCACACCTTGGGTTTCTGGGAAGCAGTCACTGAGATGCAGGTGAGCATACCGGATGTTTATTTGGGAGTGCTCTTGGCGTCAACAGAAGGTGGCAGAAGGAGAAGCTGGGCTGTGAAGCATTCCCAGTAGGGGCCTCATGTGACTTGAAGCTGAAGGGACCCTTCAGAATTGTTATGATTTGGGGAGAGAGGACTAGCCCTTTATAACTTCATGTCAGTCACTCATTGGAGAAGAGCTTTCAGGGAGGGAAATACAAACATGAGAGATGATGTTCTTCAGCCACGGCAATTTCTAGAAGGGAGTTGACAAGCTGAGGGTTGTCCACCAGAAGCACTACCAGCAGCTGAGGAAGTAAGTCCCTCATTCTTGAAGGGGAATCTGGGAAGCATATTACAGCTTCTCAGTGCAGATAAGTTCATTATTTCAGACAGGGACCAGCTGGGGAAAAAATTAAATGTCCAAAATTAAGTAGATTGCTAGAACAAATTACATTGTATTATATGCCAATATGTACTGTATGATATCGTTTTGTTGCAACATTTATTGCATACCCAAGTACATATATATTACTTTATAGAAACACATACCAAATAGATTTCTGTGAAGATTATACATACCCATATGTAGTGCTATGACAGGAGACATAGATAGATAGATAGATAGATAGATAGATAGATAGATAGATAGATGATAGATAGATAGATATGGCTATAGGTACATGTAGTCTATATAGCCATATATATATATATATATATATATATATATATATATATATACATACACACACACACACACACACACACACACAGCGAAATCTTAGCATGCTAAGTGAGGGTTACCCTCACTGTCAGGTGTTACGATTACAGTCTGTATGAAAGGTTCACTTAAGGCAGTGAGATATATATATATATATATATATATATATATATATATATATATCTCACTGATACAAATATTTATAATTATATATAATAAAAATAAAAATTAGAACTGTCTTTGGATGGGTAGGGTTATGGGTGTTATTTATGCTGTTTTACAGAATGCTGTTTCCATATAGTGTTATGAATGTGAACTGTTTCTTTATATCAAGTAAAAACAGCAAAGGAAACTTTAAATGATCACTGTAGAAAAGAATTCCAATGTTGTATATTTAGATTTGTTGAACTTTTCCATTAAAAATATTGAATAATAGAAATAAATATAAGAATATGAAAAAAGAGCAGATTTTGAAAAATGGAAAGAAATGCTTAAAGACACAATTGTTGGTGAGCTGCTGTTATTGAAACATACAGCATTTGGCTTTGGCCATATTGCTTCTGACAAACTTCTTTTGGCCAAAACATATTGGGCCAAATAATATGCTGCTATAAAATTCTGGGCACTTTAACTTATCATTTATTTTGTTTTAGTATATACCAGGCACTGTAGTATGCACATGGCATTTAATATGTTTAATCCTCTCAAGTGTAGTGCACACTAACTGGTATTATACTTCTTCCATAAAGGAAGTGAATCAGAAAGGTTAATTGCCCAAAGCAATACCATTGGTAAATGCCTGGATTCCAGCCCAGGCTTATTGGCAAGAAACCATGTGTATACACACACACACACACACACACACACACACACA
>NW_024423319.1:97979887-98051946 GCF_017311325.1 Ursus maritimus
ACACACACACACACACACACACACACACACACATATATTTGCATATACAAATTACATATGTAACATATATTTATGCTGAACCTTAGTATTGAGAAATACTCTTTAGGACGTATCTGGGGAATAGAAAGAGTAGGGATGAAAATGTGTTTGCTTAAGAAAGATGATACATTAAAATAGGCTTTCTTATGATCTTCAACTGTCCTTTGAAAAAATATACCCAGGGAAGCAATAATAGGGAATCTGAATCTTGAGCAGAAAAGCAACAGAGAACTTGTCAAAAAGCTAAGATAAAAATGTCAAAGAACAGAATAATTTTGCAGCCCAGATAGGCACCCATAGGGAAAGAAAAATTGGTCTCACCACAGTTTGTGTCTCCATAAACTAATGTCTGGTATCCAGCTATGATCAAGCTCGTTCTTCCCCTTCCCCACCCCTCTCCACACACATGCATCTCAGCAGATAATTATATAGATAACTGTCTGTCTTCTTAACTGAGTGACTAAGCCCAGTTCTTGTTTGGATTGTGGGGGAAAAGTGATGATATGAGTAATAATAGATGAAAGACAAGGCAGGATTGTGAAATTATTCAATTGATAGAAATAGTGCACGGAGGTGAAATGAAATCTTTAAAGATCTGGTTATTAAACCATGTTGGACAAATACAACCACGAGGAAATCAAAAGAGAATTTTTTAAGGTTTTTATTTAAATATCAGTTAACATACAATGTAATATCAGTTTCAGGTGTACAATTTAGTGATTCAGCACTTCCATACAACGTCTGGTGTTCATCACAACAAGTGCCCTCCTTAATCCCCATCACCTGTTTAAAAAGAAAGAGAGAGAGAGAGAGAGAGAAATTTAATGCTATACTCCAAGAACAAAATCAAACCCATTATTGAATGGAAGGAGGTGAGGATTACAGGGAACTGTTGTTTTTGTACTTGTTATACTAAGAGTATATATTATTAAAGAATAATAAATTTTAGGGGTCACCTGGGTGTCTCAGTCGGTTTAGTGTCATGATCCCAGGGTTCTGGGATTGAGCCCCATGTTGGAGCCTGCTTCTCCCTCTTCCTGCTGCTCCCCCTGCTTGTATTCTCTCTCTCTGTGTCAAGTGTGTGGCTTGCACAATGTTATTGTCCTTGGTCAATATTGCTATACACAGCTGTTAGATTATTTTCGGTAGATAGCAAAAATAGTAGCAAAAGCTTAGTATGGTAAATAAGGGTTAGTTACTGTCCTCTACCCTCGCTATCAGGTATTATGATCACAATCCGTGTAAAAGATTTACTCGAGGCAGACATGAGAATATTCTAAAACTTAAGGGTAGGATTCAATTAACCTTAGAGAAGGTATCATGCAATCAGTATCTTTGGATTCAGTGAAGAGATACAGCATAGTTTGGACATCAAAACTTGGGTACCATTCCAAAAAGTACAGGGTCAGTAGCTTGCTGGATTTTTGTATCTGGTCCTGATAAAGATTAGGAGTGTCTCTAATATATTTTAATCCAAACATGTATCTCGAATAACACTGATCTCATAAATGAAAATTCATTTCTAACATTCATTTTGCTCATTAGCAGGGCCTCTAGTGTTGACTGTGATTGAAATGGTAAAATGCTTGTAACACCTGCCTCAGGCATCTGACCTTTCTGATTAAAGTCTGACCCCATCCCCCATATGAGTTCCTGATTGAGGCAACTGACTGCTAACACGTTCATACTATCGCATATATAATATCTGTGCTGAAGAATCTTAAAGTAAATTACAGACTTCATAACATACAATTCATAATTTTTTATTACGAAAGATGATTTTTGAGTTTTGTTTTGTTGTGTTTTACCACAGACATTTTAACATGCTTCAAATCAAGAGTCTTCAAAAATTCATAATCTCCAAGGTCAAATTTCTTCCTCTAACTTATCTTCCTTACAGAAGTCATCATGGGCAGTTGAAATATGTATGTGTAGGTTTGCCTTGATTTCGGGTATTCAGCCTTAAGAATATATCTGTCTAGTAAACAAGCCAACTCTGTGTCAACTACTGTTTTAAAAAAAATGTTTTAAGATCTACTTATTTGAGAGAGAGAGAGAGAGAACATGGGTGCGCACATGTGTGCGTGCACACACAGGCACCAGCAGGGGGAGGGGCAGAGAGAATCTTTAAGCAGACTCCCCATTGAGTGCAAAACTTGACTCAGGGATCAGTTACAGGACCCTGAGATCATGACCTGAGTCAAAACCAAGAGTCAGCTGCTTAACCCACTGAGCCATCCAGGTGCCCCTGGGTCAACAAGTATTTTTGCCAGGATTTTGTCCTTATTCATAAATATTTTAAGTGAGACGTTTCTTTCATCTTTGTGCCCTAACTACAGAAGCAATTTGATTATTTTTAGTGGTCTAACAACAAAACAAAGTGTGAAGCCCCCAAATCAAAAATTCATTGTATATATTCAGAAGAGGCAACCATTTTGTGTGGGTTCAATCACAAATGAAGTGCTGTTATATGAGAATATCTCCCTGCCTTGTATGGGGGTAATGGGGCATGGGATTTACAGATTCGACAATAACTGAGAGATTGAAAAGATATGTAGCTCTTCCCTACAACTTTACTTAATGAAACCCTCAGTGTTGCTGTGAAAAGAGCTTATTGTTTGCTTTTCATGCAAATCATCTTAGTTTTTATTTGTTTATCTAATAGTCTGTAATTTAGAATAATGCAGTCTTTTTTTTCTGGTGTTGTTGTGAAGTATTCAGCAAGCCGAAAATGCTAACAGGAAATAGATTAGCAAGTATCCCATAAATCCCAGTTGATTCTTTCTCTTTCCCTTCCTTCCCCCTTCTTCCCTTCTTTGTCTTCTTTCCTTCCTTCGTTTCCTTCTTTGTTTTCTTCTTTCTTCCCTTTCTCCCTTTCTTTCTTTCTTTCTCTTTTCCTGTTGCTCTATCTATATTTTCTGCTTTGTCAATAAGAGAATCATTTATTGTAAACAGACCAGCTGATAGTGAATTTTTTGTGAAGTCCTATGAGATGGTGGGTGGGTGGGCTCTTGGGGTGGCGCTGCCTGGTGTTCTGCGTTTGGGGTAGGGCTTTGGAGTAGTGCCCTTATTTGCTATTCTCAGTCTCCCAACTCTGTGACTAATTCCAAGGTAGACGAAGGTTATGATCTTAACCTCATTTTTAAAAATAATTTCTAATAGTATTGCTCTTCTTAAAAATAAACATCTCTCCAGTATGAACCTTCACATTAAAGGATGAATGCAGGTGAGTCCGTGGTGCAACCTTTACACCAGACGCATGTATGGACTGATACAACCATGTCAGAGACTTGAGTTGTAGCCTTCTTTTCTCTGTACCTTTTTGTATATCTAAAACGTTTCGCCATTATGTTCTGTAAAACAAGCTCATCACGTTTTTAAGAGCTGGAGTGGGTAATGGGAAAGAGAGGATCAGAAGGCTGCTTCAACTCCCAACGCTTGCTGTTAAGGTCGTCACCACCAACATTTTAAATGTGTGCTTTTACTGTTTTGCAGTTCTTTGCCTTTGATTACTCTTGTTGATGAAAGCCTTTAGGCATAATATTTATGTACAGGATTTATGCAGGATTCTTCCACTAAAGAGACGATGAGTTATCTATTGTACTTTGAGAAACCTCATCACTTAAAAATTTCTTAATTTGGTTTTGCTCAGAATGATCAGAAAGAATAAAGCCTATGTATGATTCATCTCCTGAGAATTAGTACGGAGGATTAATATTTCAGGTCTTTCTTAATATTGGCACATCTGTGAATCAGCAATAGATTTCTTTCTAGTTTGAAATATAAAATTCTAGACTTAATTAAAATCTCACTGATGTTTCACCACCAGATGATTCTGTGTTTCAATTTTCTTCCACTTTGTTTTCAACTTATCATTGAGGAGTATTTCACAGGTCTCTTCCCTCTATTTGTTTTGTTTGTGTACATGTTTGTATTTCATCGCTTGGGAGAAAATCTGTCATTCTGAAGGTCATTTACCTGAAAATGATAGAAAGCCACCTCAACTCAAGCAACTGCATAGTAATTATCTATCAGTGATCATTGTTCATCCGTTCCCTGTTTCGGGAGGGGAGGACCGGCCTGCCTCCCCACCTCCCTCATACCCCCCCACAACACATCCTACTGATTCATTCAAGTCCTTGGGCTAAATTGGCCACCCACTGTGTTCTTGTTGTTTTGTGTATGGTAGTGAAAAGATTTAATTGGATATTGTTGAAAAGACACAGAGGCTAACTCTCAATTTTCATATGTGGCTCTTCCTTCTCCCTCTGCACCGCCTCCTTTCCTTGATGAGAAAATTGCCCTCTCCATGGCAACAATTAAAAAAAAAGAAAAGCTTTCAGATTTTTGGTAGTACTTGTTGCAGAGAAAAGAAGTCAAAAAGTAGAAGCAGTTTAAAAATGAGAAGGGGGAGGAAGACAGCTGGGAAGAAGGCTTAATGTTGATGAGTGGGTGTTGATGGGGGAGAATGAAGCTGAATGAGCAAAGCTGAAGGGAAGTTGGCGTCTCTGTATCCAGGAAGGCGGTACCCCTTCCTTTCCTGCAGGCTGTCATTCCCCCAAAGATAAGGACTTTGTTCTGGATTTCTGCCAGGATTCACTCCTGGAAGAGCTGCTTGTCACAAAACAGCAACACCTTGATTTCCTCAGGGAGTCACAGTTCATTAATTTTTTTTTAATGTAACGCTTTTGTGAGCTGCTGTTTCCACCTCTTAATAGGGACATCCAGAGGGACTTTTGGTGACTGGGATGAGGGAGAGGCGACAGTACACCTCAACTGCCTCTGGCGGCCTTTGGTTAAACTAGGTCCACCCTGGAGAGCTGGATTCTCACTGCTTAATGCCTCCTGTGCTTTCTAGATTGTAGAAGTTTGTAACCCTTGACACTGACTTTCACATAGTACTTAAGCAGCCCCCAAAAGTATGCCACATCCTGGCAGGGAGTTTCATGTGAAATGACAACAGAACATTTGAGGTAGGCTGACTAATAGCTCCCCAAAGATAGCCATGTCCTCATCCCTGCAACCTGTGAGCATGTTACCTTACACGGTGGAAGGGACTTGGAGAGGGGTGAAGTTAAGGATGTTGACATGAGGTGCGCCTGGGTGGCTCAATCAGTTAAGTGTCTGCCTTTGGCTCAGGTCATGATCCTGTAGTCCCAGGATCCAGCTCCCTGCTCAGCAGGGAGTCTGCTTCTCTCTCTGACCCTCCCCCCCCTTGTGCTCTCTCTCACTCTCTCTCTCCAATAAATAAATCTTTTTTTAAAAAAAAAGTCTTAAATAAAAGGATGTTGACATGGGGGGATCTTGATGGATTATTTTTGGGTGCCCATTGTAATCACAAAGGTCCTCGGAAGAGAAGAGGAAATGTGATCGTGCAAGCAGGCAGGGGGAAGAATGAGAAGTTGCTAACCTGCTGGCTTTGAAGATGGGCAACGGGGCCAAGAGCCAAGGACGGCAGGCAGCCTCTAGAAGCTGGAAAAGGCAAGGGAACCAGATCTCTCTTAGAGACTCCAGAAGGAACAGAAGCTCTGCTGACAGTTTAATTTTTGCTTCTAAGACCTATTTTCAGATTTCTGCCCTCCAGAACTGTAAAACAATAAATGCAGATTATTTTAAGCTACTTGATTAGTGAGAATTTGTGACAACAGCCATAGGAAACTAATATAGCTGTGAAAATTTACTAATAACTGATTTTGCATAATTTTAATATGGGCTCTCTTACTGGGGTTTATTTTTTTCTTAATTACAAGGAGTTAAATAGGGTATAGAGAAAATGGCATGATCCTTCCATTTTAACTACAGAAATATGTATTTCCAGTATTAAAAAAAAGGCAAATTTGAATGCAATTGTGTGGAATGACAACAGTACAGATAAAAACAGAGAAAGTGTCCACTTGGAAAAAAATGAACGGTAACAAACCAGTTATGTAATTTTCCCTCCTGTTTTTTTTTCCTCCCGTGATGTGTTTAACCCCTTGCACTCAGTTTTAGATACTGTAGATACTGTTGAACAGCAGGGAAGTCTTCACGGGTTTGGTGGCATGAGAAGCGCCACAAGGGCAAGAAAGGGAAGAACAGGTTTGAGAAGAGAGAGCAGAGTAGTTTGTCCAGAGGTCTGTAGCATGCAGACAGGGATAGGCTTAGGAGTCAGGCAGCTCTGAGTCCAAATGCTTTTCTACTCGGAAGTGGCTGGCTGTCTTTGGGAGAGTTGCTCCTGTGTAAGAATGGATATCTAGTATCCAACTAGGTAGCATCGTTGTCAGGACGAAATCATGTTTGTGAAACACTGAGTCCAGCTCCTGCTACAACGCAGCTGCCCGAGAAGTCCTGGCTATGAAGTCCTGGAAAAGGAGGATCTGGGGCATTTTGTTCCGCCTCCCCCACATCTTAGTCTTGTGACCTTGAGCAAATTATGTAACCTCTCCGTGCCTCATTCTTCCTGTCTATAAAAGATAGTAAGAGTACCTAGCTCAGGTGGTTGGTCTCCATTAATATAGGTAAGATGCTTAGGGCAGTAGCTGGCACACAGGAAACTCACAACCCTAGTTGTTATTGTGTTGTAATTGTTACACCGTAGGAGTGTGTATTTTATCTTTGCCAAAAGGCCGAGAAGCGGTGCTGTCAGAGTTTGAATTGTAAGGTGGTGCGCTTTTGGAGAACAGGGTGACGGGTTTTAGTAGTTACTGCCAGTGAGTACTGTACTGAACTGGATCAGGATTGGGGCAGATAATTACTTTTAAAAGATTACAAGATGGATATTTACTAAACCAAGCTGTTTAATCAATTGCAACCCTCAGATTCCCTTTCTTTCTTGGTTTTTTTTTTTTTTAAGATTTTATTTATTTATTCGACAGAGAGAGAGACAGCCAGCGAGAGAGGGAACACAAGCAGGGGGAGTGGGAGAAGAAGAAGCAGGCTCATAGCGGAGGAGCCCGATGTGGGGCTCGATCCCATAACGCCGGGATCACGCCCTGAGCCGAAGGCAGACGCTCAACCGCTGTGCCACCCAGGCGCCCCAATCTTTCTTGGTTTTTTTAACCTTCCATTTTGGGCTGCCCATTGTACAAACATTTAATACACAGACTTCTCTTTAGTAACACATGTGGTATGAGTTAACTTTTGTCACTACTTGTGTATATGTCGTCCGTTTCGTGAACCAACAGCTTGGAATTAGCTTTCACATTAGCCTACCTAGCTTTGTGAAGTTTTAATTGAAGTATTGACCTCATTACCACCCCTCTGGCCACTATCTTAGAGAAAACTTCCATTAAAAGTAAGGCAGATCATTAATAGAACACACACACAGAGAGAGAGAGAGAATTGAGATTGAAGTATTGGAAACTAGAAGCCACTCACAGTACTGTTTTATGTATTATTCCCAGTTTTTATCTCACCTGGTCTCATGCCACCAAAATGTCTGAGGCAGCAAAGGGTAAGCCATTTTGCTCACATGGTGTAAATAAAACAGAAAAGCAAATAGAGAGTTCTTACTGCATCCTTTCTCCAGGGATGGCTGCTTCTTTTTAAATTACTTAAAATTTATTGAAATGGGTGTTAATAATAAGCGCCCTTCCCAATAAAACAGAGAATTAAACTTAACTCTTCCCTGTAATGTAAACGGCTTGATTAGGTATGCAGCATTACAAAATCCATTTAAGAACTGATTATGCTTGCCCTTGGAGCACATCTAGAAGCTCCTATCAGAGAGAACATAAAGTCGCCATATTCCTCCGAATCGGCTTCGTTGGAGCCATGTGTTTGCCTGGAAGTATGCCACATAAAGCAACCCCCCCCCCCGAAGCTGGGCTTTTCTCATGCCGCAGAGCAAGTGTGTGATTCACTGGCACAGTGTGCTCACGGAGACGCATTTTTATAGGATAAGAACTAGTACAGTCCAGGGAATTGCAAAGTCTATCTGAGGTTCTCCCCCTAGACTATGTCCCCTCCTTTAAAAGCTGTCACACTGTAAGTTCCAATTGAGTTATTTCCTACAGGGAAATATATTCTATTGTAATTTTTATGTCCCCCAATAACAGTCTGTTCTTTGTTTACTGAAGAGAGCTTTTATGTCATAAAATGGTGTTTTTTTTGACAGAGAAGTAGAATCATTGTTTTTATTATAGAAATTTTCCTCTTACAACAGCAAAAATAAATAGCTCATCCCTTAAGCTCCTGATCGATGTCTAACACCTCCTACCCCCAGCAACACTTCACTGCAAGTGTATTAACACTCCGTGAGAGCAACTCTATTCACCTACCAAGAAATGATCTTCACAAATGATTTGCAGCTAAGCCAGGGCTTAAACACATAGTACCCAATCAAAGGCAGATTTTTATCTTTTCCCCAGTCATATAATTTCGGAGAAGAAACCAATTAATGCCAGTCTCTGAGAATATGCACAGTATCTTGTCTCTTTTGCAGCATGACGCCCAAGGGTTAAGCTTTCTTTTCGTCATACGTATGTCTAAATGGCACACAGTGCACTGTTTTGATGCAAAGGTATGGTAGAGATTTGCACGCACCTCGTTTCTCCTTTCGAGCATTGCCTCTCCATGTGAGTGCACGCAGATGCTCCTGTGCTCCCTCCCTGCTTCCCATGCTCCCTCATCCTCCACTTGCTTGTCAAGCTCCAAGAGGTTTCCGTACCATGAAGATATTTTTTAGCACAAGCACAGAATTGTTCACGATCTGTCTGTTATTTTGGCTTCGTAGCTCTCAGAACTTGGTGACGTCAGAAGGTTGAGACCTGATCAATCAAATACATTCTACATAACGTATTCCTCAATTGCTGTTCTTACAAAGAGACCAGGACTAGCTGTATTTGACTAATTTCTACCTAAGGTATTTGAATGCTGATCTCCCCCCAGTTCGGTTGATATAAATGTAATTATCCTCATTTTACAGATGAATAAACTGAGCCTGATTCTCTCCCTATATAGGCAACATGAATTGAACAGCTGTGCCAGTTATTTTGATAATTCACGTCTTCACATGCACCACTTGAAGATAGGAAAAGAACATTTGGGGGCTTGAATTACACCAATTGACCGTGTACATGAGTTTTAATTGCCTCTAGATAATCGCTCATTTCCCCACTTGACCTGCATGTACAGGTAGCTTCACAGAACAGTATAATATCTCTTACTTTGCCTCAGTTTATTGATGGCTGCCACTAGCAATAAAAACCCAGGTTTTTATTTAAAATGTTTTCAAAACACGAAAAGGCTGAAAGCATTCTTGACATAACTTTTTATTTGCTTTGAACTTTTATTTTTTGAAGGGATTAGTAAAGTACTTGTTAAGTAACAGGCTACTTTCCTAGAACCTGAAGAAATTTAAACAGAAGGGCTGGAAAAGGTTTTTCTTGGACTGTTGCAGTGTCGTTTTCCAGTCCTCCCTTCAAAAGGACTTTGGATGCAATGGTGCAAGGTTGATATTTCTAAAATGCCACTTTTCTTGTGGCTTTCCTCCGTTCTCAAGACTCCACTGCTTCCCACTGTGTCCAGCATCACCTGCTTGCTCATTTCTGTGGTAGTCTGAGCCCCGCCTCCCTTCTCAGCTTGATCACAGTCATCATAGTTCTGCTCACTGCACACGCACCCTTCTTCCAAGCACTCTCGTGTATTGGTGCCTCCACACATTGGTGCAGGCTCAGTCCTTGCCCTGGAATCGGCCCTCCAGTCACTAGGTCGTTATCAGTCCTGCTCATCCCCCAAACGATCATTCAGGTTCCTGATCGTCTAAGGCACTTCCCATGAGCATGCTCATATGAGAATTGCATTCCTCAGAATCGGGTCAGTAGAGTCTGTAGTCTGCAGACTGTGACATGTGTCATTTATATACCGTGTTCTCTTATTGGCTAACTGCGTGTGTGAATGCGAATGGGCAGGCCTGAAGGTCGTCTCCCCAAAAGCATTGCAAGTCCCTTGAATTCACTGAGGATGCTCTTTTGTGCCATCCTCTATCATGCACAAAGCACATTTCCTACTGTCACGTATTGTGCATAGAATCCTGCCAATAAATATTTCTTGCCCATTTGATTGATTGGTGCTCACTTACCTGTTAACGGGGGCCTTCTTTATCTGCATTTCTACGGCTTTGGACAACATCTTTAGGATGCAAAATCAGGATGTTCTGCACCAGGCAAAATATTACAAACAACGCCCTCAGATAATTCTGTTTCACTACTCATGTCATGTCATTTATCCTCCATTTTATTAATTTGGTTCACTTATAATTCAATTTGCTGTATAGGGCACTGATTAGATAAAAGACAATTTATCTTGATCAATTGAAGTTAGAAGGCTTCCAAAATGGTGTTATTCAAGGTAGAACAAGAAAAGAATAAGGGAAAATTGGAGCAGAAAAAAATCCCCAAATATGGATACTGTAAAATGATTTCATTTTTCCCTTTCCTCTAAAATATGTGAAGGGAGAAAAAAACATGTCACTTATTTCATTGGGTCATAACATCAAAAGTGAATGTGATGTGCATGACAGAAACTGGTCTTAAAACTGCCCCAATTATCCTTTGTCAATATGCAAAATTTACAGAACAATAGGGTTTTAAGCAATGCGAACAATGTGGAATAACAGATCTAATGTTGAGCAGCTAAAAATATCAGCGCCCTTTCTGTCAGCTTAGAAATGTATTTGCAAATCATTATCAACAAATTGTAGCCTAAAATTATTCTTTCTTCTTGACTTTGAAATTATATTTTGAGATCCCCAAATTAGACCACATTATTTACTTACTGGCTCGTGTCACTGAAAGGAGTTTCATTTTTGCGTGTTAAGGGGTTTATGAAATGACAAGTAAATCAGTCCTTTAAGTTTTCTGTGGCAGAATAACTGGGAAATGATCTTCATAATCTCTTTTTTAACCACAGGAAAGAATTTATTTTTAAAATAACATACTAATAGTTGGAAACCTGGGTGGCTCAGTCGGTTAAACGTCTGAGTCTTGATTTCGGCTCAGATCATGATCTCAGGGTCCTGAGATGGAGCCCCCAGTCGGGCTCTGCGCTTGGCGGGGAGTCTGCTTGCAATTCTCTCTCCCTCTGCCCCAACCCCTCCTTGCGCAAGCGCTTTCTCTCTTTCTCTCTCTCTCTCTCAAATAAATAAATAAATCTTTAAAAGAATAACATACTAATAGATTAGCTTTATAGTACACCATTACAAGAAAGACCTCAAATTTGGGAGGCTTAAGATAAATTTGTTAAGCCCCCCAAAAATGCCAACAAATAAGAAAGACATTATTACAAAGAAATAGAGAAATAAATTCCACAGGCTGTCCTATGGGTTTTTTTATTATTATGTTCAGTTAGCCACTATATAGTACATCATCAGTTTTTGATGTAGTGTTCAACGATTCATTAGTTCCGTGTAACACCCAGTGCTCATCACAACGTGTGCCCTCCTTAATACCCATCACCCTGTTACCCCACTCCCCACCCCATCCCCTCTGAAACCCTCAGTTTGTTTCCTGGGGTCCAGAGTCTCTCATTATTCATCTCCCTCTCTGATTTCTCCCCCCTCAGATTTCCCTCTCTTCTTCTATTGTCCTCCGTGTCCTATGGGTTTTTGAATCCAATAATAATTTCTTAAGTAGCTATCATATTTTTCCTATTCCAAGTTAGCCAAATGATCACTAATTTTTATAATATTAATAAACACTGCTTGAAACAGGGAGGTATGTTCTAGTAATTTCCACACCTTCCAGTTATAATTCACTTTCTCGTATTACTGTTTCCCCTTATTGTGTCCAGTCATTTAGTCAGCCAACACTTTCACTCATGGTTATCTGTTTACCATATTTCCAGGAAAAGACCAAGAACTAAGGAAGGTGTTCCAACCAGAAAGAATAAGGTACGCAAAGACACAGAGTGACGCAAGTCTTGGCTCCCATAGCTTCAGTTTTTCTAGTCTTCACTGTTACCCAGTTCCTCGTGATAAAATCCAAATACCTCAGGCAGATTTTTAAAAACCCAACCGTAAAACAAGATAAATTGCCTATTATCTAATCAGGGTGCCCCATACAGCAAATTTAATTCTCAGTAAACCAGATGTATAAAGTGGAGGATAAATGACATGATGTGAGTAGTGAAATGTAACTCTGAGGGCTTCCACTCTGCTTGTCTAAACTTATCTCCTATTTTTTTCCAGTGAAATTATAGGCACCAGCTAGCCCAGCTGAAGCTCTCTTTTATTTCTATGTCTTAACTCATGGTTTTCTTTATAATGCCCTCCCCATGACCTAGCCAAATCTTCCAAGGTTCAACTACAGCCCCATCCCTTCTGTGAAGTCTTTCAGAGAATTCCTGTATGTGATAACTCCCCAAACTGATTCCTTTTAGTAGTTGTTTCTGTTTTCACCATTTACTTTGGTACTTTTGCTGGTCTCTTTCTCAGATATACTACTATCTAACTTCTTGTTGCATCCTGGGAGGCCGGGTACTATGAGCAGCAGCAGTGAGCTTGCTATTACCTGTGGATTGTGTCCTTCTAGTGGGAGGCACTGGTAGAGCCGAGGGAGAGAGGAGAGCAAGCCGGGTGTTGGTTAGGTCCCTTTACAGCCATAGCTCCTATCAAGAGGTTCTCTTCCTGCAGCTACTTCTCAGATTCTATTAACTGTACCCTCCACTTGGCTCTTCCAGCCTTGAGGAAAGCCTCCCCTTCCCGATTTGAATGGGTCATTTGTTTATTGCAGGTACTCTGACTGATTCAGTACTTAGGTAATTAGATAGATAGTTAATTTCCCGTTTTGTATTCCCATATCAAGTTCCTGTCCCATTTAATCTCATCTGTGTGATAATTACGTTGTACTCTAGTATACTCTAGTACACTACAGCATACATACTTTGTAACCATATCGTACTATACCCTATCTCTTACGTGTGTGGGCTCTGGGGCCAAATGTCCTGTGTTACAAGTTCTGACCCTTAACCAGTCTGTGATCCTGGACAAATTGCTTAACTTCTTTGTCTCTCATTTTCCTTCTCTGTAAAATGGAGACAATAGTACCTATCTCATAGAGTATTATGATGATTAAACTGATCAATTTTTTATTGAAAACTTTCATAGTTCTTATGCAATAGGAGGTATTCCAAGCATTTTACAAACATGAACCCCGTTAATTCTCATAACAAGGTTAAGAGGTAGATACTCTGCGATCCTCATTCTACAGTGGTAGAAATGAAGAAGAGAATGGTTCAGTAACTTGCCAAAGATAATAAACCAAGTAAATGGCAGCCAGAATGCAAACCCAGGCACCCTGACTCCAGAGTCCATTCTCTGTGGACTGTGATAGACCATTCTGGCGCACAGTAAGTGCTTAATAAACAATTATTACTGTTGTTATGAGTATTATTTCCCACTGTATTAGTTCTTTATGAGTCTTCATTTTCTGCTAGATGATGAGTTCCTTAAAGAAAGAGGCCAAGGTTTATTTGTGTATGTCTGTTAGCCAAGTGTTTGGCCTATAGTTGCAGGTTAGTAACTGTTCTTGGAATTAATTATTAGTTGTTTCTCATGTATTTGTCAAGGCCACCCTAGCCTTGGGAACAACTAATACTTAGGTAAAACTGCAAATGGAATTTGAGATCCCCACAGCCATTTTTGTTGCCAGAACCACAGCTTCTCCTTTTAATCCCAAATTCTTAGATGATCCACCCCTTTCTCTGGAGGTTCCTTGCTTTACTTCCGCCCAATCATAATGACTTTGCTTCTCCAGTAACCATTGGTCCTGATAGGGTCCCATCTCAGACGACTGCCAACTGTTTTGTTCTGCTTTCCTGACCAGAAGAGATTTTCCCCCCAAACATGTATCTTTTAGCTTCGTGATTGCAACTGAAAGAAATTTAGAGTAAGTTCTCAGGAACTAAATAAGAGGCATTTGATGGACATAATATAATTTGGTTCATATGTGTTTTTCCCATCACCGGTTGACTAATGCTTCAGACAAGATTCGCAACTTTTATTCCCTACTCACTTCAGGGTCAAGGTCAGGATTGGCCACATAATTTGTGGGGCCCAGTGAAACTTGAAAATGCAGGGCCCCTTGTTCACAAAAATGATAAAGAATTTCAAGATGGGCTACAGAACCACAGAAAACAAAGCCTGACCCCACATGAAAGGAGGAGGGAGCTTCCCAGTGTGCCGTAGATCTAAGGATGATTCAGCAGAGCTGTTGGGGAGTCACTGAGCCCAAGGCACCCAGAGGAGCCCTGTGTCTCCCTAACAAGGCTCTGCTTTAGTATCGTTATCACATTCAGTCATTGGTAGGGAGCAGTTGGCAGGAGGCTTGGCTTCTCTTCAGTGGAGTGATGGGTTTCCAAAGGCAGCAGCTGGGGTCCCCAGTCACTTAGGTCCCAGTTGTAAGAAGCTTGCATGTTGTCATGGCCACTACAGTGGGTATTAGCAGCAGTGGTATTTAAAGCCTTGTAAACATAAAACTACCAGAAGGAGACATGGGCAATGCTTCTTGACGTTAATCTAGGCTTTGATTTTTTTGGATTATGGCACCAAAACCACACACAACAAAAGCAAAAGTACACTAGTGGGAATGCGTCAAATTAAAAAAAAAAAAAAACAAACTTCTGCACACCGAAGGAAAAGAAGTCAACAGAATGAAAGGCAACCTACAAAATGGGAGAAAATAGTTGCAAACCGTCTATCTGATAGGGGTTAAGACCCAAAATATATAAGGACCTCCTGCAACTCCATAGTAAAAAATCCAAATAATCAGATTTCGAAATGGGCAGAAAAACTGAATAAACATTTTTCCAAAGAAGACATCCAAATGGCCAGCAGGTACATGAGAAGGTGTTCAACATCATTATTCATCAGAGAAGTAAAAATCAAAACTACAGTGAAGTAATACCTCACACCTGCTAGAATAGCTTTTTTTCAAAAAGACAAGAGATTATAAGTGTCGGTGAGGGTGTGGAGAAAAAGGAACCCTTGTACACTGTTGTTAGGAATGTAAATTGGTATGGCCAATGTAGAAAATAGTATCGAAGTTCCTCAAAAAATTACAAATAGAGCTATCATATGGTCCAGCAATCCCACTTTTGGATATATATCCAAAGGAAATGAAATCAGGATCTCAAAGAGATATCTGCACTGCCACGTTCATTGCAGCACTATTCACAATAGCCAAGATATGGAAATAACTTAAATGTCCGTCAACAGATGAATCCATAAAGAAAACATGTATATGTATATATACAATGGAATATTATTCAGCTTCAAGAAAGAGGGAAATCCTGCCATTTGTGATAACATAGATGAACTTGGAGGGCATTATACTAAGTGAAATAAGGCAGACCCAGAAAGACAAATACTGTATGATCTTACTTATATGTAGAATCTAAAAAAAGTCAAACTCAGAAACAGAGTAGAATGGTGGTTGCCAGGGCTGCGAAGTGAGGGAAATGGGACAGTATTGATCAAAGGGTACAAACTTTCAGTTTTAAGATGAATAAGTTCTAGAGATCTAATATACAGTATGGTAACTATAGTTAATAATAATGTACACTTGAAATTTGCCAAAAGGGTAGATCTTAAGTGTTCTTATCACGCACACACACACAAAAGTAACTGTGAGATGTTGACTATATTAACTAGTTTGAGTGTGGTGATTATTTTGTGATGTATACATATATCAAAATATCAAGTTGTATACCTTTATTTTTTAAAGATTTTGTTTATTTATTTTAGAGAGAGAGAGAGCTTGTGAGCAGAGGGACGAGCAGAGGGGGAGGGTGGGGGAGGGAGAGGGGGAAAGAAAGACTCCCTCCTAAACATGGAGCCCCGCTGTGGGGCTTGATCCCACAACGCTGAGGTCATGACCTGAGCTGAAACCAAGAGTCAGGCACTTAACTGCCTGAGCCACGTAGGCGCCCCAAGTTGTACACCTTTATATACAATTTCTATTTGTCAGACTCACCCAAATAAAGCTAAAAAGTGTTTTTAAAAAAAGAGTCTTAGAGGTAATTTAAAAAATACATTTTGTATAATTTAGACAAAGTCGAGATGGGGACGTATAAGTCCCACTTCATTCTGAAGACCCTCCTTAACCCCTAAATGCGGTTAGCTATCTCTCCTGTATGCTTCGATAACTCCTTGTGCTTCCCCTACCATAATACTCACCTCAGCTTATTGTAATTGCTTATTTACTGCCTGTCTTAATTAATAGTTTCTTTTCTCCTTGAGAAGAATAATTTTTCCTCCTTCACTTCTTTATCACCTGTGCCTAGGTCAAGGACTGAAAAAAATATTTGCTGAAACCCAGATTGGGGGGCATTCTACAAAATACCTGGCCTTTAAAACAGTCAACAGTATGAAGTTCAAAGAAAGGCAAACAACTATTTCAGATTAAAGGAGACTAAAGAGATATGACAACTAAATGCAATGCATGAGTCTGGAACAGTAAATGAAATGCAGTGAATGGGATAATTGTCATACTATGAACAAAGAATGTGGATTGAATTTATAGAATGAAAGGCATAGTAAATTTTCTGACTTTGAAATTGGGCTGAGGTTATTTAAGAAAATGCCTTTTTCTTAAGAAATAAACACTGAAATATCAAAAGGTAAAGGGCACGATAGCTGCAGGTGATTCACCAGTGGTTCAGAAAAGAATATCTATTATATGTACAGATATACATGCACAGAGAGAATGATAGAATGGGAAGTGATAAAGTGATAAGGACGTGGCAAAATGTTACCAATTGGTGCGTCAGGGTGAAGGATATATGGGAGCTCTTGGACCATTCTTGCAATTTTTCTGCAAGTTTTAAATTATATAAAAATGCTTTCTCAAAAAGTTATTTCTTGAATGAATGGAGGACAAAAGGATAATCACAGTTAGAAGGTGTTTATGAAGAAGTTACCAAAAGAGATGCTTGTAGGACATTCAGAGAAGAAGTAGTAAAGTTACACCTAGTAGGAAAATATCCAAGCCAGTTTAAAATGTAAATGTGAGGGAGTGGAAGACAATTTGAGGCGGCTTCAGATTTGGCCAGTCTATTTGGAGAGGCAGCCAAATGCAATAAAATAAAGGAAGGTGCTCAGTGAGGCAGTTGGAAGCTAGACATATGAGTAGCATCCTCATAGGGAAGACTCCTCCAGTTTCTAGAACAGCTACAATTTAGGGCCTACCTGCCTTAATGATTATTTTTTTCCATCATAAAGTAGTTCAATAAACTATTTCACCTTGTCCGTCTTTGATGTTAATTTTTTTAAGGTTGTAAATAAAAGAGTAGAAGGTTTGCATTTTTACATTACGGGTAAGCTTAAGTCATGTTTGCGTCCTGAAAATGGCAGCACCTGAAAATTACCGTGGGCCTTTGTTCTAAATATAACTATGTGAAGACTGTTGATTCTTGTAGAAAATATTAAAAATGTAAAGAGTTTGTTAAGGTCTTTTCTTAAACATAAAAATACTAAATATTCAAGTAAACCATAGAGTTTTCTATTTGAGTATTATTTAGGTAGAATTTTATTTTACGAAATACAATAAAAAAGTGTAATTCTTTCTGAGAGCCTAAAATGACCTACTTAGAGTATGTATAGTTTCATTGTTTAACTCCCTTTTTCATAGGATTGCTATTTATAACCACTTCCTCCAACCCTGGGGGGACTTAGTAGGATTAACGACTTCTAATTCACTTTGTATTTGAAGATTTTTTTTTTCTTCCATCTTTGCTCAGCTAGTGGAATCCATGATGAATTCTCATCTCCAAGGGGTAAGCTGTTTTTAGTAAAGCCCAGTAGCTGGCCTATGACTCCTTAGCAATAGCATTGATTCCTTCCTGCTCTCGTGTTTGTTTCTTTCAGAACCATAGAATCCACATAGACATGCTCAATTCTCATGCTTCGGTACTGTTAAGCATGTAATGGTTTTAGTTTTGTTCACTGAAGTTATATGTGTAATGAATACCGGGGATCCAATCAGAAAAACAAATAAGCATAAATAACATTCTACCTGTTTAGCATGACAAATATGGACCACTACAGCTAGAATGAGGACACTGAACAAAAGAAGAGGACTGGAGCAATCATTCTTTTCACTGCATGTGTGTGTTCGGTTCATTAGCAAGAAAGTCTTTCAGTCACTGTTTTTATAATATCTTAATGAAAAAAATATTTAAATATGCCATATTCAAGTCCTTCCCTTTATTTCTGGAAAGAAAAACAAAGGAGAAAATTCCCATTCTGCTTTACTGAGAAACCACTATTTAATGAGTATATTAGTGTCTGATAAATCCCATAGCAATATATATTATTATTGTACAGTTTCTTTTTAGAAATGAACCTTTGTATGTACTGACCAAAGAGTGGGATAAAGAGTTGTGATTTTGTTTTGAAATTCTTTAGAAATGCATAGTTTTATTACAGCTGTGAATCTCCTTAGGTTTTTAAGGAGGCTGCTTCAAAGGATGTCATTAATAATCTTCTCAGGTGCTTACAGAGCATGTGTCTGTCAGCAGAATTAGAGAATCACCCAACTAGAGAACAGGTTTCACAATACCCTGAGACCTATTTTGTTCATTAGAGAGGAAAATGGCTTGTGTTAAGTCTAAATTGACATGCTTGCTAATTTCAGCAGTAAAAGCTGTTCATTGTGGTCAGGTTTAATTTAGATTAAAGTTGATCAGGTTACTTCTACAACATACTTCTTAAACGAACTTTGTGATCCTAAAAGAAGGAGAAAAGTAAAGCCAACATTGAAAAATATATCCAGAAGAGAGAAGCGAAGAATAGCTTCGTTGTATGAGGGTGAATTAATATTAACTCAAATGAAAATAATGATGAAGATAATCTTTGTGATATAAAAATTTCCAAGTATCAAAAAACACAAATTTGCATTTAAATTACACAAAGCATACCTCATCCATTCGTCCACTGTTATACCCATAGTGCCTAGAACAATACGCAGCACTTGAGATTTACAAAATGGAAGAATGAGTGGGTAAATGAATTTTTGTACTACTTTGCTACCTCTGTAATGTAGAGTTACTGGTTAAATTTGAGGGAAATTTTGACTTTATCTGAGGGTTCTGGTTAAGTCGGTTTTTAAAAAATTCTCTTGAATGTATTAAATATTTAAGAGTCAGGAATTCCAAAGTATATTTTAAGTTTGCTGTGTCACAGATGACCAGAGTTTAACATTCTAACCCTGGAAAACATCTTATTTCATAAAATCTATCTACTACTCTATGGTTCCCATTTTAAAATTTGTTCAGTACTCTCCAACTGACTTATGCCACTTACTTCAATAGCTGTCTTTGGCAATTTGTTCCATATTTCAAACACCCTTTTGTGTAAAGAAACTATAAAAGTTAGAAACCTGAAAATTGGATTTTTCTTCTGAGCAATCACAGCTTATAAATGTGGAAAATTGGTTAAAAGTTAGCCCCTCCAATTTTTCAATACAGAGAGGGGAAAATTCTCAAAATAGATGTGTGATGTTTGGATAAGTTCTTGCCATTATTTTAATACTACCAAAAGCAATTGAGCTGAAATCACAAGGCCTATCTCCCTACCTGTTCACAAAAGAAACACTGCAAGACGTTCAAAAGTTGGCCTTGGGTTGAGACCCAAAAATCTTTAGAAAATCAGCAGTCGTCAAAGAGCATAGTAGATAACTAAGTTTCGGGAACATTACTGTCTACCACATTTCATCCCTTCACATTCACTGGCCTCACGAGGTAGTGGAAACAGCATCAGATGTAAAACCATAAAGACTTCCAGCTTAGTTATTAGTCTGGTTATTAGGAGAATAAAAGCAAGAACATGTGTGTAGGGGTTATAAACTAGTAACAAACATTCACTATGTTTTCCCAAATTGAAATAAAATGTATTCCCTTTTAGAACAAAAACAAGGGAGAGATCTTATTTTTCCCAAGCTTCTTTGTAAATATTGCTGGGATATGGGCCCTTTAGAGTAGAGAGAGTAAGGGGACAGAGACACTAGATGGGAGACACAGGAGGGAGGGAGGGATTTCTTAATAATTAACATTGTCATCCATAAATAAATACATAAATAAATATTTCTTGGCTTTATTCTGTTGGTACTTTTATCGAATGCAGTATTAAATTAAAGTCATTTGTAATACAGAGTATGAATACTAATTCCTTGGGGAAGGACTGACTTGGCTCATCTGCGTCACCCTCACATTTTATGGGTGAGGAATCTAAGGTACAAAGAAGTTAAATAAGTTACATCTCTTAAATCACTTCCATGCTTTTCCTGTTTCTAAAATATACATCTGAGTTTTGACACCACACAAAATGAGATTACAAGTATAAATAGCTATCTTTCGTAAATACATTGTCATAATTCAAAACTGCATTTCTTACTTGTGGTGCTCGTACATTGGTTTAAGTAAACCCGGGTACTCTGGAACGACAGTTTAAGCTCTTAAATAGTGAAGCAAATCTATAATCAAGATTTTCATTTGAAATATTTTTGGTATCTAAGAATGAAACACATTTCTTACTGAATTGTTGCCTATAAAGCCTTACACATTAGAGATTTATATCCAGCAACATCTTTTTTTTAATTTCCAAAAGTGCTTTGGTTGGTTTGAAAATTGCACTTTACTTTGTATCACATAAAAGGAATGCACAATGTTGGAGCACCTCAATATTAAGTTGTATTTTCTTCCTTCAGGCAACACTACAGGATTTGGAACAGAGGCGCCCCCAGTTGGAAGAACTCATTACCGCTGCCCAGAATTTGAAAAACAAGACCAGCAATCAAGAGGCTAGAACAATCATTACTGATCGAAGTAAGTCCTTTAACAAGCTGGTGAAACTTAGAGAAAGATGTAAGAAAAGTTTCCAATAATGACTGAAGTTGATTGACCTCCGTTGTGTTCCTAAAAATTGCGCAAAATCGTTGTAAATGATAACTTCTGTGCTAAGGTTTTCCAGTCCATAATGTTATCTTTCCATAACCGAATGTAATTCCATGGAAGAGAGGAAAGAAATTTTTCATCAGTCCAGGCTTCTGTAGATGCAAAGCATGGGGCGGCGGGTGTGGTGAGCATGGTGTGGCAGAACACTCGCTCCTCACTTGTCATCTCTCTGGGCTAGCGTCCATGCGGCTGTCAGTCTCTCCCTCAGATTCTTGGTTGTTGGTGCATGCAGGCAGTTGCTTCCTGGACCATCTTTCATTCCCTTCTGTAGTGGCACTTTCATATCTGGACATCCCTCTGGTACTGTGCCGCCCTCATTGTGTAGTAGCAGAAATCAGTGCTTCGTTCCTCCTGCCATACTGGAGTGGGTGGCAATCTTGGGAGGCTTTTGAAGGCCCATCTGCCTGGACATTGCATCTACTTTTTTCTTCTTTACACAGAGTGATTCAGAGTGCCTGTGTATAGGGTCAGGAAGAGTAGAAGAAGCAGAAGGGGAAACTACTGTCTTTCTGTTTCCCTCAGAGGCTCGCCTCAGGAATGAGGCCCAGCTCACCTCTGCTCTCTGACTGGCATGCATCTCCCAGGGTTTCCTCCCTTCCCTCTCCCTCCCTCCCCTCCAGGGACACACATCAATACTTACTTTTTGGTTTTTTTTCCCCGTTCCCTGTCTTGCCGCCTCTCATCCCTTCTCACAGCCAGAGGAAATTTTTTCTACTGCGGGAGTAGGGAAATCCTTCATTTCATCTTTTTTTTTTTCCTTCCAAATCTTTTGTCTTTTTCTAGGCCTAGGCTTTTGGACCTCAAAAACCAAGAAACCATGTCTTCAATAACTTACATTGTCTTGCATTAGCCCTTGGCTCAGGAATGGAAGCAGAATGCTTTGCAGCCAGTATGTTGGGGGAGGGGAAAGAGTAACCAGTATAAAGGGTTAATTTATGAAAAATAGTATTGGTCATACCTGTATTTATTAGGTAAATGGTGATAATAATAAATACCTGTATTTATTAGGTAAATGGTGATAATAGCTTCCTCTTAGGTAGCAGATGGTAGGTGTTGTGTTGTGTGTGTGTTTCTGTGTGTGGGTGTGTACAAAATCTTTATAAAATCCTGTCAGGTAAATTTCATAACCCTTCATTTTGTAGATGAGGAAACCGATTCTGAGAAAGGTTAATCAAATTGCTCAAGTTTACAAAACAAGCAAAGACCAGAGCTTGGAATTTGCAAATGTTTCTTTCTGGCTTGAAAGTCTGTGTTCCTTCTAGAATGTTTACCATGTCCCATTCTGTTTTATTGTTTTTCTTAGTGACCTTAATCACTAGGACTAGGATTAAATACTTTTTTGGTCTGCAAATTATGTATATTTTGATTTACTTCCTAAAGACATTCCTCTTTCAGTTGTCATGATTGTTAATTAAAAGAGATTTTTCTTGATTTTGAAATTTTAACCCTTTATTGTTGCTCAAAGAATGTATTTGCATATATGCTATCATATTAGTTGGGTAGTACTAGCCGCTATACGTCAGATCCCGAGTCTTGGTGGCTTACCATATCAGATGCTTACTTTTTTCCTGGCACAGTCTAAAATAAGCAGCTCTCTGTGAACTCATTCAGGGACCCAAGCCCCTTCCATCCTTTGTGTCCAGATCATCTGAGTCCTATGCATTTAATGGGTAGATGAGGAATAAACATTGTTCATTGGAATTTGAGACAGGCCTAGAAGTGGTACACATGAATTCTGTTCATAGTCTGTTGGCTGGAACTTGTCACATGACCACATCTAATTGCAAGGAAAACTACAAAATATTGTCCAGTGTTGAGCCTGGGAAGGAGAGAAACTAGTTTGGTAAGAAACTCGTCATTCTCTTCCACAGCTAATTTGGATAGGAAGAATACACTTCAGTTGTAGAGTTCTCTGTAAGTTATAGAATGTCATTTGTATAACCGGCAAGGCAAGAGCAAAATCGCCTTGTAATGACCAACACAGACAGCTCTTCAACTGATGTAGTAGAATGTTCCTCCCTCAAACTGGAACCATGAGGCTTCTTCATCAGGTTGCAACATACTGGTCCAAAAGAATGAATCTTAGTGAGTGATTTACTTAGTATGAGACTGAATTCCCATTACACAGTTAGGTGATCTGTTTCTTGCCTGAGAAATATGGAAATTTGGCAAAAATGTTTATGCAAATCTGAACACGCTGTATAGAAAGTCATTTGTCATTTTACTAATGAAAAATAACTTCTTTTTTTTCCCTAAGAGGAAAATAGCACTAATTTATTTTATACTATCCATTCAACATTGTCTAAACATTTTCCATTATCCCTTGCAATCTTTTTTTTGATATTGTATTGACTTTTTTTCGTGATGTAGATTAAAATTGAGTGACCAAAGGGCAGGTTTTTATCTCTCTGCTAATATCCAGTAATTTGAACAGTTCTATTTTTCTAAGCTTTTGTCTTTTAGGAATGAATACCTTTATGAATATTTGTAGTATAGTGGAAAGATTCCAATCCACGTGGTCCAAAAAAAGCATTTTCTTAAAAGCCAAGTGTCTGTTGAGACATGTCATGTTGCTTATTAAGAGCCTAAGCCAGAATCTTCATTCCAAATATGCCCGGAGCCTTTAATGCTGCTACCAGGATAATTCCGACAAGATATGTTTATCTAAACAATGTCATTTGCAGCCCTGCTGTGCTTCAGTTTATCTCTCCCTCCATTTGAAATCTATGAAATGGGATGGAGATTGAATACTCATAAAGTTTCAATCATGTTCAAAATAGAATTTTCCTTAGTCTAGATTTGGCTTTCAGGGAATGAGCAGAAATAAAATACTTGCTCATAAAATTGTATTCTCTTATTTGAAGATTTCAGTATTCCTTTTTTATTGCCCTGAAACTTCTAGAAATACTTACAAAGGAATCAGCTAAATAAAGAAAAATATTCAGTAAGAGTATAATGCTATATTGAAACATTTTCCTTCCTTGGTAAGTCCCAGTTCATAACTTTGAACAGTTGGGGAAATCTATATATACTTATTACATTCTATCAAGAGAAAAGTCCAGTACAAAGCAATTCCTCTCTACTAGTAATATCCATGCTAAAATCTCAAGTAATTGGGTCTGCAAAATACCAACACGTTTCACTGTATACAACGATTTCCACGGTATCTGTTGTTTTCAGGTGACTGTATTGATGGAAATCATGTTGCAATAATCTAGGTGAGAGAAAAAATTTCATTCTAAGTGCATTCAAATAAAAGCTCTCCTTGCTGTTTCTGATGTTCAGACTCTCATTTTCCTTCAATTCTTTGGTTGCTGAACATGTCAGCCATTCCTGGTCATTTTTGTCCCACAAAAGGGCTAGCTAGATCAGGGGACCAAAACCAGGTAAGATTGAAAGGATCTCAAATTGCTAAGTGGGAGGTTTCTGAATTATGCAAAACTCTTGTTCATGCCCATTATGGCGGCAGGTCGTAATACCGTAATACCTCATATAGCAGTGAGGAGGATACGGAAAAAAAGAGTTCCTCTCTCTTATTGGTCCATTTATTCCACAAATAGTATTGGTGAATGTGGCTTGTCTGACATATGTATTTTAGAGCCTTGCTTCTGTAGCTTCTCCTGCTACATAACCCCCACCATTACCATTTTAAAGATCTATAACAAAGCATGTACAGGTTCTGAGGGCAAGCTGCCTGGGCTGACTTCTTAGTGGTAGCTTTGTGACCCTGAACAAACAGCTGATCTCAGTAAACTATCTGATCTCTGTCACCGCCTCTATAAAGTAAGATTACTTGTACCTACCTCAAGGTTGGGAGAATTAGATGAGGTAATACAGGAGGAGATCCAAGCCACAGTAAGAGTTGAGTAAACGTTAGCTCTTGTTATTTTAATTATGATCTAATTGGGTTGTTTGAATGCTTAGTGGGAAAGCATTTAAAAAGCTCTTTGGTAGCTGCCTGGTTCTCATACTACAAAGAAGAAAAGAGAGAAGTTAAAAAAAACAAAACCAAAAGGAGAAGTTTGCTTTGGAACACACGGAATAACATATATAAATAGAATTAAATATGTGAGTGATACCATACTAAAAGCAAGGCAATTCATGTAAGCTGTTTTATTGTCAGTATTTACTATGACCTTAGGAGGGTAGATATTATTATTCTCACTTTAGAGATTGAAATATTGAAGCTCAGCAAGCTTAAGTAATGTGCCTAGGGTTGTAGTAAGATGGCAAGTGAGAGACTAGGATTTAAACTTCTGTCTATACGATTCTAAAGCCCAAGGCGCAGCAAAGGAAAAATGTTGGTTAGTCAAAAAAGAAAGAGAAGAAAGAGAAGAAAGAGAAGAAAGAGAAGAAAGAAAGAAAGAAAGAAAGAAAGAAAGAAAGAAAGAAAGAAAGAAAGAAGAGTGAGAACTGAAAATATTAGGAGTAACAGTTTAGTGTAATGTGGATATAATTTTTACTGCTCCCATTTATACTGCTATCTTCTACGCATTTGGGTATGTAATCATAGGATTGTCTCTTACATGTGTTGGAAATGTATAGGATGGCGAACCTCCATAATGTACCAGCTGGCAACCTTGACCAAGGGGATTCACTTCTCTAAGCCATGGTTTTCTCATCTGTGACATGGGGGTAATGATAATATGTAAGCTGGTACGGTGATTATGAAGATAAAATTATGTGAGATTTCTAAACCGAAGACCTCACATATATTAGATGCTCGAAATGGTCCGTACCATCATGGTGAGATGGATTTGGTACAGAGGAACTGGAGATGGGAGAATATGAAGGGGGGTATAACATACGGTCACGTAGCAGCTAAACCAGGGGAGGAACTTCTGAAACAGAATGCCAAGTCTTAGGAGAGAATTATTTCCTTTAAAATTATTTTTTCATCTAAGGCTTTTTCAAACCAGTTTGGAATTCTTTGAGAAATTTGGTGACATTGTATAAATTTTAAGAAATGAGTTCACATCGTATTGCTTAAAGAGCTGGTATACAGGACTGTAGAGGGAAGAATGTTCTGCTGCACGGGAATAAAAATACTCTCACAGGATTTTTGAATTAACTGACAGTTTTATAGCAGCTTTGTCAACCTATCATTCACTGCTGCAACCAAATGTATGAAATTCTTCACGGTGAAATAAAAAGACTTTGTTGTTCTCCACGTTTTTATGAAATCTCTATTGCTAATGAAATGCCAGCCAATATCTTCCTCTCAGGTATTGTCTATTAGAGAGTTGCTTATTTTAGAAGAAGTGGAGTCAACCATATAAATTTCCTTCTTTTGACATCTAGCACCTGCTGTCAACCTGTTACAACTACAGGCAGCTCTCAGAATTTACATCCACCAGGATGCCGCCGGCAACCGAGGAGTTCAGTTCAGTTAAATATTTGAATGCTTACTCTGTGCTAGTTAACATCAGATGTGATGGTTGGGATACAGGGAAAAATAAGGTTCAGCCTTTGTCTTAAAAGAGGTTACAATCAAATGTGGGTATTTGGACGAGTCTATTTGGGCAAGGCAGTCTAGGATGTCTAGGATAAGTACTTCAGTAGAGCAGTATTATGAAATCTTGAAAGAGAACAAGAGGAAGGAAGATTGGATCTGAATGAAGGGGTTCTGGAATGCTTCTAGGAGGAGATTAAATTTGAACTGGTCACGAATAGGATTTTTAAAAGCAGAAGAAGGCTGGGAAGGGAAGGATATTTCAGGAAAGGATAAGAGGAGAAGACATAATTAGACTTAAGTTAGCTATGGTGTGACAGATGAATTTGTAGAAGTGGGAGTGTGTCTGTGTGTATGTTGTGGAGGATACGGGAGTAAAAGCAGTCAGAGAGACAAGGTAGGAGGAAAGAGAACCCAAGCTAGAGCAGTGGCAGTGGAATGGAAAGAAAGAACTGAATTAAGACAGACAGTAGAGCTAGCACTAACAGGATTTGGACATTGAGTGTGTGGGATCTAAGAGTGAGCTTGCCTCTTAAGATTTTGAGATTCGGTGCTTTGGAAGATGGTAATATAACCAAAGACAAATTCAGGACAAGGAGTTGAATATGGGTGATACAATAACGTGCTTAAGAAAATGTGAGTAGAGATTTCAGAAGCAAAGTTACTTCTAAGCAGATTTGGAAACTACCTGGAGTAGATGAGTTTGCAAAGAGACAGGGAGCCAGATGAAAAGAAGAGTAGACCTAGGGAAGAGTCTGGAATTTGGCTTACATTTAAGGAATGTAGGAAGAGGAGTTAGCATCATGTCTCCCTGCGGCAACTTACAATATAGGTGCATTTAGACAAACACACACTGAAGAATGAGTTTGTAAGTTTTGCTCTCTATTTTGTTTACTGTATCTCTGCTGTACCACCAGTCCAATAACATAAATTTCTTCCTGGTTCTTAGTGGTACATCAAATAAGAAACCCTTTAGCTGAGAGTTACAGATGGTTGTGTTTATGTATATAAGGTTTCTGAGTCACCCTTCAGTGTACCAAGAAAAATAGATGACCATTTGCCATCTAGGTCTAGTGAATCATTTTGCTTTTCATTTTGTATGTTTCGGTTATTTTTCAAATACTTTGCACAAGTAAGACTAGACAGATAGTAAAAAAAAAAAAAAAACCCACAATTTTACTAGAAATTTTAATAAGAATTGAACCCAAAAATCTTTGTATAAAATAAATTTGGAGGTACAAACATAAATGATGTAGTGTCCCACATCATTTTAGAAAAATAGGATGGTTTAGGTTCTTCAACAAAACATTATGTGATGAAGTCCTTCCTGTTGAACAACTAACTAGATTAAAATATGCTATTTTCTTTCTGTCCTTAGAAATATATTGTTTGTTCATCAATCTTTGTGTTTGCTTATCATCTGAAGACTCGCAGTCTAAGATTTCACCTATATGATCAATTTCACCATCATCACTGGAGTCTAGAATGTTGATTTCTGTCTCTTTGCATTTATCTTCTATTCTGTCTAATAATCGTAAACATCTTCCTCTATCAATTTTCTTGTCTTTGACATAATGGGAGTAAAATGAAAAGTTCTACATTTTCAACTCTGTTCAATGAAAGCTAAAAACAGACTCCAAAGCTGTTGTCCCCAGTCTTTTTATACCTTCCTGAAGATGCACTATTTGGAACAATGTAATAAGAAACCTAAAGGATGAAGATTTTTTTCATTATTGTATCGTCCTTCTATATAATTCCATCATTCTTTCATTTACAAATCTTTTTAGCATACTTAGGAAAAACTTATGATTTGTTGATGAAATAGCAAAAATGTTTCCAAATATAGGAAAAATAAGCTTACTAGGACTACACAATGTATTTAGGTTTATGAAAGGCTTCACTGGACCCATATGGTAATTGAAAAATAAAATGAATTTTATTTTATTGAAAGAATAAGTAAAATTTCACTTTGTTTTTTGGTAGACCACCAGGAAAAAATAAAAGTCGAAAAATACCAATTTTTACAAGTAGTTAGAACTTCTTTAAAAAGAAACTCAAAATATATATTTGGGTGCAGTTAACCTTGATGGTATACCAAGGGTTAAGCAAAATATCTCTTGCTCAATCCCACTACAAAAATAAAAGTTTTACTACATGTATTACTATGATTATTATTTTATTATTGTAATATTAATCTTTACTTCCAGTGTTGTTATTCACTAAGAATGTGGTTATTAGCATTCTCCAGAGACTCCTGTAGATATGTATATGTGTATATATACATATGTATATATTTAATGTATTTGTTAATTATATTATGTAAAATATATACGTATATATGGGGAGAGAGAGAGACAGAGATTTTAAATAATTGGCTCATGAGATTGTGAAGACTACAAGTCTGAAATTTTTAGAGAAGGCCAGGAGGATAGATACTCTAAAAAGAGTTGATACTGCAGTCTTGAGTCCAAAGGTAGCCTGGAGCCAAAAGTCCTTCCTCTTTTGGGGACCTGTCTTTTCTCTTAAGTTCTTCAACAGTTTGGATAAGGCTCACCGACCTTATGGAGGCTAATCTGCTCTACTTACAGTCTACTGATTTAAACGTTAATCACATCTAAAAAACACCTCTACCGGCAGCATCTAGACTGCTGCTTAAACAAACAACTGGGCATCATTGTCTAGCCAATTTGACACATAAAATTAGCCATCACAGTGTGGTTCATAGTGCCATGTGTTTCCTCACATATAAATTTCATGATTTCTTTAATTTTCATTAGTATCCAATTAATAGGGTACCTGGAAATAGACATTAAATTGTAGAAATGATCTTTAACATCTTCATGAATTTCAGAGATCTATCAGTAATTATAACTCAAAAATTTACCTATAAGAAGCAAGTATATATGTTTTTCTTTCTTTTTAGACTTTTACTTACGTTGTGTTAATACTAAACATCTGTCATGAAATAATTCTGTTTTAATGTATCTCGTTCTTTAATTCTAGAAGAGGATTAGTATCAAAATATATTTGAACAGGATTTAAAATCCAAATAGCAGTCATAATTATTTTCAATTATTAATCTTTCCTTTGAGTGTGTAATAGGAATTACACTTATTTAAGGTGATGTAGCTACAATTATGAACCTAAATAGCACTTTCTAATTGCTTATTTTTTCATTATGTTTCTTTTAAAGATGAAAGATTTGGATTAGTAAATGTTCTACTCATCCACTTTAAAAACTACACATAATGAACATAACTATTAAATAAATAAACCAATTAATGAAAATGGATTTTTTTGTATGACAGAATAAAGATAATGGTGAATACGTATAATATAAAGAATCCCACGCTCAGACAAAGTGAGCTGGTAAGACAAATACAAATCAGAAGGAGACGTGCCCACAGGAGAAATGCCAGTTTTTCACAGGCTAGCATTTTTATTATATGGCCTAATGGGGCATTGCAACTGAAGACCTGAATTTCTATTATATTTTGGTACCTCTGGGTACAGAGAGGAGTATTCCTCCTTGGTGATATCATGCAGTTTAGATGAAGCTAAGCTTCATCTGGTTAGATATGCCATAGATGGCTCCTTAAAGACTCTCTCTCAGCTCTCTCAGGTGTTGAAAAAGCGTAGGATTTATTTTAGATCTACCATTTTTTTTCTTTACCAAAATTTTCTCATTAATAATTTGAAACAACATAACACATTGCTTGCCACTAGTCTTTATTCTGCTGTACCTGCCTTAAGGGAAGCATTTATGAAGTAAACAGAAAGGATTAATAGATGGTGACCTTTCTGCATGCAAAGGAGACAGCTGGGCTCATTCTGCTTTAGCCAAGAAAAGGAGTTCGCAGTTACATATTACTGCAAAACAAATCGTCCCAAAACTGAGTGCCTGAAAACAGCAGTAATCATTTCTCATCTCTCACAGATTCTGTTGGTCAGGAAATCATGAGCATCTTGTTTGAGTGGTTCCATCTTGAGATTTCTCATGAGGTTGCAGTCGGTGGTCAAGTGGAGCTGCAGTCATACTAAAGCTTGACTGGGGCAGGAGGATCCACTTCAAGGCGGCTCACTCATTGGGTTTGTGAGTGGTGCTATCTAGTTGGTTCCTCTCTACACAAGCTTCTCCATGGGACTGCTTGAGTGTTCCTGTGACTTTGTGGCTGGCTTCCCCCGGAAGTAAACCATGGGTACAAGGCAAAAGCCATGGTACCTTTTTTGGACCTAGCCTTAGCATTTATACTGTTACTTCTTCTGTAAATTATTTGTCACACAGTTTGGCCCTGATGCAGTGAGGGGGGGGGACGAGGGACTCCAAAAGGTCATGAATACCAGGAGGTGAAGGTGATTGGGACCCCTGTAGAGATGACTCCCCCCGGACTTAACTGAGCCTTCAAAGGAAAGTTTCCTTCAAAGGAGAGTTTTTTCTATAGCTACTGGATATGTCAATTATTCTCTCACCCCGGTTCCACATGAGGAGTATTGGTTTTGAAAAGAAAAGGAAGCGTTTGAGTTTTGGAGGCCCAGCAGAAAGGCTTAGACAGCTGGTTGGTTATGGGATAATAGTGACCATGATGATGACAGTGGTGATTATGATGTTGATGTTAGTAAGACAAACATGTAAGCATGTCTTTCCCCCATTTCATTTTAAGCACAAGGTAATGCTAAAAGCAGTGCATCTAAAATGAGACGACAGTGTGTAAGTCCTGACTCTGCCCTTTGATGACAGTGGGACCCTTGGCAAATTCCTCCATCTCTCTCAGCCTTTGTTTGTTCGTCTGTAAAATTAGGCTCTGGATGCCCTTCCATACCAGATTACTGCTAGGATTAAAGGGAATGACATATAGAATAGCCCTTTTCAAATGGCAAATCAGTACACAGGTATTAGTGTCTTAAACATTTTGGGCTTCTGTAATGAGATGCCGTAGGTGGGGTGGCTTAACCAATACATACTTATTTCTCCAAGTTCTGGAGGACAGGAAGTCCAAGACCAAGGTGCCAGCAGATCTTGCGAGAGCCCTCTTCCTGGCTTGCAGAAGGCCATCTTGTAACGTTGTCTTCACACACTGGAAAGAGAAAAAGAGCTGCCCTCTCCCTCTGTTAAAGACACTGATGCCATCATGAGACCCCACCCTCATGATCTCATCTAAACTTTGTTCCTAAAGGCCCCATCTCCAAATACCATCACATTGGGGGGTAGGGTTTCAACGTATGAATTTGGGGATGGGGGATGCAAACATTCAGTACATTATTATCAGCCCTTCTCATTATTAAGAGCTCCACCATGTTGTCTAGGTTGTTGACACTTTGTTGACATGATTAATGTCCTGCTATAAGGCTAAGAGTCTTTCACATCTGGAAAGTGGATACATGAAGATTGAGAAATGTTCTTACGTCTATACACAGAATTTTTAGTACTTGCTCAAGAAATGTATCTTCACTGAGTGTTGATTCCCTTAAGTTCCTATCTAGGAATTTGGAAAAAAATAGGTTCTCCATCAAGATTTTCTGAACTAACGAATAAATGTTGGGCTTTATGATATTTTCTTCAGTATTACGATATAACAAAAATATTTCTGCAGAATATTCTATTTTTAGTGTTTCCAGCTACTGGAGAGTCTCGTTTATTACCATCTGTAATTCTAACCCTGGGTCACAGGAGTGAAGCCATTGAGAGTCCCCTACAAAGTCCAATAAGGTAGTTCTAGAAACAATAAACTTGGCCATTGGAATCCAATTTTTCTTTCACACAAGAGCCATAGAACCACTGCCTTGGGCCATAGCTGGCTTTCAGGAAAATGCAGTCGGTGGAGGGAAAGAAAGGTATAGAGTCATATACCAGCCTAATTTCATTTGTTATCAGAAAAATGTATATTAAATAACAAAATGTTTGAAAATAGAAAATTGGGTCCCAAATGCACAGAATAAGAATGAGGGGAAAACACCTTTATCTATAATTAAACAGAAAACTGTGCCATGAATTGATAAAACCCAGTCAACCTGCAAATGTGAACATCAAGTGTAATTGTACAGAAAAATACGATAATATGAAAAACATAGAAATTGTATAGCCACATGTTGGCCTTTTGAAACAATGGCACTTTACCTGCTTCTCAGTAAGGATTTGGTTTAGTCTTAGGCATTGTAGGAACAGCTAAAAGATGAAGGCTCAGTCCTATTGGACAATAAAACGAGGAATTTCTCTTGATTAGTAGTAGTACCTGTACACTGCTCAGAGTTTTAGCACATCCTTTTATGTGTCTCTCAATATAGGGTGCCAGGCCAAACAAAGCATATATGTACATAGGGGGCATAGTACCGTAAGGAGTACATACCGATCAATGGAACGGGATTAATTTTTTTCTTAGCATCTGACAGGGCACTTAAAAGGCCTTAGGTTTCCCTCTCAGTAGCTAGGTGTTTTGGTAATGGAAAACACATCCCAGAGAATTCCAGAATATATGAAACATTTCAGACAGTTTGGAGGTGTCAAAACTTTTACTGACAGTACTTGGCAAAGTCAGATTTTATTCAGATTCTACAATATCTCATCTTATAAATAGTAATATTTTGTATCTGTGTTATACTTTACATAAATTGGACAAAGAACTCTAAAAAATATGAGTCGATTTGATATCCACAACCTTGCCTAAAGTCGATATTGTCCTTATTAAATAGATGAGGGAACCAAGGATCATGGTTTGTAATACCTTTCTCAAGGTCACACAGTTAGCATATGGAAGAGGCAGGATCTCACCCAAGTGTTCTGATTCTAGGAAAGGGTGTTAGACGGCTTTTCTTTCCTATGCTGAAAGGAGACAACATTTGAAAGTCAGTTATTAAAAATGTATATACATACATATACACATTTACACACATATTTATATATTCACATCTATATATATTTATGTAAATCTTACATGTATACTATTGACATATACTTGTATACATTATTTATTAACTTGTGATAGTTTATTTCAGCTAAGTTAAAATATATTGGGTATTTATCGAATCATGGTACTTAAAATCCTCCCAGGGATTCGTTTTTATGCCTTAAGCAAAGTCACTTTTAAAAAAAGGAGCGAACATAGGTTAAAAGAAAAAAAAAAAACAGCTTTCCAGGAGGAGCCTCCGTTACCCTATTTCACCGATAGTTCAGATAGTGATATGGGGCGTAGTTCTTTCTCCTGTTGCCATGTTCGTAAGTGACGAAATGCCAGAGGTTAGGAATTTCAAGCGTTGTCCTGTCTTTCTGAGGACACTCTCCCCTAGTATATATTTTATCTCCCTGATGGAACTGCAAGCTTCACACTGTTACTCCTTTATATTTGAATTCCTGTAATTCTCACATTATTCTGAAAATAACAGGTGTGCCATAAATACGTACTGATTGAATGGACAGTCTCACGGGGTAGCTGGCGAATGGTGCAAGGCTGCCATCATCATCTCCAGACCATGAGAAAAAGAAAAAAAAAAACAATTTGCCTGAAGAGATTAATAAAATGCCCTGCTTAGAAAAGCAAAGAACAAACAAAAACCCACAGTACACACACCCAGATATTGGAATGGTGAGTGATATTTCAGTTTCAGAATAGTACAATCTCTTCTAAGCAGAACAGATTTAAAAAACACCTTGGTCTGATTGCAGTTCACATGCCTCAGCCTTGCAGAAAATGTACGAGGCCATTTGAAATAGTCTTCACTGCACTTTTGGAGGCTCTGCTGATTTGAGCAAAATGAAAATGAAAGGTAAATAGAGAGTTCTTAATCTTCAGAAGCTCAAGTACCCCCCTCTAATCTTTAAAGTAGAAATTTGGATTAGGATTCTCTTTATCTTTTTTTTATTAATGAAAATTTCTTTTTCCTTTTATCATGATGTCTGTTGAAAGGGTTCAGAGAACTCAAATAAGGAAGTCATGTTATAACTTAAGACAAAATAGGAATGTGAATTTGTATTATATAAGGAAAACAGTGTCCGAAAAAGTTGCCTGTTGTCCCTAGGGGAAGCAGAAGAAATATCAACGCAGGGCAGCCAACAAGATGTGCTGTGGCCATTAAAAACATCACATTCACTGGCTTTACACTTCATTAGGTGGGTAATGAGTTGTACATATTTTAAGACTTAAAACAACCAGACTGACCATGATGGTTTGCATCGGTTAGTACCCGAATCTGGGATAGGCACTTGGGAGTTGCTTCATTTTAATGTACTAATAATATTTTGTTTATGTTTTGATTAAATAGTATCATTTCATTATTTTTCTGCTCTGGTTCTAAATTTATACGCCAACAAGTTGCATGGCCATTCCAAAAAGATTGACTTTAAATATATTTTTGACCTAGAAATTATGTAATGGGCCTTTACCATGAATATAGGAGCCAGATTCCTAATTCAAAATTCCATCCTCTAAAATAAGGGGCATAGACAACTGTCTAGTTCAGATAAAGATAGTTGACTGTGTGAGGGACAGAAAATAATTTTCCTTCTGCCCTTCTACGTTCTTGACTGAGGCACCCCTTGTAATAAAAGACAGATTAATAAGAGAAAAACAAGGAGAAGTTTAATAACATGTGTACCTCCTGTATACATGGGAGAGACCCAGGAAAACTGAGTAACTCCCCCAGATGGCCCAAGCCACCACCTTTAATACCATCTCCAGCTAAAGACAAAAGATGATGTTGGAAGGGGCCATGATGGGAGGCGTTCGGGCAAAACACAGTGGTCAAGGGTGTGGTTGTTCTGCAGATTGAGGTCCTTGCCTCCTCCACTGGTAGGAGTTACTAGAGATTTAGAGTCATCATTTCCCTCCCGGTCCAGAGCGGGAGACACCCTGACAAATGGAGATTTCTCCTATAAATGTAAATATCTCTTTGCAAAGGGTAACTTTTACTTCATTTTCAGGGCTTTTCTATGCCTGCTCTTTCTTAAAAAGAATCAGCTTAAAATAATCCTTATGCCAAATGGGCATATTTTGGGGTGGTATATTCTGCTCCCCTTCAACTAGAATACCAAGTTGGTTTTTAAAGATAGAGTTGGCATCCTGAAGGAATTTTAAAAGGATCTCAAGAAAATGTCATAATGCTGGTTTGAAACTAAAAGTAATAAAATTTTTATTCTGTTTTAGTATGCTAAACTAATTGAACAAGTTATTTCATTTAAAAATTAGCTTCCTCAGTATCACAGTGCACTATGCTAATAACAAAAGAGCATTAAATTATGTTCATATATGATTTAGTATAATTTAATCAGAAATATAATAAATTCATCAAATTGTGCAATGGTGAATATTCCAAGTTCCTTTTCCATGTAAGTAGTAAGAAATTTAAGCATAGGCACCATCCTTAAAGTACCTAGATTAAGAATAGTACCTAGAAAACAGTCATTAAGTGCTTTACTAAATAAGTTTTCACCTTCAAGCTTGTAGAAGCAAATTAAATATAGATTGACCCTCTTCTAAAGGAAACAGAACTGATGAGACTGATGGCTTTCTTTTATAAATGTGTAAGTCTGCAAATATTTAATAAGGACCTAATTTACACAAAGAAGTCAATCTGGAGTGAAAGATTATTTTACTTATTTCCCAAACGCTATAGCTGAATTATACTTTAAACTTGACCTGATCTTTTTACTTAACAATTTGCATTAATATTTAAATTACGTGAAGGGCAAATGCAAGTTAAAATATTGAAATTTTCATTCACACATTTATTTATCAAATTTTGATTATGTACTTACAGTGTGTAAGGTGTCAGGCCAGGAATTATATGGTACTCCAAGAAAGCAATAACATAATCTCCTCCATTAAAGTGTTTGTTATTAAGTAGAAGCTGTAAAGTTATTACAATGCTAGATGTTTATATATACATATATATGTATACATATGTATATATGCCATAGAAGAAATATAAGCAATATTTTCATAAACATTATATGGATTTGTGATTTTTAGTCTGTCCATTCATCCTTCTATACATCCATGCATTTATTCATTGTTCATTCTTTCATTTAATAATAATTATTGAGTGACCATTGGGAGAAAGGGATGTATAGAATGAATAAAATATGAATCCTTTTGTAAAAGAGTTGATAATCCAAGGGGAGACAGATGTGTACAGACAGTAACTTTGATACCAGAACGAAACATAAATGCAAGATACAAGCAAAGGAAAATGGAGGTGCAAAGGAGAAAGAGACTTGGCTGCCTGAAGGCAGAGACAGTTTTATTTCATCATAGATTTTCTGGAACCTAGGCCAGTGCTTGGCACAAAGGAGGTTCAGATGATGTGTTCATTGTCTCCTGAAGTAGTAGTGGAATGTATCATGGAAGTGAATCTGAAGCTGGACCTTTTAGCTGAGAGAAATACATTCCAAGGGGAAGAGGTGTTAGAGTCACAGAATTCAAGGCCTCCAGAGCGGAAAGAGACCTTAGAGACCATCTAGTACAATCTTTCTTCTTTCTGTCTTCAGTACTAGAGCACTTTGGTCTAACACTGCCCTAACACACACTTCCGTTTAACCAGATACTACACTGGAAGTGTCTAAATTGGAATCATTAAGGTCCTATAGAGAGCAGACATCAAAGTGAGGTATGCAAGACACTACCCCAGTGCAAATTTTGAAAGATAAGTGATAGGAAGAGATCCAGAAAAGAGTGACTTGGGAAAAATTTGAGGGCTCTTCAGAAAAAATTCTGTGAGTGCCCCCTTTCTCATACAGCCCCCCACTTTCACAAGGCGAGGAGCTGACCTTCCCATTTTCAGAGAGAGGACTTTCTCTAGGTACACCTGAAGGAGTGCATCATTGGCTTCCAAGATTCTGACGTGGGAGTGATTGCCACCAAAATAAAACACAACATTTATCTGGATTCAAGACCGCAGATGAAAGGACACCAGTTATTGTCAAGTGTAGAAAAGCTTCGTCAAATCCCTCTAGTGATATTTAACATAGGCCAGACCCCGGAAAGCAAAAAGTCGCATTCTAACAGTGACAGTACTGAGTCAAATAAAATCTTTCTGCTCCTTTTCCCTCTTCTCCATACACTCCCATTCAACTCTGTTAGCATGAGAAAGAACAGCTAGAGAATGAAAGAGAGAAAGAGGAAATTCACCATACTCACTACTCAAGGTGGTCAGGGACCTGGCCCAGTTGCAGCCTCCACTAGTTGGGGAGAAGTTGTGTATGTGGATTAAGTTTGAAGTGTTAATTAATGTGCAGGACTGGAAATTCTAATTTTAACATATTAAAATGGCAATAGGACCTTGTGTTACTTTATGATAATACATGAAAAGACATGGGACCTGCCCATATTTTTACCCAGAGACCAGAGAAGAACTACCTCCCTGAGCAGATTTAACGGGAGAAAGGATGACAGACAAAGCTGTCTTTATGCTTAAATGCCACAAATCCTGATTATTCAACATACAAGTTATACCTTTTACAGACTTTTTAAAAGGGAAAACAACATAAAGGAGTTTGCGTCAGTATATGCACAAAGGTAACACTTGTAATATTTTGGTCCAACTAAAAAAGTCAATCAATTGCCACTGAAATAGTTTAACTGGATAAATAGAAAAATCTCTATCATACCAAAATTGATAAGGAGTCGAAGGCATGGATTTTTGGAAGTGTGTGGTAACCTAGGAAGAGTAAGTACTAGAGCTGGAATGTTGCCTTCTAAGGATTATTACCAAACAGGAGGGCTGGCTGTTCATTAGGACAGCTGTGGTAGACAAACCTGCTATGTTATAGAACAACAGATTCTGGTCGGCTGTATGGGACACTAATCACGTAGGATAATTATAACATGGTGGGCTGAAAGATCCTCCCAAGAAACCATGCCAGTGCTTAATTATGGTGAGTTACTTCTCTTTCCCATCAAAATGTCACGATCCAACCCACAACTGTGCATACATTTTTTTTGTAATTTTCTTACTTTGAATGTCTTTACACTTCTCCAAGATCCATCCATATCCTCCCTGTTCTTAAAAATAATCTTTCAGACAATTTATCTTTGATAACTCTCCTATAAATTTGAACAATAGGTGTAAACAGACACTTGACATTCCAAAGGAATATTCTTCAAGACCATGTGGATCAACACATCTTCAAATGCCATTACGGGGTATGTGAAGTATGTATTTTCTCCAAAGTACATACTTTACAGTCCTCATAATAGATCTTTACAGATGAGGAAAATGGGACCTAGAAAGGTTAAGTGAAGTAGCTAATAAGCATTCCGATTAATATTTGAACTCGGATCTGGCTGAGTAGAAAATACGCATTCCTAACTCTTTCTCCTAGATGTGTTTTCTATTTGAACTGTGTATCACTATATAAGTTTCCCACTGGGGCTCCTTTTCAGGGTCTTTTTAATACTTAAGTCACTTGTAAAATGAGTACTTTCTTTGAAAGAGAAATCCATTAGACAGAAAAAAACAACTTGGCAATAAATTTTAGGCATTAACCCCATGCCAAGTAATTATCAGAAGGCCTCGTGCTTTGAGACTGCACAAGTGTGATCTTAAGATAATGGAGTGAAGTTTGCATTGTGAACCTTCTTGATGCTTTACATCGTGACATGCTTCGTGGATTGGCTTCCTAAAAGATTTGTAAAGCATTCTGGGAAGGTGTGCCAATTAAAAACTGGAGATTGGCTAAAGGCTTGAAGCAATTGAATTTTGAATACAGATGGTGCCAAATTGAATGTTTCCATAGCAACAGACTTTTCCTTAATAACTTTTAGATGGGAAGGGGAACATAAAAGGAAACCATCTTTCAGCAGATGTATATTCCTACAGCATGTTTTCAGATTGGTTTTGGAAGCTAATTTGTACTTAACTAGTGATTGTTTTAAGTGGATCAGAATATTACAACATTCTCCTGAGGAAATATTTTGAGAATAACAGAAATATATTCTGGGAACTTTATAAAGACATAAAAAGGGCATGGTTTAAAAAAAAATTTCTTGGTCTGTAGCCTATCAATCAGGATTTTATAAGTATGACTTAACATTGGTCAAAGATTTCTCAATTCTTAATGTCTGTTAAGATTGAAAGTTTAGAGGTGCCTGGGTGGCTCAGTTGTTTAAATGTCTGCCTTCAGCTCAGGTCATGATCCTGGAGTCCTGGGATGGAGCCCCGCCTGGGGCTCCCAGCTCAGCTGAAAGTCTGCTTTGCTTCTCCCTCTAACCCTCCCCCTTGCTCGTGCTCTCTTGCTCTGTCTCTCTCTCTCTCTCTCTCTCTCTTAAATAAATAAATAGAATCTTAAAAAAAAGATTGAAAGTTTAGAATGTAGGTATAAACAAATAAAAAATGATATGTTTATCATGGACTTGAAATTGATCTTAATATACACATTCTTCTTTCAGGTTTATGGATTAGTTTTTCATTATCCGTTGTTTGACTATTTTTTTAAAGTTAATTATATAAATCATTTTGGGAAGAATGTCATGAGGAGGTCACTGATAGGGTTCATATCGTATGTATGCTGTATCATAGATCTAAAGTCTGGTCTTCAACTTTGCATAACCAACACCAGATTTTAATAATTTATTAGATTCTGAGATTAAAGAGTTTAGTAGATCATGGTCTGGGGGCCTGACCCATGCTTCACAAACTGACAAGAGATTGGTTTATAAATCATTTGAGAGATAATAAATTCAAAATTAGGATTTTATAATACAACATGAGCCTGTCAGAAAAATTAATAATGATAATTTGCTCAGGGTGCCCTCCCGAATGAGGGCATATACAGAACACCAAATTATATGCAAGGTTTGATGGTGATGAAAGAATTGGAGGAAGGGTAATAAGGTATTTTTAAAGGATGGTTCACTAAGTGAGAGAAGTTAGATAAAATGCCCACCTTTATTATTCTAGGTGATTTCTAAAATAGAAATAGAGAAAGAGATTATTTCTCTCAGATGGTATCCTAGGCATAATAGCAAGTGCTTGCTCCCGGGCTTTCCTTCCAGATTCCCTGCAACAGGTCTCCCCACATCACGCGCACGGACTGACCTTCCCCTCTCCCTCTTTCTGTTACAGGGCGGCACAAAACTCGGGTGTGTTACGTACATGTAAACCAATAGCTGGAGCTTCACATTCACTTCACATTACTGCTCATTCCTCGCTTGATGGGACTGGGGTGCTTCCTCACCAAAACCCTGGCAAAACAACTCTGTGCAGAGATTTCCAGCCCTAGTGGCAAGTCCTGGACTCCTACCCCAAGAAATTCCGACATGGTAGGGACATAAGAAGGCCCTGGGAATCTGCACTTTTAAGAAGTGATCCAAAGCTCAGCCAGGTTATTTTTGCAGATGGCTAATATCATCTATCACTTCTTTTTTTCTAATTTTAATTTCAGAAGAAAATCTTTTTTTCTGGCTTTTTCCGAATATCTGGGTTGGTAGGACTCAGAGCCTCTCTGAACCTGTGCATGTAGAGAGATGTAGAAGTAGAGATTGATAGATGAGTTATATAGACATCTACATAAACTAGAAATAGATGTGTATACATATAAATAGTAAGAGAAATGTGTTGTTTAAAACTGTAAAGAAATATACACACTCTTAAAAACGTAGTTTAAAAATATGAAGAATTCACTCAGTTGAAAATAGTATGATAAACTTGAATGAATAGGACCCTGAAAGCAAATATTCCTCCCTCCCTCTTTCCCTCCTGTCTCTCTCTCTCTCTCTCTCTCTCTCTCTCTCTCTCTCTCTCTCTCTCTCACACACACACACACACACACACACACACACACAGAGCTCTACAGCTTAGCACAGGGTTTTAACATAAAAACCAATCCCTGAACCAGATAAATAAAGGAAAAGCTTTCTATTCTTTCTCCATCTACATTAATTTGCAGTCAGTAATCACATGTAAGAAAAGTACCGTTGCCCGTAAACAATGCAGCAGGGAGTATCAGATGACCATTAGGTGAAAATCAAGGTGCCTGTCCTTAAAGACACTGTCGTCCTGGCTTAGTCCCAAACCCTTTGCATTCTGCACTCATTCCTTGATTTCACTGTCTTTAGAGCTGCATAGGTAGGAATAACACTCATAAGCAGACATTCCAGAAGGTTTGATTTGAAAAACGGCCTCGAGAGAGAGAGACAGAAACAGACACAGAGTGAGAAGGAAAAAGGTGTAAGGGCATTGTTGGTACAGAGATAGAAACACTGAACAGTGAATTTGGTTACCACTTTGTCAGATAGCTTTTATTTTAGCTTGTAATTTGCTTATTTATCAGAGGAAAATGGTTAATCTAAAGATTCATACTTTCTATTACTATACTAATGCTAATTCTACCTGACACTATGAAGATATACATTTAAAGTTTGGAGGAAGTTTGTTGTTAAATGTATCACAATGTTTATTAGAAGTAGTTTCAAATAATTTAGTGGCATAGGGAATGAGTGATTACGACATAAATGCTAAGTGTGCAAAAGTAGGATACGAAATTATTTATGCCATGTGATCCTAATTTTGCACAAAAGAAAAAAAAAGACAAAAAGAGAAAAAGCCAGCAAGACAAATGATAACTGAAGGATATACTTCAAAATGTTCAACAGCTGTCAACTGGGGGAATTCAAGCGAACTTATTTTATTTTTATCTCTGTCTGTGTTTTCCCAATTCCATCCAATAAATTACATGTTTTATGTGCAGAAAGTGTTTTAAAATATATTACACTAGTACAGTGTTTCTCAACCTTTTATTCATCATTAACCTCTAAGAAGCCCTTTTAGAGTTTTTGTTTTCTAATCATCTTAATCCCACAGATATGCTCTGTAATCTGTTTATATTGTGGCCCTTCGGAGAGTCACAAACCACTGTGACCCATAGATTATAGTAAGAATTTTTGTCCCTCAAGAACAAATCTTCACCTCCTTGGGGCACTGTTGTCCCTCTTGCGAATACATGTGCTTGCTTAAGAGCCAGAATATTCTAATTCAGGAAATTTGAGGTGGGAGCAGAGTAAGTACCTTTTTTTTTCTCAATAGAGCTCAAGTGTTCCAAAAGGCATGTGTAAATGCACCTACTTAATGTTATTCCATTTTTTTCAGATGCCTGAAGTATAAGCATTTATCTACTTTTAGGAATAATACTAATGATGGGACTTTTTTACATAATTATAAATCTGTAAGAATTTACCTTTCTTTTCTACTGTCAGGAACATATAACTTTGAACACAAATTAGAACAACTTTCCTGAAACTTTCCCCTTGACCTTTATATCTTTTGCACCATCTACTTCTGTGTAGGTCTTTTCTTTTCATCATTGTTGATTTCATTAGTTTTTCTTCCAGAGACAATTGAGGGGAGGTGTGGGCTTAGCATCCTGAATTCATAGTCACACTGTGGTTGGTAAAATGTGAAGGAAAACCTGGCAAACACATGGTCCCTCGTGGATCATTTTCTCCAATCTGACAATTACATAGAGGCTCTGAGGCTTCTGGGGTCATTGCTGAAGCTATTTTTTGAAATCCTATAGCATTTCCTCATTGTTGGTTAATTTTCACAACAAACAAAGAAGTTTTCATTTTTAAGGCTAAAAAAAAAAACCTACACACACACACACACACACACACACACACACACACACACACACACACACAAACCCCTAAGATGAGTGAGGGAATTATTCAGCACAGAGGCTTATAAACCAATTAAGATGATGATGTCCTGGATGGAGATATTCATGAACCTCTCACATTACCTGTTTCAGCTTTGTTTTTTCTTTTTGTTTTTGTTTTTAATGTTCAAAGGGAATAGAGTAATGAAGCAGTTATGTAGGAAGGTTTGGACTCAGGGAAGGCAAAAAAAACACCCTTTCATTAGGTTCCCAGTAACAGCTAGCTTATTAAGCAGCAAGAGACAGAGATTGAGTAGAGAAAAAAAAAATAAAAGGATGAAAAAAAATAAAGCAACGAGATGAGGAAGGTCAGTGACACCATTGGAACTGGCAGCATGCATGGCGGTTTCATAACATATCTTTTGTTTGGGGGAAAACAACTATACTGACTTTGTTTTGAACCCCTTGCTAATATGTATCTTGGGAAAACTTAACATATTTTATCTGTGTGTACAAAAATGCCTAAGGATCGATCTCTTACCTAAGCTTTATTCAGACTGGGAGAATCAATATACAGATTTGCAGCTAACATATTAGGGTTCGTGCTTTCTGCTCTTTCATAGCATGACTTTTCCTAATTTTCAAGAACGGTCATGTAACTGCGCCTCAGCCAAGGAAAAGGGCTGAGGACCTCCTTGTCATTGGAGTCAATGTTAGTTTTTCCTATCGGGACTGACGTAAAGATAAGTTTGTTCTGAGCTGGAACTTCCCACTGGCACCAGTTACATGCAGTAAGTGCTTTCAAGTGGACCCCGGATTATAGGACAACTAAAGAATCTGAATATAGTCAAGGAGAATGTTGATGAACTCAAAGATAGTGAAACAGAGTAGGGGAGTAGTTTTGGTGGAAATGGTAAAAACAAAACAAAACAAAACAAAAAACAACAGGAAGGATGGCAGAATTCAGGGAAAAGAAAACAGAGGCTTCACCAGCAATGAGCTCCTTCTAAAAATCAGATTAAGAGTATAAATATGGAGTGATGGGATACAAATCTGTATTTTACCTTGGCTGGTTGATGAGTGGAATCTTCTTGTCCAGACATTTTCAAATTTTTTTCATTTTAACAATTCTTTGTATCATAAATTCAATTTCAAGTGGAAATTTCCTACTCATTGAGTAACTTGGCTTCCTGTGCTTTGCCTAACCATCTACTTTCATGTTCCTTACTCCTTCCAAATCTTGGCTCCCACAAGGAGGCAGCTCACATCCCTTAAGTTTCCTGTCTGATTTTGCTTCTTTAACTGCCAAAGTGAACTCCACAAATATTTCTGTCATTTCCTTTTATACCGAATGTCTTGTGGCTCATGCTCTAAGCTCTTCCCTGAAGCTTTCAGTGATTACCCAAGAGGTTCATTTTGATTAGTCTAGGGACCACCTCTCATGCTTCATCTCTGGAGCCTTTGCCTTGAACATAGGGACAATGTAACCTTTCCCAAATCTCTCATCTCCTTTTCCTGCCCTTAGTCTACCTCTCTCCCAAGACTTCGCCTTTGTCCCTTGGACTCCTGGTTTCATTTATTCCTCACTATATGAATGGCACCTCTCATGGTGACCCCTCTGACCTCTCACCTGGTTGATGCATTCCATATGGCAAACTGCGTACTTAACTTTTTCTCTTGGGGATAATTAAGAACTCATATTTGAAATAAAATTGCAGATCCATGTGATACGAAAAGGACCTGCTCTCTCTTATTTATCTACAAGTGACTCAAAAGTCAAGCCAAGAAAAATTTAAGCAAGTAAGACTTCCCAACGAAGTGTCTTGAGGAAAGACTTTGCAGACATTACATGTAGCCCGTATTCTAGAAGAGGCACAGTGACCTAGGCAGACCTTGCTGAAAAACAGTCACCGTGGTTACAGTCTATTAGTTCCATCGTTTTCTGGGGGGGAGGAGGGGGGAGTCATTCCATAACAGGGTCAGATCTTCTGAGACCCCATGAAAGAATTGTGAGGTTAATAATCCCATTCATTTCCCCTCAAAAGCATTCATGAAGTGTCTATCACGTACCAGGCAATGCATTCTATGCAGAGGGAAGAGTTTAGGCAAAGTCGTCTACGTTTAATCTTCTAAATATTTTACTAATTTGTTCTTATCTTTCAGTCTACCAATGACCATCAGGCTGTGCCTGGACACCTGTCCTAGCTTGTTGCTCTATTTTTCTGCATCTTTTCCTGCCCCTCCCCCAATCTATTCTCTAATTGACAGTCTGACTAATCTTTTCACACCCAGATCAGATGTGTCACTTCCCTGCATGCAGCCTTTCAGTGGATTCCCACTGCACGGAGACTAAAGACCAGAATCGTTACCATAATTCATAAGGCCAGAGGGAGCTATGAAAATCCCCTCTTTAGCTTTTCTTCCTAATGGATGATGCATTCAAATAAGTGAATTCTGTCATAAAGACACAGATTCCAAATGCATGTGAATGCTGAATTAGGCAGTTTACTTATAAAATGTTTATGACTCCTTTATGCAGCTTTGGTTTTGAATACATGCTAACTCAATCTCAAGCACATAATAGATTATGAAGAAAAAGTTTGTAATGAATGAATGGATAGACAAAGGGATAAAGAAATGAATAAATCTACAAAAATAAATTCACATCATACAATCAAATGGCTCTTTATAAGAACGTATCAGAACAAAAGTATAATCTTGTACAATATCCAGTTCTGGCAATGTCTGTGTGCCTTTCTTTTTATTTTTGTTAAAAGGCATCCATTTTATATGTTTTTAAAGGATTATGTTTCTTTGCTGTGAATAGTATAGGCACAGTGCTCTGCTTATATCTCATTTTAAAGAAAATAATAATAGTACCTTATGTTTGCTGACAACTTTGTGGTTTATAAAGCACTTTTCACATAGATTACCTCATTTAAAATTCCTCTATTTCTTCTTTTACTGCAGAAATTCTATTTAAGAAGATTTCCTTCTAAAATTAAGGCAATTACACTATTCTGTTCCTGTATTTCTTAGCCATATGTTTCACCAAGGTATTGTCTCTCTCTTGGGTCTTTCTTCTCCGGATGTATAGTTATGATTTACCCAGAGGTAAATGGAAATAGTGGGGGTCATATACAGATTTTGTTGTTGTTGTTTCTTATAAACTCGAGCATTTTAGGAGCTGCTCTACCATTTTAGGAGTTGCCATTCTAATGTCCAAAGCCAATTTACATATTTTGTGTGAAACTATTTTGTCATTTGAATTGGGATCGTTAGAATAGGAAGAGTTACTTTTCATCTCCCCCGTATTTCACATTATTTACTGTAACATTTACGAGTTGCCAAGGTTTAAATAAGCAAAGATAATCTCGAAATGAGGCCTGGGAAGGGCAATTTGAGTCTTCCTGCACTTTTATTTTTGGTCTTTCAGTCTATACTACTACAACTACTTTAGTCTGAAAAGTATTTTATAATCACTGATCCTGTATTTAATAACAGGACATATGTTAAATGAACCAGAATCGAGTGATCTTTATTTATTTTTGATGTTACATTTTGCTTTTCTGGAGAAGTGTTTGAAAGAGATCAACTGAGACTATACTTCAATAATTCAGTTCCTCTTTTCCCTACATACAGAAGTGTCACTCTCACAAAGTCTGAAAAACTTTGAGCATGGACTTTACCTTCATAATATTGCCTAAATGTATGTACTTTTTGTTTATATGTTGGTGACAATTTTGTTTTTGCAGTGGCACAGAAATTCTCATTTATGATATAAGAGTTGTGTTTGCCCTTTCCACACGTTTCTTTATACCTTCCTACGTGCCAAATGTGGGCTGGCTCCTGAATTTAAAAATACATTTCCTCTCCTAAAATCAGCACCTTGCAGTAGGTAAGACAGACAAAAGAACAGATAATTGCCAGATAGTGTAATCGCTGTGTTCAAACCCATGAAACAAGGCTTGGTGGGGCAGAAGAGAACAGTCAGGAAAAAACAACCAATGATAGTGGCTTCTGAGCCAAGTTCTATAGAGTGGACAAGGGTGGAGAACAATCTGTGCCCAGATGTGGGTCACATCACACATGTAGCAGACTCATTTGTGGCTGTAAAGCTGGATTCTAAGGTTCACAGCAGGCGGTAGAAGTCAAGAAGCTGGGAAAGGTCTTACAAGTCAGGTAAGGAATTTGGACTGTATTCTGAGAGCAGTGAAAGGGTGACATTAAGGCAATTTAATACGTGATGTCAGACTCCGATTTTTCAAAAGCCTTCTCTGACCAAAGTGCTGAAGATAAACAGGGAGGGCAAAAGGCCAGTGTTGGAGCAGTGCTTTTCAGTCCTAGCTGCACATCAGAATCACTAAAGGCACTGGGGGCTTTTTAAAAATGCCAGTGCCTGGACTTCACCCCAAGCCAATGACAGAAAAAGCTTTGGGACCAGGGCACAGACATTGGTATTTTTCAAAGCATCCCAGTTGATTCAATTGCGCAAAGTTATGATTCAGTAAATAAGAGCATCAGGAGGCTTTTAATTAAAACAGTCTAGGGAAGCGACAGCTGGATGATAGAGAGGTTAGAAGAATGATTACGGAGGTTGAATGAATGACTTGGTATCTTGCTTAAAGGATACGGAAGAAAGAGAAATCAGGGATGATTTGTATGTTTCTCTTCGAATGACTAGGTAGAGGAACAGATGTGTGTCAGTGATTAGGGGAGAAGGGTGAAGATGATGTGATCAAGTTTTGGATACACTGAATGTTTAAAAGGGATTTAGGAGATGTTTGACTCTGTGGATATGGAGTTTGGGAGAGAGTTCTTAGGTTAAAACAGATTTGACTATGATCATTGTAAAGGTAGTAAATGAAGCGATATAAGTAGATGAATTCACCAGGGAGAGAAAACATCAAGTGAGAAGAAAAGACTCAAAAAAAAAAAAAAAAAGACTCATAGGGAACAGCGACATTTAAGAGATGAGCTGAGGAGGCTGAGGAGCGGCCAGAAAGGTAGAGTAAATTCCATGCCATGTGGATGGAAAGAAGGTTTCAAGGAGGGCTTATCAATGAGGGCAAGTACTGAAGGGAGGTCTGCCAAAATAAATACCTCAGAATCTCTAGCGCGGTAGTGACTTGAATGTCATAGCTATTATCTACAACAATTTCAAGGGCTGTTTCCATTTCAGCTATTATCTACAATTGTGGTAGCAATAGTCAAAATGTAATGACTAAGAAAGGAACCGGAGGTGTGAACGTGGAAATAGTGCATATTGACTAGCGCTTCGCAAACTTTAATGTGCACACAAGTCACCCCTGGAATCTGGTTTAAACGTGTAGAATCTGATCAGTTAGGTTTCGGGTGGGGCCCAAGATACTGCATTTCTCGCAAGCTGCCAGGTGATGTGGATACTGCTGGTACGCAGGCCATCCCTTCCGGAGTGCTGGCATAAACCATTCTTCTATGAGGGAAGACGACATCAGGTTGGCCAGATGTGGTGTTGGGCCCAAAAGCAAAACCCATCTGTTTGTTGTTTTCTTTTTAGATGAGGTTCTGGACTGAGGTTGAAGATATGGGGTGGGTAAAAAGTGGAATCACTTCTTTCAGGAGCCAGAAGAAATTGGCAGACTGAGTACAGGGGGGGAATTAGGCATGGGGAGGAGAGAGACACCTACACCTGTAGGGAAGGACATAAGGAAGACGAGAAATACAGAATACTCCTCCAGTAGATGGGGTCTGGTGTTTTGCTTCGTAGCCCATTGTTTTTTCAAGGAATTGTTTTATATTTATTTTTATTCCTGAACTTGAATGGCTACACTGTGGAGTGTGCTTGTAAAGAGCGCCCTCTTTGCTTCTCAAGTATAACTTGCATTTTCTGCACTTGTCAAATACAAGTTTGAGTGACAAGGTGTAGGGATGAAATTCAATGTGTGTTCAGGGAGAAAAAAATGCCTTTTTTAGTCTACATCTCTTTGAAAATTTCGCATTCCAACAAATGCATCAATTTTGATGTGAAAATGTACAGTGATGAATGGGTTTGGCTGTGTGCATTGCCAGTGACACGGTAATAAATCCGCGGTGCTGGAATTGTAATGGTCCCCTTGACTCCACTTTAGTGAACTCTTGCTGAACCCTTTTGAGTTGTTAGTACTTTATTTGCTACATTTGGCACTTAATTAGTTGACGGCGGAGGCCAGTGGGACAGATGGATCATCCAGTGATATATTGTGTCATATCACACCTGGATAGTTCTTTTCCATTTCTTCTGAGTGACCTAGGATTATACACTGAAGTATTTTTTTATAATAATTTTTTATTATGTTAGTCACCATACAGTACATCCCCAGTTTTTGATGTAAAGTTCCATGATTCATTACTTGCGTATAACACCCAGTGCACCATGCAATACGTGCCCTCCTTACTACCCATCACCGGCCTATCCCAATCCCCACCCCCCTCCCCTCTGAAGCCCTCAGTTTGTTTCCCAGAGTCCATAGTCTCTCACAGTTCATTCCCCCTTCTGTTTACCCCCCTGCATTCTTCCCTTCCTTCTCCTACCGATCTCCCTGCTATTTCTTATGTTCCATAAATGAGTGAAATCATATGATAATTGCCTTTCTCTGCTTGACTTCTTTCACTCAGCATAATCTCCTCCAGTCCCGTCCATGTTGCTGCAAATGTTGGGTAATCGTTCTTTCTGATGGCTGAGTAATATTCCATCATATATATGGAGCACATCTTCTTAATCCAGTCATCTGTTGAAGGGCATCTCGGCTCCTTCCACAATTTAGCTATTGTGGACAATGCTGCTATGAACATTGGGGTGCATAGGGCCCTTCTCTTCACTACGTCTGTATTTTTGGGGTAAATACCCAGTAGAGCTATGGCTGGATCATAGGGTAGCTCAATTTTTAACTTTTTAAGGGACCTCCACACTGTTTTCCAGAGTGGCTGTACCAACTTGCATTCCCACCAACAGTGTGAGAGGGATCCCCTTTCTCCACATCCTCTCCAACATTTGTTGTTTCTTACATTGAAGTATTTTTGCATAACTGTTGATCAAGCTTTTCCCCCCAACGTCAGGCTTTCTTCCTGCCAAAGGAAACCATTTTTGAAATTCATTTTAATGATCAAATAATATCACATTTCATCGTCTGCCTTTGAAATTAATAAAATAGCTTACATGTTTCGTTATGACTGGATGATGGTATATTCACATAATCTGTGACTCTCCAACTGGTAGCAAAAATGCAAGCCTCCTTTGACCCTAACTCATCTTGCAGAGTGGGCACCAGCATGCATTTACCTATGGTTAATAACTACAACAGGAAAATGAGCTTTTTCAGAGGACTCCTTTTCTCCGTTAGAATATTCAGCATACTTTAAATGAGGTAATATGGTCTCTGACAGTCTGTGGATTATGAAATTAAGAGAGCTGCCGGAATTCCACTTGCAGCTCCTCACCATATACATTGGGTGTGACTTTCAGCAAAATGTTTCATCATTTCCACTCGTAAAAATGCTGTTTACTATCTTTTAGACTTACGTATTCCACAGATGGTATTTTTTTCTTAATTGGAAAGTGGTCTTAGTGACTTAGAAAGCTGCCTGAAAAATATGCTGCTTCGTGCTTGCTGTGAGGGAGCATCTTATCTAACATTTTATTCTGAAAAATTCAAATGCACAGAAAAGCTGAAGGAACTCTACACTGAATACCCATGAACTCACCATCTAGATTCTAGTGTCCCACTTCATCACTTTATCCTCCCATCAGTCCCCCCCCCCATTTTTTTAATACATTTCAAAGTTTGGAGACATCGGTACCCTTTACCCCTAAACACTTCAACATGTGTATCATTAATTAGAGCTCAGTATTCATTTACAGTTGTTTGCTTGCTTGTGGCAAAATTTGCATAGTCAAATGCACAAGTCTTATGTGTCCCCTTCAGTGAGTTTTGATGAATGGTGGATACACTAGTGTGACGTATGCCTCTATCAAGATACAGAAAAATACTATCACCCCAGAAAGGAAAGAACTTTTGGTTGTTAACTAGACTTATTAACGTGATCATTTCTCAATATATACAAATATTGAATTACTATGTTGTACACCTGAAACTAATATAATGTTGTATGTCAGTTTTACCTCACTTAAAATTTTTTTCTTCAAAAGAAAGGAACCTTTTTTTTTTTTTTAGGTTGGCTTAAGTTTTTTTTAACTGAATTTTAACATGACTGAATTTAAGATTGTCAAGCTGAATCATACCAATGGTCCATCCAGAGGAATGATATGTGGCTGTTGATATTCTTTTTGCTCATTCACTCACTGAGCTGACTGAGTTCTTCCCATTAGCCTTGTAAGGTGAGCCTCTAGCTCTGAGAGAAACATCAGGAAACATGTATTTCCCAGACTTTTAGAGCTGGTAAGAACCTCAGGGATCATCCAGTCTGCTCGCTTTTGCTTTGTGTCTCAAGATTTGAGAACTTCACTGGTGTTATGGAAGTACGTGGTTGTCTATCTTCACCCCTATAATAGAAAGCAAGAGCCAGACATGCTGCTCAGTGCTTTGTGTTTATTATTTCCTGAATCTTTATAGATTATTAATCTTCTTGTTTATCCTCATTTTACAGAGAGTAAACGTTGTGAAATAGCATTAAGTTACTGATCTTTGCCATGTTCAAACTAACCTCAAACGTTAGACTAATATTATAAAATATTTTTAACGTGGTTGTTTATTCTAGGTCTGTCTTCCATGACTTTAAACGTAATGTTTGGCTGTTTCTGAATTCTAGCTTTTTAGGATTTAGAAAAGGAGCAGATATTCAAATTAGTCATAGTGGCTAGGATTTAATCATGTGCCTATAACTCCCTTCCCTTTTCAGCTTTTCGGTCTGAAATGACATTTTTTTCTGTGTTTACATAGCAGCCACATTCCTCATGTCCTGTTCCTAAATACAGCAAGTGTCCATTCACACTAGTTACATTTGACTTCATGGTTAGTATATTTGTTTCTCCCTCTTCTTAGTGGGTTTAAGTTGAGATTCCTCTTTGCAGAGCTTAACTATAAATAAGTCTTCTAGAGAACCATGTTTAAATGCCTTGGGAAGTACATGAAACAAGTCTTAATATACCCTATAATTTTGGTTATTATTATTATTTTCACTTACCTTGGTTTCTTATAAGTCTTTGAATATCAAATTTTAAGATATGCTCACATTCCTCAAGGCAGAGATGTACCCTAACTTTGTACAGGACTAGGATAATGGTGGTTTCTTTCTTTTCTTCTTTTAGTTCCCTTTGTGATCACCCCAACATTTTGTTGACTATTTTAGCCTCAGGGAACAGTCTGTTGTGATTCCCACATCTCTTTCCCATCTTTAACTATCACAACTCATTATCTTAATTCCAGTTGGAATCATTTTCCTTACAGTTGCCCATAGTTAAATATCTGCCATTCTTTACCCATTTGTGATCCATTTGCCTGCAAATTCACTCTTCCAGCTTGGTAATTTCCACCTGGATTATTTAAGTACCCTATGGAATCATTGAGGTCCACAGTGTGCTCCACCTAGCAGATCACAAATGTTCCCTGACGACTATAATCCATTGTTTGGTCTTTGTACAGAGAAGCAGTAACACCTGGCTTCGGTATGGTCCTCTACGCTCTTATTCATTGTTGAATTTTATCTTCACAACAATTCTTTGGTTGTACAACCATCATTATTTCAGTTTTGCAGTTAAGGAAATTGAAGTTGTAGTGAAGCAACTTTTGCAAATTAAATTTAATCACAAATCTAGGGCTATAAGCCGTTACTAACTGCTAGTCAAGGCGTCTTTCTAAAACTTAGTCACAGTAACTTTTAATTCTCAAACTATAAATTCAGTGCAGAAATTGCAACAGAGCTTTTCTTTGTTCTGTAGCAATGTATATTCAAAAAGGCAATCATTTCGTTTTTGTAAATAACATTTTTCCCTAGGAGAGATGTTGTGGGAATTTATATCAGTCAAGAACGTATATCGATAATCAAACAGAGCTAGCTTAAAAACATGAAGTGAAAGATTGGTTAGTACTCAATCAACTGAACTGTTTCTTTCTCTGCAGTATTGTGGTTCTTGACATGATTGCTGAGTTTCCAATTTGACACTTCTAGAGATCTGTAAATCAGGATACATGCTGAGTCCCAGTCTGTCATCCTGAGTCTTAGCATTGGTTATTTATTTCCCTTCATTATCCAGCATCTACTTACTGGACAAATCAGTTGAGAAGCTTTCCATGATGGCCCTCTGAAAGGGGAAATGCACACATTTGGGTAGCTCTTCAATTATCAACATGCACAGATTGTCTGAGTTTATATGCATATATTTTATTATTATTTCACTTCTGCACGTCAGATGAATCGGGTATAAATGTAAATCTAACAGTGTGGGCTCTAGTGACCAAGTACGCTGCCGTAATATATCTTTGGTCTATCAATAATATCCTGGGTGCAGCATTGCAAGTGTGGTGAAATTCTGTAGTTTGAATTGTTGGCCCAGGCATGGATGATTAGCAAGTCCATATGATGTCCAACAACCACAATGGCCCAGTTCCAAAGTAACAGCTTCTCTCTGATGATCTGCAGATTTTATGTTTACTTTCATTCCTTGACAAAATGGAATATATATCATACTTCTTAACTTTTCTTTTCTATATGCGTCTGCAGGGTCTGCTCTTAGAACAGCTACAACAGTCAATTGGGGTACTTTGTTTCTGTTGTTAAATAACCTAATAACTGCTTCATTAGTCTCCATGTGCTGATTTGTTTCTGTGAGTCTAGTCTTGTTCACTGGCCAATGAGTATTTTTTTTTTTAAGATTTTATTTATTTATTTGACAGAGACAGCCAGCGAGAGAGGGAACACAAGCAGGGGGAGTGGGAGAGGAAGAAGCAGGCTCCTAGCGGAGAAGCCTGATGTGGGGCTCAATCCCAGAACGCCAGGACCACGCCCTGAGCCGAAGGCAGACGGTTAACGACCGCGCCACCCAGGCGCCCCCAATGAGTATTTCTGAGATGTTCTTTATCACACCAGTCTCAGACCTAAATTGTATTCTATCCTCAGCAAAACCAGTGCATCTCTTATTATCATTCATATCTGCCAGTGATGCATATTTCACAGGTTGCAACCCTTTCGAAAAGACGAATTCTCCAACGTTGTATGCACAATACATTTTACAAGTCAAATCATACTTCGTTAAATTTTTATTGAAGTACAATATACATAAGGGAAAATGCACATGCTAGAAATGTTTAGCTTGGTGAGTTTGCACAAACTAAATACGACTGTGTAAACAGCCATCAAATCAAGAAACAGAATAATATCCAGGACTTATGCAGCGTCCGGCACGTCTCTTTCAGTGACTACCAGTCCCACAAGGATAACCATTATCCTGCCTTCTACAGTCATCCTACTTTTTCCTCTTTTTATACATTATATAACTGAAATAAAACAGTATGCCCTTGTTTTTGGCTGGCTTCTTTCCCTCAACATTATGTTTGTGAGATTAATACACACTATTGCATAAGTTGTAGATATTTTATTCTTGTTGCTGGATAGTGTGCTAATATACCACAGTGTATTTAGGCATTTTCCGGTAGAGGGGAATTCGGGTAGATTCCAGTTAGGGGAAGCTTCCAATTTAGTACATGTCTTTTGGCGAATACATGTATGCATTTGTTTTGGATGTATACCTGGGAATGGAATATCAGTCAAATAATATTTTAAATATATCTAACAAGTTGGCTATTTAAAGAAATCTTATGGTGAATCCTTTTGTAAAGGAAGTAATCTCTCTATAATTTCTGTTCTGCAAAATGGATTCTCACATATGGGAATTTATTTCACAAGGGTCAATACATGTGTTTACTGTCTTTCTCGTATTCCTCTCCTTGTACTTTTGTTAATAACAATATGATACTTTATTGTTGTTATTAGCCTCTGAAGCTCAGTATGTTTTAAAATTTGAAAATGCCCATAAAAATATCCTTATCTGAAATATACATATTCTCTTCTATATTATGCCATCTCAGATTTAATTAAAAAGACAGTGTGCGGCAAAAAGACATTCCAACAGATTCTCTCTGATCTACAGTTTATTTTAAAAATATTAAAGAAAGATCATTGATTCTTTTTGACTCACAAGAATCCCCTTCGCAGACCAACATACCTTTTAATTTATGGATTTTTTTTATCAGATGAGAATATTCTACTAGTAAATATGATATTGAAGATGTTCTATACTAAAAAATATGGTTGGTGCAGAGGCATTAAATCAGAAACAAAGGATGCCCAGAAAATATTTGTTTGCTTAAAATAGAGATCCTGAAGAATGAGAGGGAAATATGCAATTCTTTTTTAAAGTTTTTATTTTAATTCCAGTTAGTTAGCATACAGTGTTATATTAGTTTCAGGTGTACAATATAGTGATTCAACATTTCCATACATCACCCAGTGTTCATCACAAGTGCACTCCTGAATCCCCATTACCTGTTTCACCCATCCCCCCGCCCCTTCCCCTCCAGTAACTATCAGATTGTTCTTTCTAATTAAGAGTCTGTTTCTTGCTTTCTCTGTCTCTCATTTTTTCCCTTTGCTTGTTTTTTTTTTCTGTTCCTTAAATTCCACTTATGAGTAGAATCTTATGGTATTTGTCTTTCTCTGACTGACTTATTTCATTTAGCATTATACTCTCTAGATCCATCCATGTCATTGCAAATGGCAAGATTTCATTCTTTTTTATGGCTGAGTGATATTCCATTGTATATATACCACCTCTTCTTTAGCCATTCATCAGTCAATGGGCACTTGGGCTGCTTCCATAGTTCGGCTATTATAAAGAATGCTGCTATAAACATAGGGGTGCATGTATCCCTTTGAATTAGTGTTTCTGTATCCTTTGGGTAAATACCCAGCTGGGTCATAAGGGAGTTCTAATTTTAACTTTTTGAGGAACCTCCACACTGTTTTCCAGAGTGGCTGCATCACTTTGCATTCCCACCAACACTGCATGAAAGTTCCTTTTTCTCTGTATCCTCACCAATACCTGTTGTTTCTTGTGTTGTTGATTTTAGCCATTCTGACAGGTGTGAGGTGCTATCTCGTGGTAGTTTTGATTTGCATTTCCCTGATGATGAGTGACGATGAGCATAATTCTTAAACCAGTATTCAACTTATGTAAACTTACAGTGCAGTAGAGACAGTGACTCCTTTTAAAGAAGAAAGACTCCAGGTCCTGAGCAAGGGTTAACTTTGGAAGTGGCATTTTTACATCACTATAAAAAGGAAGCATGGATAATTAAAATAGTCTTCACGTACAATTCATTTGACAGACAGTTATTGAAAGTATACCAGGCACCAAGCACTGGGCTGTGCATTAAGGTTTTTTTTTTTTTAATGAATAAAATTCTAACTTTGACTAGCTTCCCCCAGAAGATGACCTTGAAACAGTGACTTGAGTGAAAGTGTTTTACTTGTAAGGTGATCCCATGAAGTGCCAGTAAGACACTGACACAACAAACCAGGGAAAGAAGCCAACAATTGAGCCAATTATCAAGCAGGTTATTGCTGTGGGCATCTTGAGTTCAACTCCAATGAGTGAACTCTGGGAGACAGTGAAAAATGCACCTCACAGTTGTTACCCACAAAGGGTAATTATCTTCCAACTCCATTTATCATTGGCTGATTCATTTGTCAATCCCTTACAGTAAGATTTCCACCGCTCCACTGAAATTGTTTTCTGTATGGTCCTGAGTGAATTCCATGTGGTCAAAGCCTGTGGATACTTCTGGCATGGGCTTTGGGGAGTCTGACTATTTGGGTCCAAGTGTTGGCTCTCCCACTCACTGTCTGTATGACCTTATGTCAATTCTTTAATGCAGTCTTTCTTCCTCTGTTCAACGAGGAGAAGTAGCAACAGCAGCAGCAGCAGCATAAACAATGATACCTACCTCATAAGATCATCATGACGATGAAATGAGTTAACACTCATACAGAACTTAAAACGGTGCTTTAAGCGGTGTAGGTATTCAAATGAATGTTAATTATTATGATTTTTATTATCTGGCATGACATTTATGGCTTTTAAAAGTGTTGACCACGTTTGGGTTTTTGCAATACTTTCTTGTCCATGTTTTTGTGAAAGTACACTTTCCAGGCATTCCTCCTACCTCTCTAGCCATTCATTCATTCATTCATTCATTCATTCATTCATTCATATTATTGGCTACTTTTGCTTCATTCTGTCTTTATGTGTTATATATTCGAGGACTTGATCTTTACCCCTGTGTTCTAGTCAATCTACATACCGTGTCAGTGAAAATGCATTCACACTGAGGTCTTCATTACTTCTCTGTAGTAATTTCCAAGCCAAGATCTCTCTCTCCCCCCGAATACATGGCTATGCCATCGCACCTGCAGTCCACATGATTAAAATGATATTGTGACGTAGATGATCCTCAAAACCTCTGACTGAGTAGGTCCAAGATTGAACTCGTTATCTTTTCCCTGGAACTGTTCATCCTTTATTCTTTGGGTAGATAGTGAATAACAGCTTTATCTAACAGGCACCAACCAGAAGCCAGGGAATCTGTCTTGATTCCTTTGTTTCCCCACAGCTTAGCATAATGCCTGGTATCTAGTAGATGGTAAATAAAATGGTGACTATCAGGCTAGATGAATGGATTGATGGGTAGGGGTGCGTGGAGGGGTAGATGGATTGTTGAGTGAGTCTGTAGCCTGTAATTTTATTTAGTTAAGTATTATCTGACGGTCATGTACAGCTGAAGGTCAAGGATGAGAAAGCACGCCCTCAGTGCGATGTGTACACCAATGAAACAGTTTGCCTTGCTACGTGACATATACATGACCCCTTTGGGATGAAAACTTTTATTGTTGTGCCTGAACAAGCATTCAAATGGTATATTTGTCTGAAATAATGATCTGGGCTGTGAAAGTTTCCTCCTTTTGCCACAATGAGGAGATACATACCCACACAATAGGAAGAACTATCTTAATTTTTTCTCCTACGATGGCCTTTTTAAATATAAAGATTATGTCTACTCTATTGAAATGAACTATAAGATGTATGAAGTGTTCACTGGAATGAATGCAAATGGCTTACCATATTTTTATCAAAAATACTAGGCATTTTAGGGGCGCCTGGGTGGCTCAGTCGTTAAGCGTCTGCCTTCGGCTCAGGGAGTGATCCTGGCGTTCTGGGATCGAGCCCCACGTCAGGCTCCTCCACTGGGAGCCTGCTTCTTCCTCTCCCACTCCCCTTGCTTGTGTTCCCTCTCTCGCTGGCTGTCTCTATCTCTGTCAAATAAATAAATAAATCTGTAAAAAAAATACTAGGCATTTTAAAAAGTTTGCTGGCATAATAAAATGTCACTAATCAAGGCTGATTAATGCAAAAACAAATTGGAATCAGAGACTTTTTAGGGAAAGCCAATTTTATTGTTTTCATATATATATAGTATATAAAAATAGGCTAAGAAAAAGAAGGTGCCAACTATGCATAATAAAGTAGCCAGCCATGTTAAGTTGAAAAAATGGCTTGTAATTGGAATATCAGTTATTTCTATGACTGATGGAGAATTATTTCAGAATACGTAAAGGTCTATTTTAAACAGCTTCCTTATAATAGCATTTGCACTATTAATTTTGTAAAGTAAAGATTAAATAGAAGACTAATTAATAACTGTAAATCTCACCTATGTTAGGTGTCGCACTACCTTGTGGGGCAACAACAACAATGAAACAAACAAGCAAAAAAGAAGGGTGCTCAAAGATTATAGAGAGAAACTGACATTTAAACAGAGGTTCACGTGTTAACCCAAGTTGGAATATACTATGCTGACTGGTTTCGGAACACCAAGGAAACCCCCAAACAGAAATGAATCCAATAAAAACAGTTGTTTATGATGAGTGCCACTCACCTGGTTTTACCTGTTCTAGGTTCCAGATTCTTGATTTCATGTCACAATCACTAGTCTTCTAGGATTTGTCTAGCTCTCATGCTTATTTGCAGAAAATCTCAAGTACTTCTTTAACACCTGAGTTCTCTTAAACTTTATGGGGGCAACAACAGAGTTAATGAAGAAGGACTAAACTTATATCATGAGGTACGATTTTATAGGACTGTGCTGTGTACATTTTATGTGTCTATCCAAAGCCCTTCTTCACCCTTCTCTTCTTTGGTCTCTCCTCTGAGGGGTTGATATGTGTCATCACCGGGCTCCCGTGCCCTCTGACTTCCAGTTGGTTTACCCACCAGGGAGACCTGGTAAGAGAGAGGACAAAGTGAGATCAGGGTATTTATTCTCCTGGTTCCTTCTGGTGAAGTTGCCTCAGGCCAATGGTGTCCCTTGGCAAAAAGTTAATGTGCTTCTCTCCTTGTGATTCTCATCTTCTGGCCACTTTTCCCTCCCCTGATTTCCTGGTTCTAGATGTAGTCACAGCTCCACTGCTGCAAGGCCCAATTTCTTGTATTATCTTTGGTGATTTTCCTACACCTGGATTATGTTGTAATTTGTTTCTTTATAAATAAATCTGTCGGATTATCCAGGCCAGATCACAGAGGAAAATGTATGTCAAGCTAAGATATTCCATAGGACAGTGGGGAGACACTGAAGGGTTTAAATGAAGGAGTGGGGCGATCAGATTTATATTAATTATTACTCTCTCTGTAGTGTGAAAGTTGCATTACAAAACAGAGACTTGAGACAGGGGGGCTAGAGAGTCTACTACAGACATGGAGGCAAGAAGTGATAGAGCTTTGCAGGAGGAATATGTGAGAAGTGGCAAGGAGTTCTATATGAGAAAAATTGGTAACCAATTATATATGGTATTCATTGAAACCTTGGGAAAAATCTAGAATGTCTATCAGGTTTTGCTTAAGGGATAAAGTTGATAGTGGTTTTATTACTTATTTTCCAGGATATTATTTCTAGTTTATGAAATCAGCCTAAAGAAAAGATAATGTGGTCCTCAAAAGAAAAAAAAAAAACAATGTGGTCATTTTTATTTTTATTATACTAAAATAAAGTACTTCAGAGCAGAATTTATAGGGCATCTCCATCTCTGACTCACAGTGATACCAAAAAATGGCCTCAATATAAGCTTGTCTTACTTACAGAATATAACCAGTATGAATTCTTAGATATTGTTACAAGGCATTTCTAGTAGGCCCGTCTACTCTTGGGTTGCTCCAGAAGAAGACCAGAGCATATGGTTTATTCGGGATTTGAGGGAAACATCAGTAGGGGATTGAGCGAGTGAGGAAGGCAGGGGAGTCAATAAGGGACGGTGCATTTTCAAGCAGGTTACTTCTGTGGGCTACTGGAGCTTCATCCCACTAGGAGAGCTCCGGAACCCTTGTAAAATAAATGCTCCCCAGTGATCATCCCTGGCATGAAGGGGGCAAAACTATTCATACCCCAATATGTACCATCAGTCCTTGCTTACAGGCTGCTCCTGGGAGGTGAGGTGGCAGGAATCATCGATTCCCCGGTATATCTAGCCTGCCACTTAGGTGGCAGAACAAATGCTTTGTGGCACCACAAGTCCTTCAAGGAATGAGTTGCCAATAATAGTCTCAGAAGTCAGGTTGTTGGGCACTCAGGTGGTAAGGGCAAGGGGATTCAGGCATTCTGCTCTAGTACCTTTCGAAAAGATTACTCATATTTGGCTCTGGGGATTGAGAATAGACAGAGTTAAATTTTTACATACACTGCTGATGTTCTAGGTCACCTTGAGGAAGAAACCTAACCTCACATTTGCCATTGGAAAAAGTAAGGAATTCTATTGTCCATTGTCCTAGCTGTAACACAATGAACATTTTTTTTTTAATGAATGGTATAAAAAGTGAGATCATCTTTGAAGGTTAAATTTCAAATGTCTTCTCCAGGCTAGCATTTACTCCTGTATATTCATTTTTCCTTCTATTCCAGTTGAAAGAATTCAGAGTCAGTGGGATGAAGTACAGGAACACCTTCAGAACCGGAGGCAGCAGTTGAATGAGATGTTAAAGGATTCAACACAATGGCTGGAAGCAAAAGAAGAGGCTGAGCAGGTGTTGGGACAGGCCAGAGCCAAGCTCGAAGCATGGAAGGAGGCTCCCTACACAATGGATGCAATCCAAAAGAAAATCACAGAAACCAAGGTTGGTATCACAGATATGTTCTTAAAATAAACTATCAGTTATACTGGATAAAATTATAACCATGGATTAAAATTTAATGATTTTTAATGCCAATTTATTAAAAGAAAACTACGTTTAAGCTGAAGCGAACAGTAGACTTTTCAGCCAAAGTAGAGACTAGAGGAAAACTGATGGCTAATATCAAACTTAAAATTAATTTTGTTTAATCCAGATATCATAGGCTGGTTTTCATGTTACACCATCTTTTGAGATCACTTCATAGTTGATATACATACTTGTGTGGTAGCATAAAGTCAGTCATTTGGAATTAATTCCTTCCTAGAAAAAGTAACGGGTCTACTCCTTCCTAAGTAGGGCCCTGAATGGAGAAGGTAGGGGAAGTGTAAGAATAAGGCAAGGATAAGGGGTCTTCTTACTTTCTCCTCCAGGTCTTTGACCTTCAGACCAATTTCTCTACTTCTTTCTCTTCCTTCTCTTCTTCTTCTTTCCCCCCGAAACCCCATCATGTATCTGTCCACTTCAGAGTCTAGAACTCGTTGCGATAAAAGAAAGAGAAAAGAGAAAGGAAATAGTATTTGTTTACTGACTGTGTTTTATCAAGCATCATGCCTGGTACCTTACATGCTTTTAATTCTTTCAAACCTCATACTTATGGGTCAGTTGGGAAAGACCTTAAATGCTAAGCAGAGAAGTAACACAGTAAGAACTTGATTAGATTCAATTTTTTATCAAAACCCTCTATAGATGTTTTTTTTCATGTTGGAAAAAAGCCTTCTGCTAAACAATTGTCTGAATCACAAATTAGCTATGTCATCTGAAAAAAAAAAACATTATATTGTGATTTTCTTGGACGAAGTGACTTCTATTTCTAAATGAGTCAGTGTTTAGGCTGTGCTGAGCTACATGGCATATGTATTTATGCTATGTTTATTTGAAAAATAAACCCTGAAATCTCAATAGTTTAATATAATAAAGATGAATTCCCTGATTGTATCATACTGCAGTGAGGGTTGAAGAGCTCTTCCTGGGAGTTCTCAAATAGCAACTTGAGGAATCCAGGCTTTTCCAATTTTGTGATAGCATCATCTTAAACTCATGGCTGCCCACAGTCACTGCAGGAAAGTAAGAGAGAATGTGGCCACTTTATCCACGGGGTTCTATGGATAGGCCTGGAGATTATGTACATCACTTCGACCCACCTCCCATTGACCAGAACACGTTCCCAATTTAACATCAGGAAGAGTAAATGGGAATAGTGAGCTAATGAGCTTTTAGCCAGCCTCAGCCATAGCTACTTCTCCAAAGGACCTGCACTGCTATGAGGACAAGATTTTTGTTCATATGACAAGAATGTTAGAAATCACATAGGACTGGGGCGCCTGGGTGGCTCAGTCGTTAAGCATCTGCCTTCAGCTCAGGGCTCAGGACGTGATTCCAGGGTCCTGGGGTCAAGCCCCACATCAGGCTCCTCTGCTGGGAGCCTGCTCTTTCCTCTCCCACTCCCCCTGCTTGTGTTCCCTCTCTCGCTGGCTGTCTCTCTCTCTGTCAAATAAATAAAATCTTAAAAAAAAAAGAAAGAAATCACATAGGACTTTACAGATTCAGCATTACCTCTGTTGGAAGCAGTTACTTTTTTTACGAGATACTTGTTGCCACTATGATTTTCTCCTTTGGATGAACATAGAAGGCATAGGAATTTCTAATGATGATGTTCCCAGTTCTTGGTTTGACTATGGGAAAGATAGAATTCATGCAGCTGTTCTTGAAGGCTCTGGTCTTATCCTAAGGTACTCAGTATGTTATGCCATTTCTTTTTCCTGTCCAAAAACTGAGGATTCTATGAATCCAGCAGATCTTAGAAGAAAGTGATTAACTGATTGGGAGGAATTAACAGGGAAAAGAGTTTGGGCTGGACCCTTGAGTTAGAAAAAGGGAAGGAGGCATATTGTGATAAATTTGATAAGGGCAAGAAGACTCTGCAAGTTGGCACATGAGAAATCTTAAAACCTACAAGAATCTTAAAGTGATGGCAGGAATGATTAGGGTTTTCTAGCCCTTAAAAAAGCAAGGGACTCTAAATAAGAGATGAAAGGAAGGGCAAAAGAAAATATGAAAGGACAAAACAAAACAATTTCATCATCAAAACAAGTCATATGTTTTAAACACCGAAAACAAAGACGTTATTATAATTGCTATCCTTGTTACACTTTCAAAATAAAAAAATTGCTTTTCAACTGTCAGTCTAAAACTACATCATAAAAATGGCTCAGCCATTATCTGTAGAAACTGATGTTTTTGTTTGTGTTATATGTTATGAATTAACTGTGTGTGTGTGTGTGTATAGTTGCACTTTCAGTGTATGTTCATTATATAAAGATGACCAAAGCTGTAATTTTCCCGTCCATTTCCTAAATGACATATGTTAAAGCTATAAGTAATCAGGAATCTTCCATGAAAACTATTATTGTTCACAGTTTACAGGTGAAAAAATTGAAGCCTAGAGAAGTTCAGAAACTCCTCTTAAAAATCATAGTGTTAGGATGTGAATGCATAGCAATTGCTCTTGTAGATGACCTCACAGATTTTCTCTTCTACCCGTGGTGTTCTATGTGGCTAAAACAAATCAAGAAAACACTATGAAGATCAGAAAGGGGGACAACTGTAATTATGAATTGACAAATAAGATCATATTACTGAGAAGCCAACAGGTGGGAAATGAAAACGATGAAACAGTATACTGGGGAGAGGTTTTCATATTCTGTTTTACTATGAAAAACTAAAAAGATAATTGCAAATTATATCCCCTTTTTAATGAAACTACAATTTTTAATTTTTCTAAAAGTCAGGTAGCATATAAAATGGAGATCTGGCCTTTATGTCTAATATGTTATCACTACTGAGTGGTTAATAGCTGGCTTACCACTTATAATTTTCTTTTATGAAGAAAGGGTGAAAATAGACTTAAAGAGGCATTGGATAATTTGAGCACGATCTCCTTGCTCCATAAATTCTTTCCGAGTCTCCGTGCCTAAGATTAGGGAGAGAGCTGGTGAGCCTCGTAAGGCGATCATCAGGCTGTGTCTACAGAGTTGGAGAGCTGTGATTAAAGCAGCCAGCCTCCCTTGCAGCAGCGTCACTGATGACTACCCTCACTGTCACAGTGAAATGGTTCCAAAGGCAAGTACCAGTAGTAGTATACTCTTTGAAAATTTAAACCAGTCATCATACCTGAACTAAAGAAAAATTCATCTACAATTCTGATATATCTGTGATTCATCATTGCTCATCTTTGTAATCTCTTCCATTTCTTATCTACATGTTTTCATTGTCCTCATAATGGAGATACAATTTTGAATTCTGACTTTAAACTTAGTGTCCTTACATAAATACTTATAAGTTGTTGCTTTATAACTTTTGATAATTATCATTTTAAATTCTTTACAACATCTCATTAAGTTCCACCCTTAACCATCTCCTTACTGATTGGACATTCAGACAGCCTCCTCCTCTTGGTTAAAAAAAGTAGTGGAGAAAAAATGGGGACAACAACAAGCATGTCACAGGAGAGGAATCAAATCTGAGGTAGCATCCAGGGGCAGTCCATCTTGAAAACATGGTCAGGCTGGAAGGAGATGGCAACAAGACAGTCTTGATTTATCAAAAGAACAAGCTATAGATAGCCCATCGTGTTGATGATTAATGAACAGGTCATTAAGAGATGCCCATAATATATGTAGTTTCTATATAACCTTTAATTTTTTGGAAACAAAAACATAATGCGAGGAAGTAGCTGATTCTGTTAACCACACGGCTTCAGTTGATCTTCTCCATGGCCTTAGTAAAACAATAATGTTTTTTTGAGATGGAATGACAGATGTTAGGGAAAAATCATACAGGATTTCCATTTTAATCAAACTCCCTGCCAATAAGCTATGACAGAATCCTATGAGAGATGATGCCATTTAACTTTCATAAGAAGTAAGATGGTGTGACATTGGCACCTAAAGCTGCCAGCAGCGNNNNAGGTCATCATGGGATTTATTTTATTTGGCAGAATCTTGGTTGACTTCACAACCTGTTCCCCAGGCTATTAAGATTGGCCCAAACTTGGCAGTGAATTCTTTGAAAAAATTATTTCTTGATGATTTTAAGCTTTCTTTTTCAGTGTCAAGAGAGATTTACCCAGGCTCAGAGTTTTCATTTATTTTTTCCCCTTTCAGCTTTTGAAAGAGAAATTCCTTTTTTGTCTGCTTTGTGATTGCTTTTGTGTCAAATTCAGCATAAAAGCTTTTCAAACGTGACGGCATTAGCTGTTTTGTGCTTGGCTGAGCTAAGAGTACATGAATTCAATAGAGAAGTGAAATCTTGTTTGAGCCTAGCTGATTTGGCTCTATAATACTTAAAACTATCTGAGGCGAGAAATCCAATAATTTATCAAATTATTAAATAAACATTTCCAAGGCTGCAAAATATCTGTGTTTTGAAGACATTCTTTAGGGAGCTTGAAAGATAGATACATTGTAATCATGTAATTAATTTAAAAAGTTGAACTTGTTATATATAGTAAATACAGTAGGTATTTGAGGATCTCAAAGTATTTTACTAGGAAAGAAGCTAATGGAGAACTTTTTCAAATATGGAAGTAGAACATTGTAGTTTTAATTATTTGGGGGGATGGGCCATATTAGCATATCCTTATCTCCCATAAGGATATGCACAGTAGTAGCTGAATTCTTCTTCCACATATTTTATTTACTTTTTGACTTGCACAAAATTAAATCAGCCAATTGAGTCACACTGGTAGATTGAGGTTTGGATTTCTGATACTGTAATGAAAAACATCAGAAATCTTCTTGCCGGGACCTGCCATTTCTTCATGCATTTTCTTTATTCCCTTTTGTTCTCCCCTAAAGCTTCCACATGATTAAGGAAAAAGAATCAATAACCTAATCGTACTTTTCCTCCCAAAGTATGTATGAAGCTATTAAACTTCTCAAAGCATACAACCAGAGTGCTTCCTACATCACTGATAGAACAGAGGAAGTAATGGGCTAGTTTCCCCAGGTACTGCTATACTATATAAATATTTAATTCACAGTCACCAATTCTTGAATAGCATTATGCTCTGATTATACCATGTTTTGCCTTGTTTCCTTTTCATAGTTTAACTTATATCATGCTCGAAAGTATAATGTGGCAACTCTGTAAACATACTCCTCCATAAAAGCAACAAATAGCAAAAATTGTCAAAATTGCCTCTTCTGAACTCTGGAAATTAACCAAAGGTTGACAGCATTTTATAAACTGCTGAACTTCTATAAGAACGGCAGGGTTTGAGGCTTTTTAACACTCCCTATTCCGTTACTTTCTCCCAGCTCCACAGTAGCTTTGAGAATCAGCAGCCTTATAGCCACCAGAGAGGAAAGACCAGGATTGGAGTTCCTCAGAAAGACCCATTTCATTCCCAGAGCTTTATTACTATTTGACCTATCTTGCAGCTCCCTAGAACAAACCTATACACAAGGCCTTGTCATTCATTATTTGACCTGACTTTGCACTAACTCCCAGAAAAAGCCCTATCCCCAGAGTGTCTATCCAAAACAATCAGCAGCATTGTTTAAATAGTAACTGCCTGAGGCTATGATACCAGTTGAGATAATCATGGTCTAGAGAAAAACTGAAAAGGAAGATCTAGGGAATGAGATGTCTGTCCTCAGAGGTCTTTGAAAAGCTCTGACAAATTCCTGGGGGATCTACAAGGCTACGTGCATGTCTTGCCAAACCAAGACTATCAATAAAGAGATATAAATTATGAACAGGAACCAAATAGAGATTCTGGAGTTTAAAAGTATAATAATTAAAATGAAGTTTTTACTAGAGGAGCTCAACATCAGAACTGAGCTGGCAGAAGAGTCTGTGAACTCGGTCAATAGGAATAATCCACACCAAGGAAAAGAGAGAAGAGAAGAATTAAGAAAAATACAGGAAGCAAAAACTGACAGAGTTAAGGGGAGAAATAAACAGTTCAACAAGAACAAAGACTTCAGTACCCTATTTTTAATAATGGATAAACTGGGCAGAAAATCAACAAGGAAAAAGGAGACTTGGAAAAACACTATGAACTAGCAAGGCCTAACAGTCATGCATAGAACACTCCACCCAATAATAACAGAGTATTCATTCTTCTCAATTGCACATGGAATATTCTCCAGGATACACCATACGCTAGGTCATAAAACAAGTCTTAATACATTTAAAAGGATTTCAGTCATATAATATACATAATGTAGATTCTCCAACCATAATTAAATGAAATTAAAAATCAATAACAAAAGTGAATTTGGGAAATTCACAAATATGAGAAAATTATACAGTACATTATTAAATAACCAATAGGTCAAAAAAGAAATCACAAAGGAAATGCAAAAATACTTTGAGATGAATGGACATAAAAACACAACATACTGAAACTTGTAAGATGCAACTAATGCATGTTGAGAGCAAAATTTATAGCTATAAATACCTGTATTAAAAAAGAAGAATGATTTTGGGGTGCCTGGATGGCTATCGGTTAAGTATCTGACTCTTGATTTCTGCCCAGGTTGTTATGTCAGGGTTGTGCGATGGAGCCCCATGTCATTTTCATGCTGGGCATGGAACCTGCTTAAGATTCTCTCTCTCCCTCTGCCTCTTCACCCTCCCTCTCTAAAAGAAGAAGGAGGGCATAGGGAGTGGAGAAAGATCTAAAATAAGTAACTCAATCTTCTACCTTAAGTAATTAGAAAAAGAAAATTAAACCTAACGCAAGCAGAAAGAAGGAAGTAATAAAAGAGTGAAATCAATGAAACAGAGGAAAGAAAAGTGAGAGAAAATCAGAAGAATTAGTTATTGAAAAGATCAACAATATTGACAACCCTTTAGTTGGACTTACTTAAGAAAGAAGAAAGAGAATGCTCAAATTACTAATCTTAGAAATGAATGTGGATACACCACTACCAACCTTATAAAAATAAAAAGGATTATAAGAGCATATTATGAATGGGAGAAATAAGAAATATGAATAGACCTATATCAAGTGTAGACACTGAATCAGTAATTTTAAAACTTGTCCCAAGAAAAGACCCAGACCCAGATGGCTTCACTGGTGAATATTACCAAACATTTAAAGATGAATTAATAGCAGCCTTTCACAAACTCTTCCAAAACATAGAAGAGAAAGGAATATTTCCCAACCAAAGGTATGACAGGAAAAAAAAAAAACTGCAAACCAATATACCTCATGAACATAGACTCAAGAAATCTTAAGAAAAATACTGTCAAACCTGATACAGCAACATATTGAAAGGATTATATACCATAACCAAGTGAAGTTTATTCCAGGAATACAAGGTTAGTTTAACATACAAAATTGAATCAACATACAGATATTCCTTGACTTACGATGGGGTTATGTCTCAATAAACTTATAAGTTGAAATACCGTAAGCGAAAAGTACATTTAATACACCTAACCTACCAAACATTATAGCTTAGCTAGACCACCTTAAATGTACTCAGAACACTTACATTAGTCTATAGTTAGGCAAAATCATCTAACTCAAAGCCTGTTTTATAACAAAATGTTGAATATCCCTTGTAATTTATTGACTACTGTACTGAAAGTGAAAAACAGAGTAGTTATATGGATACAGAATGATTATAAGTGTATCAGTTGCTTACCCCTCATGATAACATGGCTGACTGGAAGCTGCAGTTTCCTGCCACTGCCCAGCATCATTAGAGAGTATCATACTGCATATCATTAGTCTTAGAAAAGATCAAAATTCAAAATTTGAAGTAAGCTTTCCACTTAATATGTTACTTTTACACCATTGTAGAGTGAAAAAAATCCTAAGTCAAACCATTGTAAGTTGGGGCTGTCTGTAATGTATCGTAGCAGTAGAATAAATGACAAAACCCACATGGTCATCTTAATAGTTGTAGAAAAAGCATTTGACAAAGTCCAAACTCTTTCATGAAAAAAAAAAAAAAACACCCCACACTCAACAAATTAGAAATAAAAGGTGTTGTAGGTTGAATAGTATCTCCTTAAAAATGTGTTGAAGGCCCAACCCCTGGTACTTGTGAATGTGTCCTCATTTGGACATAGGGTCATTGCAGATGTGATCCAAGTTAAGATGAGGTCATACTGGAGTAGGCTGGGTTCTTAATCAGATATGACTGGTGTCCTTATAAGAGGTGGAAAAGAGGTGTACATGGAGAGAAGGATGCCATGTGAAGACACTCAGAGTAGGGAAAATACCAGGTAACAACAAAGGCCATTGTAAGGCAAGCAACAGCTAGGATTGACAGGTACCACCAGAAGATAGGAAGAGGTGAAGGATTCTTCTTACCAGTTTTACATGGAGCACAGCCTGCTGACACCTTGACTCCAGAACTGCGAGACAATCCATTTTGTCATTTTAAGCCACCCAGTTTGTGATACTTTGTCTTGGAAGTCCTAGGAAAATAATACAGAGGGAAAATTCTTCAACCTGATAAAGGGCATCTAAGTAAAGCCTACAACTAACATCACAGTAAAAGACTGAATGCTTTCACCTATGATCAGGAGCAAGGTAAGGATGGCTGCCGTCACCACTTCTATTACCACTATGCTAGAAGTTCAGGCCACGACAACTAGGCAAGAAAAATAGATAAAAGCCATCCAGATTGGAAAGGAAAAAGTAAAACTACCCATTTGCAGATGACATGAACTTGTATATAGAAAATCCTAAGGAATACACTAAAAGAGTATTAGAAAGAATAAATTCCGCAAGTTTGCAGATTATAAGATCAAAATGCATAAATCAATTGCTTTCCCATACACAAGCAATGAATAATCTGAGAAATGAAATTCAGAAAATGATTCCAGTTTTAACGGCATCAAAAAATTAAATACATAGGACTAAAAGAAATGTAAGACTTTTATACCACCAACGACAGATCACTGTTGAATGAAATTAAAGAAGATCTAAAGAAATGGAAAAAATATCCATGTTCCCAGATCAAAAGACTTAATATGGTTAAGATAGCAATATCCTCAAACTGATCTATAAACTTTAGCAATCCTCATCAAAATTCTAGCTGGTCTTTCTGCAGAAATAACAAGAGGATCCTAAAATATATGCTGAAGTGCAAGGGACAAAGAATAGCCAAACCAGCCTTGAAAAACAGCAAGGTTAGAGGACTTAGAATTTCCAAATTCAAAACCTACTACAAAGCTACTGTAATCAAGACTATATAGTGCTGACATGAAGATAGAAATATAGATCAATGAAATAAAATTGAAAGTCCAGATGTACAACCTTGGTTTTAAGGTCAGTTGATTTTTGACAAGAATGCTTAGACAGTTCAATGGCAAAAAAATAGTCTTTTTGAACCCTTGTGCTTGGATTACTAAATATTCACATACAAAATAATGAAGTTTGACCCCATATAATACCATACACAAAAATTAACTCAAAAATTGATTATGATAGAGCTAAATATAAGAACTAAAAGTTTATTTTTTTAAATATATTTGTTTATTTTAGAGAGGGCAGAGGGGCAAAGGGAGAGGGAAAGAATCCTCAAGCCGACTCACCACTGAACACGGAGCCCGACATGGGGTTTGATCCCAGGACCCTGAGATCATGACCTGAGTGAAATCAAGAGTCAGTCACTTAACCAACTGAGCCACCCAGGTGCCCTAAGAACTAAAACTTTAAGACAACATATGAATATGATGAGTTAGGCAATGTCTTCTTATATATGACACCAAAAGCAAGAGTGACAAAAGAAAAAATACATAAGTTGGACTTCATCAAAATTAAAAGCTTTTGTGCTGTAAGCAATGTCATAAAGAAAGTGTAAAGACAACCCACAGAATGGGAGAAATTATTTGCAAATATCTGATAAAGGACTTGTATCCAGAATACATAAAGAACTTTATAACTCAACAAGAACAAAAAGCCCAATTACAAAGCAACAAAGGATCATAATAGGCAGTTCTTCAAAGAAGGTGTACAAATGGCCAATAAGCCCATGAAAAGATGGCCAACACCATAGTCATTAGGAAAATACAAATGAAACCCAGGAGATACCACTTCATACTCACTAGGATGGTTGAAATAAGAAAGATGATGAGTGTTGACAAGAATGTGGAATAATTAGAACCTCATACATAGCTTTTGGGAATGTAAAATGGTACAACTTTGGAAAAAAGCTTAGCAGTTCCTGTAGATATGAAACATGAAACTACCATCTGAGCTAAGAGTGCCACACTCAGGTATGTATCCAAGAGAAATAAAAACATACATCCACAAAAACCTTTATACAGATGTTTGTAGCAGAGTTATTTGTGATACCCAAAAAGTGGAAAAAACGTACATGTTTATTAACTAAGGAATGATTTTTTAAAGGGGAGTATATCCAGCAATGGAATATTATTTGGCAATAAAAATTAATAAAGTGCTGGTAGCTGCTAGAACATGGATGAACCTCAAAAACATTATGCTGGGTGAAAGAAGCCAATCACAGAAGACCACATATTTAGAAGTCCATTTGTATGAAGTATCCAGTAAAGGCTAGGGGAGGGAGAGGCTGGAAAATGGAAGATGACTGTTAATGGTACGGGATTTCTTTTGGATTTGAAGAAAATGTTCCAAAATTAAATTGTGGAGGTGCCTGGGTGGCTCGGTCAGTTGAGCGTCTGACTCTTGATTTTGGCTCAGGTCATGATCTCAGGATCCAACTCCTGATTTCGGCTCAGGTCATAATCTCAGGGTCGTGGATCCAGCCCCACATTGGGCTCAGCGGAGAGTCTGCTTGAAATTCTGTCTCTTTCCC
>NW_024423319.1:98051952-98104445 GCF_017311325.1 Ursus maritimus
GCCCCTTCCCCTCACCCTAAAATAATAAATCTTTTAAAAAATTAGATTGTGCTGATGGCTTCTCAACTCTGCGTGTACTAAAAACCACTAAATTATACACTTAAAATGGATAGATCTTATGCCCTGTGAATTATATCTCAAAGTTGCTTTCAGAAGGCATGTATCTACATGTCATTAAGACTACAGATCTTTTCTTGTTTCTTCAAGTTTATAAACTGCTTTAGAAATGTAGTTTCTCAACATGTATTAGCAACAGAACCTACTCTGTATGAGTCATTATGCTAGCTTATTCTATCCCTGGCCCTGGCCCTGGCCCCGGCCGCAGACTATTTGGAGATGATAGGATTGAAGTTCTGGAGATAGGGTCGTACCTGACTAGCTATATCTGTCAGGATAGTCTAAGTTATACCACAGTAACAACCTTCAAATCTAGAGGCTTAACACAAAGTTTATATTTTACTCATGTTACGTGTCCATTGTAGATTCACAAGAGGGTTCTATTCAAGTAGCTTAGTCACTCAGGCTGATAACAGCTGAGTCTTGATATATACTTCCATGATTAAAGAGGTAAGGGACATGAATAATGCCATCAGTTCATAAACCTTCTGCCTGTAAATGACAAGTAGGCCTAATAAGTTACATAGCCATCCCTGATTCAATGGGGGTGCAGATGGCATGAAAAAGCACTGAATGTGGACAATAATGTATTCTACCACAGTAGGCCCATGGGGTTTGAAAAATAGCCAAGAAAAAAATGCAACTTTCTGGAGATCTATCCTCTGGCATTCTCTCTGGAGTCATTTCCACCCAACCATTTCCATACCCTCTCAACCAGACTTCTCTTAGACGCCTGGGGTAGCTGGGTGATTTCTTAATTACAACACTACTTAAGCCTTTTAATAAAGTCAGCAAATTAAAGAGAAAGCCCAGATAAAGAGAATGCTTTCTAAAATGTCATAATGAAATTAAGGTAATGAAGTACTTGGAGGGCTCTCCTCCCTTCTTTTTGTATAAAACTTATTCCAGAGAAGCTGGAAGAGAAATGGGGCCTGAAAGTAAAGAGGGAGGAAAATAAATTGTATGCCATTAGTTTAATTATGAAAATTCATTACATGAAGCCATGTAAGACAGAAAATAATGGAACTCTAATGGGTTGGCCGATAACACATTTACTAGCCTGCTCTCAGCTTGTAGTCGTTGAAAGGACAAAAAAGTAACAACTTTGGTATGTAGTCCTCAAAGCTATTGAAAAGATTAATCATTTCCAGTAAGCTGGAAAATGAGGGCCATTTTCTTAAATAGTATCCCCTGTATAGAGTTTTACCTTCTGAAACAGAGATGTTTGGTAATGTCAGAGGTTTAATAGATGAATCTTGAAGTTAATGGTGAGAGGCTTTACTTTTGAAATAGCTTCCTTACAGATATTTTAACATTTCTATTATAAATCCATAAAGAGGTTTTATAGGTCATTTTAATTCACACAAGCAAGAAAGAGTGTTTCTTTTTCCCAATAGAGATTTATAGAACATTAATTCATACTTAGGACTAAATTGTTTAGTGATTTTTTTTAATAAACCAAATCTGTATTTTTTCTGCTGTCTTTGTTTGGCAATGTCTTACTTTATTATACACAATAATTTTCCAATCATGCTATAATCATCAAGGAGACTATTTTATATTCTTTGGCGTTCAATTATAAAAAGCCCAATCATTTGCATTAAATTCCTTTATATGGAAGTGTATCTTCTTTAACTAGATTGAACCCTGAATATTGGAGTCAAGAAACTTGCATTTTTGTGATGCCTCTTTCACCGATTAGCTTTGTCACTTTCAACAAGTCACTTAAACTTTCAGAGGTTTTTGTATTATCGGATGGGAATTATGGGATTGGGTCAGAGGAAAGGAAAAGGAAAGGGGATAACAAAAGATGAAAGGGGATGAGTAGGCGGGGGTCCTATATTGGGGAGCCTCATAATCTAAGGAGAGAGGTTTGGATTTTGTCTTATAGGTAAAAGGGAGTCATTGAAAGTTTTTACAGAGGAGTGATATGGTTCTATTTACATTTCAAAAATATCGCTTGAGCAGCTGTTTGAAGATGGAAGGGCTGGTTTGAGATGGAGGAAAGGAGCCAATGAAAAGGTTGTTGGAGTATCCAAGCAAGAAATAACGAGAGCCTAAATTAAGGGAGCGACAGTGGAGGTAGATGACTTGGCTAAGGGAAAGCTGTGATACAGCCTGTCTTTGGGTGTGCTCCCTGCCTCCTCTTCCAGTTAAGGGTTAGTTACACTACAGATGGGGAAGATTGGGCTAAGGATAGAACCTTGGAGAACATCAACATTTAAGAGAAAGACAGAAAAAGAACAACTGAAATCATAAGAGATTATAAAGAAGACCCAAAGAGAGAGAGGGCTAAGAAAGAATGGAACTTCAAGAAGGGACTAACCAGTAGCACTAGTTGCTACAAATAAATTAAATGAGAACCTCAGGCTTTGCCCAGACATTGGCCACTGGTGACTGTGTCAGTTAACTATTTTTGCAAACATTCTGCATACCAGAACACTTTAGAATGTCAGTGGCACACAACAGTAAGCAAGTACTTTTTTCACAAGTTGACAGCTTGGCTGGGGTGTCATTGCTTCATGCTACAGGTTGGTTGGGGTGGCTCCCCTCCACTTGTCACTCATCCTTCTCCAGAGATGAGCAGGCTAGCCCAGCGCATGTTTATTTCTTGGTGGTGGCTGAAACACATTAAGGGCTAGCCCCGCTGCAGGAGCATATTTCCAGCCTCCTCTTGTATCCGTTCTATAAGCACTCCATTAGGATTAGGCAAAACAAGTCATAAGGCCAAGGTCACTGACAAAGGCTGGGAATTCAACTCTGCCATCGGTAGCAGGAAATTAAAAGTTAAATAGCAAAGGGCATAGGTACAGGGTGGGGTAAAGAATTGGGACCACTAATCCAATTTACAGCAGTGACATGTCAGAATAGTTTTAGTGGTGTGGTGTTGGCAAAAGCCTGATTTTGATGAGTTGTAGAGGGGCAAGAATGTAATCAGGTTGAGGCAACAAGCGAACATTTTGCCTTCTAAGGAGCTTAATTGTGAAGGGAAAGACAATGAGGACAGGTTTTGTTGTTGTTGTTTGGAGATGAGGGGGTGGGGGTGGACTCAGGTTTGAAGGCAGTGGAGAAAGACCCTGCAAAGAGACAAGAGACTGAAAAGACACAAAGATCCCAGAATAGATGAGTGTCTAGACGGAGGGATCAGCTTCCCATAGCACAAGAGTCACTTGTTCCTCTGAGACCAAAGAGAAGGATGCAGGATGTCGTCTCTGTTTAATGAAATGTATGCTTGTTATGTTAAACTGTGTCATTGTAGGCAGGGCCATTTGCTGTGAGATTTCTTCCAGTTCAGATCATCAGGGTTGAGTCTGGAAACCACCCTAGATATTTCAGAGGAAACTTAATACCAGTGACTGCTTCCATGGCTAATGAAAGAGCTGAGAAACCCAGTAGGAGACGGTAGGACAGCCTGGAGGTTGGCAATATCAGGAAGCTGTTGGCCACTTCAAGGGCAGGAGGGCCAACCAGTGTTACCGAAGTCCAGAAACCAGAACCATCTGGTGCTGACTCAGCCCCTGTGGGGGCTTCACAGTGGGTCCTGACACTACAGAGTTAAGAACTGTCCCTCAGGAAATGGAGACACGAAGAAGACTCTGCCCAAATAGAAAGAAGGAGAAAATATACTTGAGTTTCCCCCTTCTTCCTGCTCTTCCATGTCCTACCAAGACCTCTCTGGCCTAACCCATCTAGAAGCCAACTAACAAGAAATCCTAGGAAATTCTGACCCCCCGAGGGGGTTAGTTCACCTGCAATATTGAGGAGAGTAGGAGATTGCCAGAGAACAGATCTAAAAGCTAAGTTCTTCCACTGTTAGCTCACAGAACTAGACTTTTTTTTAAATGAATTTCTTAGTTCATGTATGCCAACACGGTATCCTAGGCAAAACAGAGAAACCCGGTATGTAGAACTTTTTGTTCGTAAATATGTTAGGATCCTATTTTATAATTTTCCGAGCAGTTTTATTTTGAGTTTGCCCTCGTGACAAACCTGAGGCATAGGCAAAATAAGTCACTCCATCCTATTTTACACACAACAGAACTGGGACTCAGAAGGTTAATGACTTTCTTAAGATCAAACAGCAAAACAATGGCCAAACAAGACTTCCTGGGAAGATGCCTTTTCATTACTCTGCCTTGCCTTGCCTTTGAGTCACAGTCATTAAAAATGTTAAACTCTAGTTCATCTGGAACAAATGGTAATTTCATTTGTAGGTGACCATCCCAAAACACATTTTATAAGAAAACTTCAACAACACTCAACCTGAAATTTTTAATTGTAAGTCTCCGGACTCACATTTATCTCCTGAAATAAAGGGAGCCTTGTAGATAAGCTGCAGCATTATAGACAGTGTCTATAAAACAGTGAGTCCCTTGCCTTGTGTTCAGTAGATGCTTATGCCATGGTGACTATAGTGTGGCTCATTCAAAATAGTAGTAGTAGTAGTAGTAGTAGTAGTAGTAGTAGCAGCAGCAGCAGCAGCAGCAGCAGCAGCAGTAGTAGTAGTAGTAGTAGTAGTAGAAGAAAGGGTAGTAATAGTCACTAATAATAGCTAATATTTATTGAATGTTTTGAACACGGCAGTCACCATTCTAAATGTATTCCCTGGATTTTCTAAATTAACCCTCATGGTAATCTTTCGAGGTAGATGTTGTTACTATACCCATCGGACAAAAAAGGAAACCGAAACACAAAGAGGGCAATTAACTTCCCCATTTGTCACACAACTGGGAAATGAACAAGCTAGGATTCAAACACAGCAGGCCCAAACTTCTAACTACTCTCTCTCTTCCTCCCTTGTTTTCTCCCACGCAGGGTCAGTATCCCTAAAAAAAATTCTTACAAATAAAAAATAAGGAAAGACAAACACAAAAATGAAAAAATTTTAATACTCAAAGTTCTTGAAATTAATTCAGGTTGTCCCGTAGCTGACAGTCATTTTTCTGCCTAAATTGCTGTGTATAAAATACCAAGCAAGTATTAACAGCATCACTATATTAGGTTTGAAAATAAAATATTTCTTTCCTGGTTGGGGACACAATCTTTTGGGGATTTAGCATTTTATATTCTTCATGGAAAACACCCACATATATATGCACCCACAAAAAGCATCTTTTTTTATAGGCTTGTATTCACAGTATTTCAAATTTCTTCACACACTGTGATCACCATACAAACAATTCCCTGTAGTGTATACGATTGTAAATGGAATTCGGAAATAAAAAGGAGTGTGTGTGAATTCTATTGTATTTTTGAATTTACACTCCTTCTGTGGCTTGGAGTTATCCCAGTAGTAAATTTCACAGTAGTAGGCAAAACTGGTCAAGGTCATTGTTTGTAGTCTGAAAGACACTTGGTTAAAATCCAGGTTGGTCAACATATTATCTTAGAAGGAAGAGAAACCGTCTGTTCAGGTGAATGTCTTTGAGAAGGGAGACAAGAACCTTAGAGTTGAGGTAAGGGCCTTTGCCCTGTCAGTGCTGCTCAAGGTCAGTGGGATTTCTTCTTTTTATTCCTATGACCTCGTAAAATCTGGGCAGCATGCAGTGAGGGTTAGGGCTCAGTGAAAATTTCTGTAGATACAAAAATCTTAATTTCAGTGTGAATACAGATTGGAAGAAAAATATATGGCTTGTGTTGGTTTTGGGTTTTTGTGTTTTTTTTTTGTCTTTCAAGAATTAGAGTTTATCAAAAAGCTCTGGTTTGAAATCAAGCCTTACTCTTTTACCTGTTTATTATGAAGCCTGTAACTTTAGCTTGGTATTTCCTTCCAGATTTTGGAAAATTCAAGCATAGTTTCCAACTTAAACTTCTGGGTATTTTTTTATGATCTGTAGATTAGAACCAAAGAGTGTATCCTTTTTCCTCTAGACTTTTCGAATAGCAACCCATGAGTGAGGGGTGACTTCCAAGATTATTTATCTTTCTTAGGTAAAATAAGTGATGTGTGCTCTAATGTTGCTTTATCATATTTCTTTAATAGAAAAAGGTATCCCTAAAAAGGAATTAACTTGGAAAAAGGTTACCAAGTCATAGGTCTCAGTCTTGTGCATTCTTATGCTACCAATTAGAGATTGAATCGATGATGGATAATATAAACTCTAAAAATGCAAACACCATCTTATGGCTAAAAAGGCCCAATTACAGTACAGAGTACTTTAGCACTGTAAGTTTGGCTTAAGTAAGGAGGGGAAGGGATGGAAAGTTCATTTTGTACCTTAGGATATTTCTAGAAAAGGGAAAGCCTTCAGGGGGTATGTTTCACCTCAGAAAGGCTTTTGAATAGTGTGAGGATCCAAAAAGTAGAAAATAGGAGCCACAGGGCTTGATAAAATGAGTCCATAAGGAAAAGCAGACATTCCAGAAGGATACATTTTAATGGCTTTGTGGTGCAGCAAGTATTCTCTGTACCTTTAAAAACTCCCTTTTTCCTTTCATAGCGAAAGTTAGTGATATTGGCTTTAGATGCTTGGTACTAATTTGGTTGTTTGGCTCTATTTGTTATATGCAATAAATGCAATTATTTCTTTTTATTCAAGAATAGGGTGTTCTAGTTAACTGAGAAATGCCAGATTGTATATACATTATTCATTTTCAAGGACTAGGAATCCACCCAAACATACTGGAACTGTGCTAAAATTACTCTTGTTTGATTTTTATTATATACACAGCATACCAACATGAAAGAACAAATATTAAAACAAAAGTTACTACTCTTCAGAAACATCAGTTCATTTCAGTTTCCTGTGTTTCCCTTCTAGTTCATGACTTACAGATTTAAGAGATACAGTATGGATACAAATTGTGTTTTGTTTATTACATATGACTTTGGTGCACATTTACTGCATGTTAGACCATTGTGTTGATGTATTGTGTTAGTTTAATGTCCTCTCATTAAACATTGAAATTTTCTCATTTTTGGTACTATATTAGTTAGTGAAGCTCTTTATTCCTATAATGTATTTCTCTTCTTTTAAATATTTTATTAGGAGAGCATACCAAAAGTACAGTTACTAGGTCAGTGGAAGTAAGCATTTGTATGTCACTTGATACCTATTGCCAGATTGTCCTGCTAGATAATACTGTTCCCAGTGGCAGTACGTGGATATGTTAGTTTTACCACAGCCCTTCCAGCTTTGGGTTTTATTTTTTATTAATTTAATTGGTGTCAAATCGTACCGTCTTGATTTAATACTCTGGGTTTTTTTTTAATTTTTTAATTTAATTTTTAAAATGGAAATCTTTTATTTTGTCTCTTGTTTGAATTGCCTATTCCTATTCCTCTGTCCCTTTCTCAGTGGCTTAACCCACTCTGTTGGATTTGATATAACCATCTTAGCAATTTAATATCATCTTAATGCTTAGAAGCCTCCTCCATGCACTTATAGCAGTGGTTAATTATGTTTTCAGATAAACCTATGATTGGTTTATTTATTTTATATGTAGTATATCAAGTGATGAAAGGAAGAGCTTGGTAATACCCAATCATCAAAGACAAACAAGAAAACTTAGGTCATTTGGTTTAGCAAGATTCTTACATTTGAAATTTTATTCTAATTTTAAAGGAGAATATTTATTAAAGTATTATGAATAAACTGGTCTTTCAAAAACGTTCATAACTAGAATAACAGTACTGTTCTTTTGATGTGTGATATTTTCTATATGCAGCGGTAGTTGAATGCCAGTAGATGGCACTAATTACATAAACAATTCAACAAGTTAATGAACACGGAAAGAAATACATAAGATTTGCTTTTCTGTTCAAATTCTGGTATGTGTCCCATACTCAACAATTATATGGGAGCTTATTTTTATAGTTTGTTCTCTCCCATGAGAAAAATAATTAACCCCAGTTGATTTCCAATTAATTGCCACTAAATTGAAATACCCGATACTGAGTATTGCTTAAGATGCGGCATTGGAAAAGTTTTGTCATGAAAAGTGGGTTGGTTTATACAGTCATGATTGACTAAATCACGTGGTAGGTTAAAAGTAATCATGTAGACATGTTCTGACCTGGGGATTCAAAAGCTATTTATGAAAAGTTTTAAGAAACTATAACTCAAGATTTCAGAGAAAACTGACTTTCATTTTCTTTCCCATATGCATCCACAGCAGTTGGCCAAAGACCTCCGCCAGTGGCAGATAAATGTAGATGTTGCAAATGACTTGGCACTGAAACTTCTCCGGGATTATTCTGCAGATGATACCAGAAAAGTCCACATGATAACAGAGAACATCAATGCCTCTTGGGCAAGCATTCATAAAAGGTATGAATGGCGTTATTTCTGAAACTAGTGTTGGCTGTCATGATGAATGGGTGGTGACACTGGGTGGATCACACAGATTTGTTTTCCTAATCCTGCTAAACTGGGGTTTCAGAGGATCCAAGGTGACAAATGCCAACCAAATTCTCAGGCTCGCCTAAATCCTCTAGAATTTTAAAGACAAGGGACCTGAACACTGGTGAAATTAAGTGATTTGCCCACAGTTGCTAACTAAGAGTTTAGACAAACACAAAATACTGATTTATAGCCAGAAGAGCCATCTATCAATATGGTTTGAGAACTCTATCCAAAGAAATACCTCGAAAGTTCTTCCCCGTGCCTTTCTCGCATGCAGTCTGTGAAAACGCATCCGCTTGTGTCGTTTCAGTCCACTGATGACTATCCATTTATGTTGTTTTCCGCCAACAATTATCTTGTGACTTTCAGGCCTGCGTATCCTACTGACTTATTTCCATTTGAACATCCCTCTGGAATCTCAAACTGAATGGGCCAAGGCTGAACTCATCTTTGCCCTCTTCCAGCCTTTTTCTCCAGATGCAGCCTACTTCTCTTCCCAAGATGCCCCTCCAGTGAATGTTACCACAACCCAGTTCATTGCCAAATTGAAACTCATGCTTGACTTTTCCTTTTACAACCCCAGTAGCTAAGCTGTCGCAGAGCTATTTACTGCTGAGATAGCTTTCAAATCCAGCCACTTCTCTTTATCCCTCCTCCTCAACTGTCAGGTTTTGCCTGAGTGACTACATCATTCACCTAACTGGTGTCCCTCCTTCTAGTCTTCCCACTTCCTATCCATTCTCTACATAAAATGCAGGCTGATCTTTCTAAATACGGTATTATTTATGTAGCTCACCCTCCTCTGACTTTTAAAGCCTTTAGTGGATTATCCATTATTTTCTGAAGACAGTCTGTACTTCTTTAAATGATTTCGAGGTCTTGCATGATTTAGCCATCCGTTAAAACTACAGCCTCATTTTCTGCCTTTCCTCCCCTCTCAGGTCCCCCACACATAATTAAGTAACATTGAGCTATTTTCATTTCCTCATAGCTATGCTCTGTCTTCTCTTCTATCTCCTGACCTGATATATGTGCATTATTCCTTCCTCTCTGCCTGGTTAAGTTCTATTCATTATCTAGGTCTCTATGTAAATGGCAATTCCTTTGGGAAGCCTTTTCTGACTATCAGTCCCCAAGCACACACTCTCTGGGCCCCCTCTATTATAGAGCTTACCTCACTACTTAAGTGTTTCCTTTTTTTTTTTTTAAGATTTTATTTATTTATTCAACAGAGATAGAGACAGCCAGCGAGAGAGGGAACACAAGCAGGGGGAGTGGGAGAGGAAGAAGCAGGCTCATAGCGGAGGAGCCTGATGTGGGTCTTGATCCCATAACGCCAGGATCACGCCCTGAGCTGAAGGCAGACGCTTAACCGCTGTGCCACCCAGGCGCCCCTACTTAAGTGTTTCCTGATCTTTGTCTCTTACAAGAATGTTGGCACTGTGAGGCTATTCCCATGGGCTGCTTGTCCACCCTATTACCTTGCATTTAGCTTTGCATATGGTAACTATGCCCAACACATCTTTTATTAAATAGGTAAATGAACAAATGAAAAATAATTAACTACAAGTGTTCTGGTGTGCCAATAACTCAACACAGAAAAAAACTGTATCCATTAGGATTGCTTTCCATTTCAAATAACAGAAAACCCAAGCTCAGTAGCCTACCTAATGGACGTTTGTTTGTCTCATTTAATGAATGGTTCAGAGGTAGACAGATGGCTGACGTTGGCTCAATGGCTCATCATCGTCAGCCCTGAAGTCTCCATGTTCTTCTTGGCGTCTCCCTCAGAACATGTGCATTCCAGCAGGAAGAAGAAGAAGGGGTGGTGTCTGAATCAGGAAAGCAGTGGGTTTCCCAGGAAATTGAGGGCCAGAACTGTGCCACAAAACCACCTCTAGTGGCTAATAATTGGGGTTGAGTCAGGCAGTAGAGAATGTCTGCCTCAAAGAGGTTGGAGAGAATAAACTGGGAAACTGGCATGCTGTAGCTGGACAGCATTAAGTTCTCTGGAAGGATAATCAGTCAGCTCTTCGAGTAAACAGAGTATATTCATGTAGCTCATATGTTCACTTGTGTTGTATTTACATAGTATATTTACAGAGGATCATAAAACAGTGGCCATTTGGGCTTGATGGATGTTTTGGTCAGTGTGAAAGGTCTTGAGGAGAGCTAGATTCTCTGCTGGCTAATGATACCTTTGTACTCAAAGTTCACATTCTGTGTATGCTATGTGTGTCAACTACACAGGTGAAGCCATATTCTATTTGACCACAGCTTCTCAGCTTTTCTCATTTTACGTTCCTATAGATCTTGTGCTAGGTAGATAAAGAACAAGAAAACTCTTTATATGATCTTTTGTCTTTTGACCTTTTTATCCAGTGTCTTGCCCAGGTAAACCTAGGAGGCAAGTAATTTCATCATCTTCCTCTAGATTCATGCTGTCCAATAGGGGTAGCCAGTAGCCATGGGTGGCAATTTAAATGTTAATTAAAATTAAGTAAAATTTAAAATTCATTTTCTCCATTTCATCAGCCACCCTTTAAGTGCTCAAGAGCCACAGGTAACTTGTGACTTCCCTACTGGACAGTGCAAAAGAGAGCATTTCCATCGTCACAAAAAATTTGATTGGCTTTCCTGCTCCAGATCATCTTTTATAACAATTGCTTATAAATAAAAAGGTGTTTCCTTTGCAACATGGTTCACATAATTTTATTTCCTTGTTTCTACTCTATATCTTCTATTTATCCACTTTGTACAATTGGTATTTAAAGTCTCGAAAACTACAGCTATCACAAGATAGAAACACTTTCACTCTTGTTAATCTTATAAACATAATTTTAGAAGGAGACATTATTGATATTGTTATGGAGAAAAAGTATCTCATACCTTTGAAAAGTTCCTATAAATAAGACTTTTTAGGTAGAAGGGACTCTGCCAAAAGCACTCTGGTTACATTGTTTCTCACAGTTCAGGCTTTACTGCAGAGCACTAATGTACTGCCTGCCCTGAAACTTCCAGGCATATAGAGAAATACATGCAAAAAATCTGTACGTTTGGAAGCCTATTTAAAGCAATAAAATCTTCAATGCAGTTTCCAATTGTTGAATAACATGTAAAAACTGTAACCCGAAAGAACTTTACTTTGACATTATATACTGACAGGCTGTAGTTTTGAGACATAATCAAAAACAAAAGTGAACTGGGGCACCTGGGTGGCTCAGTCAGTTAAGCCTCTGACTCTTGGTTTCAGCTCAGGTCATGATCTCAAGGTCGTGGGATTGAGCCCTGAGTCAAGCTCCATGTTCCACATGGAGTCTACTTGAGATCTTTCCCCTGCCTTTTCCCTCCCCCTCTGCTCCTCCCCCTGCTTGCATGGACCCTAACACTCTCTCTTTCTCTCAGATAAATAAATGAAATCCTTTAAAAAAGTGAACTTTGTTTTATATTTTAGTGTTCAGCTTAAGTTTATTAATAGGTCATAAGAACCTTCGAATTCTACCCTGGCTTTGATAGGAACTTTACCATTTCATATAGAGAAATACAAATAGCCATGTGTGCCTAAAAGGAAGTGATCTACCACGCATGATTAAAAGAAAAGGTTGCTACTCAAATAAATTCTGTAGTTTAACAATTCAGATCAGAACATAGATCATCGCTGTGACCTACATAGGAAAATATTTTGTTTTCCTGATCAGATTCCTGATAGAGTCCATGTTAACGTAGCCAGAAACAAGGGCCTCTCCAAGTTCATTTCTTTGTTTTCAACCTCTACGAATAGATATGAATTGGTGAATAAGATAATATTAGATATGATATTACAAATGATTGTGAGAAGCCTCTAAGGATTAGATTTCAAGGACTACCATCTGGCTGATGACTTTATGATGACACTGTCATGAGATTTCATTTCCTTCTTTCTATTCCAAGATCACTCTTTAAACAAGAAATGAGCATTAACTCTGAATTGTCTGTCTGTAGCTATATGAGGGCTTCGACATTTACTTACCAGCCAGGAGTGAACTCATCAAGTAGAGGGCCTGGTCCTAGTGTCAGAGGGTTCAGCATGGCTGGAACTTCCTCGCAAAAGCCCCCAGATACCTGAAAAATCTCTCTAGGTTCTAAGAAAGATTGTGTGTGTGTGTGTGTGTGTGTGTGTGTGTGTGTGTGTGTGTTTATATATACATATAAATATATACATATATATACGTACATATGTATATATATGTGCACGTGTGTGTATATGCATGTATATACATGCAAATATGCTCTTCCTCAAAATAACACCTCAGTATTCTCCTGTTCTCCCTAATAATACATTTCACATTTTAATAATCACAATTAATAGTTGATACACTGAAAAATTGTCACTAGTATTCACCATCTTTGGCAACCATGAAGCGTGCGTAAATTACTCCTTGCTTCTCTTTTCCTAGGTCCTTTCTCTTTTCCACTTTAAAGAAACAAGGAAAGGGAAAAAATATTGAGCCCTATTATGGGTGTTGCAAAGAGCTATTCTAGCTGAACACTGTATCTCTCTCAGATTCTCCAGCATATTTTTTGATAATTGTTCTTTTTTCCCCTGGGATCATCAATTTCTTTTTTTTTCCTTGCTCCTCCCCTCCAGCCAACTATCATGTTGAAGTCTCCCTCATTCTACTAGAACTTTCTTAGGATAGTGTCTTTTCTATACAGCTGTGCTTGTTTCCCCTTACCATCGATTTTTTTTTTTTTTTTGTCAGCTTGAAACCATCAGAAGTTTTGAAGCAGTAACTGGGATTACTGTTCCCTATTTTTCAGCTCCTGGTTATGCTTTCACCCGGTCCAGTCTGGCTTCTCAGGCACCACCCCCTTGTTTTACTGAAAATGAGGGCTCACTGAGATCGTCAATGACTTCTACAATCACTAACTGCACTATTTTTATTTATCCATCTACTTGACTTCATTTTAACATTGGTCCTGTCGATCAACTCGACTGGTCAAAACTTCCCCTTCCTTGGTTTCCAGAATGATATTGTCTTGCAATTCTCCACTTTCTCTAGTCATATGGTAAGAGTGAGGTCCTTGGCACAATGTCTGGTATGTAGTAAGAGCTCAGTAAATGTCATCTGTCATAAATATCATAAGAGTTCATTCACTCATTCAATGAATATTTTGGTGCTAGGCAGGCTCAGTTCTTGGTTATCAGTGTATGGCAGTGAAAATCCCTACCCTCATGAAACTTTTATTTTGGGAAGGAGAAGGTGTAAAACAGACATTAACAAATAAGAACGTTAAATATATGGGATTTAAAATTGTGATAGTGGGGCGCCTGGGTAGCGCAGTCGTTAAAGCGTCTGCCTTCCGCTCAGGGCGTGATCCTGGCGTTTCGGGATCAAGTCCCACATCAGGCTCCTCCGCTATGAGCTGCTTCTTCCTCTCCCACTCCCCCTGCTGTGTTCCCTCTCTCGCTGGCTGTCTCTCTGTCACATAAATAAATAAAATCTTTAAAAAATAAATAAATAAATAAATAAATAAACAAACAAACAAACAAATAAATAAATAAATAAATTTGTGATAGTGCAATGTGGAAAGAAAGAAGGAAAAGAGCTGAGAATAGGTGTGTGTGATGGAAGTAAAGTGTGGTTATTTAAATACGGTGGTTAAGGAAATTCTCCTGGAAAGGGTGATGTTTAAACAAAATGCGAAGGACAAGCCATGTGGATAATTGGAAGAAAAACATTTCAGGAGGTTCTAGTGTCAATGCCGTGAGGCAGGAGTCTTCTTGGCCTTTTGGATGAACCCTTGAGAGACCAGTGTAACAGGAAAGGGTCATGCAAGCAGAAGTGTAGCAGACAAGAAGTTCAGAGAGATAAGTGGAATCTGGTTACATCAGGCCTTCTAGGTCCCTCAGAGGACTTTCGCTTTCACATCAAATGAGATGGGACTCCTTGGAGGGTTTTGAGCAATGGAATGGCATATTTTTACTCACCTGGCCCCTCCATTTACTATAATATACTGAAGGGAAGTAGTGAAATCTTTAGGAGACTATTGTCATAATTCCCTCAAGAGATGACTGTGGTCTGGGCCAGAATAAGAGAAGTGAATGTAGTACGACGTGGTTGGATTCCACTCTATCTTGAGGACAGAGCCCAAAACGTTTTCTAATGGATTAGATTTAGCTGTAAAAGAAACAGAGGAATTGAAGAAGACTGCAGAGTTTTTACCTGAACAACTGGAAGATGGGGCACTCATTTTACTAAGACGGACATCAAAAGCAACATATCCGGGCACCTGGGTGGCTCAGTCAGTTAAGTGTCCAACTCGATTTTGGCTCAGGTCATGATCTCAGGGTCATGAGATCCAGCCCCATGCCAGGCTCCATGCTCTGCAGGGAGTCTGTTTCAGATTCTCTCTCTCCCCCTGCCCCTCCCCTGCCTGTTCTCTCTCAAGTAATCAATCTTTAGAAAAAAAGCCACACATCCTAAGAAGAAGATGGGGACGTGTTACTTTTGATGTATCTGTTATGCATCCAGGTGGAGATGTGGAGTCGTTAGCTGGACATAAAATCTTGAATTCTAAGGAATGGTCGTGACACGAGATACAAATTTGGGAGTTGTAACATTAATCTATATAGGCTATCTTTGCTCTGTATATCCCTTAAATGTTGGTGTTCCATTGTTAATTCTTTCTTTTCCCTGTACACATTTCAAGTACCCTCATCTGTTGGTTTCAACTTCTTTCTCCCAAACTCTAGAACTGTACTTACAGCCATCTACTGTGTGTTTCCATCTGCCCATCCTACAGGTTCCAAAATATCTAAAGGAGAAGGCATTATCTGCCCCTAAAACAATGCTAGGTTTTCTGTATTTTTACTGTAGCTTAATTATTTAATCATCTCTAAAACTGGAAACCTAAGAATTCCTTCTACCTTTCCCTCCCCCTCTCTTCCCTACTTTATTGACACATTTATTAAATTGGCTTCTTTTTTTAATAATAATTTTTTATTATGTTATATTAGTCACCATACAGTACATCCCCAGTTTTTGATGCAGTGTTCCATGATTCATTGTTTGCGTATAACACCCAGTGCTCCATGCAATACGTGCCCTCCTTACTACCCATCACCAGCCTATCCCATTCCCCCACCCCCCTCCCCTCTGAAGCAATTGGCTTCTAAGCTATGTGAAATCTACTTCAAAAATTGCTCTAGAAACTACTCCCTTTTCTTCATTCCTATTGCCAACTCATCCTAGAGCCTGTCCATATTCTGCCTCAAAGACTGTGGCCGTCTTTGCTCTGTGCTCCCAGCCGTTGGGTCTCTACATTCATTTGGCCTTCACACTGGCCTCAGAGTGATTGTCCTTAAATTTAACCTTCTGGTTTCCCTTGGCTCCCAGTGCTCTTTTTCCTCCTGAGACCTGATGGATGATATTTACATATGGGATATGCTCCCAAGAGCATACCGAAATTTTTCTGAAAATAAAAACAAAGAAGTCAGTAAATAAACTTGATGTTTTTTTAGGGAAGAAAAGCAAATAGTATCACAAATTTTTGCTTGTTTGGCAGTTTGTTTATTTAGCAGAGGGACAGGCATGTGAACTTCATAAAAGAGTCTTACGTTCTCTCCACAAATGCTGGCCCTTATAAAAACAATTTCAGAAATCTGTTTCTGGAACTACTGGCAGACTATTTTATGAGCGTCAGAAGATCGTTGTATTATCGTATAGCCACACCTTGTGTTTGCTCAATAATTGTACTCAGTAATCGTGAATTGAATGAAATAATTAATCAGATGTTGGGCACTAGATGACTTTGGATTATTCCCCAAAATGTAGAGGATGAAGATTTGCTGCTGCCCTTGAAGCTATGTAAAGAATGTGCTATGACGGTAACAGGACGTTTGTTTAAAATACAACTTCTTATTGAGTCAGGGACTGCTTGTGATATATTTGTAGCATCGTCATAAATATTAAAGCAACAAATGACCCTAAGGACACTAGCTCAAACTTCTCAGTTTAGCGTCGCCTATTTTTAATCCCTCTCATGTGAAATATACTATCTAGTCCATCTTAAGGACTACAAGCATTTGGTGCGTTAAAATACCCAATCCCTTAGCTACTCCTTTAGGTATGGAGAGAGATGTGTGTATAGTTGTGAGGCTGTCCGCTTTTTATACTGCTCAGCCCCAATCTTTCCAACTGATTATGAAGTGCAAGAATTCTCGCCACGTTACGATGGGATAATATAATACCTGTACTGCAAAACCTTGGGGCGCTGGGCCAGGGAGTGTCGTGATCCATACGGATCTAAAATGTTCTTGGTCATAACTGCCTGCTTCATTTTATGTCATCTCCTTGAAAGTAATTAGAATGTTTTTAGCTTGCAGAGACTGCACACGAAGGGAGACATTTGGAACCATATCATTGATGATTTACTGGTGTGGAAAATTACCTGGTGACGTAGCCAAATAGCCATTTGCATTCTGTCCCAGTCCTGTAGCCCTAAACCAGGCCCCACCAACACACCAAAATACATGCTTGGAAATGCTCCTGTGTACAGTTTACCTGTGAAAGGGCTCCAAAACCAAAGATAACTTATAATTGTTTCCTAACGGAAAATTATAGGTCACAGATGGACCTTTCTTGTCTTCATTCATAAATTTAATATTTTGGTGTCTAAAATTAAAGCAAATGGGAGAAAGTTTCCCTTACTTGGTTTCACTGAACCATTAATGTTAGCATCCGTGTCCATGATATTACTTCTCAATACTATTCATATTCTGAATTGCCTTTGCATCGGTATCACTCTCAAAAAAACTTTGAAAAAATATTCAATAAAATGCATACATCAGCTAGAGTTTATTTTTATTAAGTTATTTTAATAAATGGATATAATCATCATTTGACTTGTAATTTTATCTCATTCTGACGTATAGTTTAGGGATCTTTTGGCTTTATTCCATTTAAAATAGGAATTTATTTTTTTTTATAAACTATGAATTTAAATGCATTCCTTATTTCTAAAAATTAAGCAAGACAAATAGATATTGGTGAGTTTTGTGAAATTTCATCTTTTCAGCTTTTCCCCTAAAAGGGGGTCATGTAAGCAGTTCTAGGTGCTGGTCAATAGCTGTGCTTTTGTACAGCCTCCTTTTACCAGTTGGGAAACTTGATACCATCCCTGGCATAGCGAAGCCAAGAGCCTGGCTCCAGTCCTTTATCTCGCACCGAACATTTTCAGATTCTTGAGCCGAGCAAAATCTGACCTGGCAGCCGCTACTCACTTCCCATCCCAGAGCCACACAGCCCCGCGCCTTCAGCCCTGCTTGCCGTTCTGTGTTTCTCTGCCATTTCTGATCCACGGGGTTCCTTATCTTGTTTCTGAGCTCAGATTGTGCCCGTTTGATGTTCCGTTTTGATATTTTATCTACCATTTTTTGTGTTTAAAGCTTCTTCTGTATTTTGAAATCATTTTCCCTAATATAAAGTGAAACGTATTTGTTGTAGGAAACATTTTGAATTGAGAGATAATGACCCTTAACATTGTTTAGCATTTCCTTTCATCCTATTTGTAAATATATTTTTGGCCTATCTTTGTCTTACTTCTTCCCAACTTACTAACAGTCGAAAGTACTTTCAGATAGTTTTTTTTTTCCCTTGAAAAATTCCCTGCTACATTTTTATTAGTAAGGTAATGTGCAGGTAACATCTTCTCAAGGAAAAATGGGGGGGACATACTTCCTTGAGGTATACGGGGACTCACTAAATAGCCAGGAGCAAAAGCAATACCCTCATGCCTCCAGCTAGCGCTCTGTGCTCTGGCCACGCTGCCCGGTGTCAGTATCCGGAAGACCGTTTACATTAGCCGGGAAATCACTTGCCCGTGCAGAGCTGCCGTTGTGTGTTCTAAGTATCCTCTAAGACTCAGCTTCGCAGTTAGCTTCAGCGAATCCCGAAATGACACTCATTACGTCTCTCTGTGTCCAGTCAGTGTGCTCCTGCGCAGAGCATGTAAAACAAGTCCGACCTCCCTACCCCACGCACCTGTGGCGATCATAAGCTACGTCGCCCAGACTGACCTAGGCGACGCACACAATTCCTGAGAGCCCTGTTTTTCTTCTGTATCGCCAGGAGTTTAGGCCTACCTTGTGAAACTGAGTTAGCAACTGAACATCCATTTTATCACAACCTCTTTTTAAAAATATTTAAGTGAGACAAACCCTCCCTCAAAATGCCCAAATACAACTTTCATCCTGAGGCAAATTAGATAAATAATAATCATGAATTTGTGATTATTTATGATTTTCATGGGGTTTTTGGTGGTGAGATGTGATTTATTAATATGTAATATGTAAGGAGTGCCTGAGTTGCCCATTAACATAGAAAAGCTAAAACGGTATTGTTCTTTTTCGCCATTGGTATAAGCTCCTGCCCTCTCCTTCGAGCTGGTGTTCCAAACCAAAATCTCTGACGCTGAGGCCTGGGCTCCCTTCATTGCTGTTTAATGGAAACATATCAGCTTGGAAGGAGGTTCTGGCAGCTTTTCACAGTAATCTAATCTCAGCTCTGTCCTCTTCAATATTTTCATCAGTGACTTGGATGAAGACATAGATAGCATTCTTATCAAATTTGCCAATGACACAAAGCAGGAGGAAGTAGCAAATACAGTAGACAAGAGTATCAGGAGCCAAAAAGATTTCAACACATTGGAAGGGTAGGCTGAATATTGAAAGATGAAATGGAAATATAAGGCACTACACTTGTTTTTAAGAGAAAAGTAAAATAAAAGTAAAATCCAACTGAATTAGACGGGGCTCCCTGGAAACAGGGAAGAAAACTCCCTAAGGTGGAGAGTTGTGTGCGGAAGGTTTGTTGAAGAGTGTTTCCCTGAGGTGCGTGTGGAAGGCTGTGACAGAGGCAGGGTTGGGCAGAGAGAAAAGCTAACCTGCAGTGAGTCTGAGGCCTCAACAGATTCACAGGGGAGCTCTGGAAATTGCAGGACCCTCTCAGAGACATCCTGAATTGCGGGAAGGAGGCTGGGCCTTTGTACTCTATTGCCAGCCACTCATCGGTTCTGGGTCGCCCAGTGGGAAGAGGACAACCTTGGATAAAACAGTTACTTACAGCTGAGGGCAATTTCCAGTGGGAGAGGCAGCTGTGAGCAGCTAACAGCCAATATTCCCACCAGCTAGAGCATGGGGTCTTGGCAGAGTATCAAGGTATACAGTACCCCAGTGTGGTCCTTGGTATCACCTATGAGCTTGATAGAAATGCAAATGCATGGGTCCTACCCCATCCTACTAAATCTCAGAATCTCTGGGGATGGGGCCCAGAAAACTTTTAACAAGCTGTCCAGTCTCCAAGCCATTTCTAAGCATATTCAGTTGGAGAACCACTGCACGATGCCAACCAAAAACATTCAGAAAGTGGAGGCAACACAGGGCATTTACTGACAGTAATCTCTCCCTCCTTCACTCCTGCCCTCTCCCCCCCACCACAGCAATAAAGCAATGACAAAGGAAAACTATGGGGACATTAGCCTGGGTAAATTCAAACATATAATGTACTCCTAAGAACTTGCCTTTCAGCTCAGTAGAGAAAGGAATTTTGTGATAGAGCTATCCAGAGACGGAGCGGGCTACCTTGTAAGGTTGTAAATGTATTCAAGAACAGGTTGGGGAACCTTGGTATAATCATTTCAAGCATCAGCTACAAACATGACTTTACCGTCCTGATCTTCCTCATATACTCTTCCTCTAGACTTGTTTTTTTTTTTCCCAAATAGGGTTCTGCCAGAACTAGTTCCATTTTATCTCAGTAGGTGTTAAGAAGGTGTTCTATGGTTCAAAACAAAGTTTAGGTACTATCAGATTAAGTAAAGGTAAACAAACTTCTGTAGAATTAATCGGACTTTTTATTAGAGTGTATGCATTGTGAATAAACAAAGTATGTATGTTCGGGAAGGTGTGGGAAAAGGGATACTGTACATAGTATGTATTCCTTTTAAAAGTTTGACTGTGGAACCAATTTCTCATGAAGAGCCTTACGTGACACTATAGCATCTGATCCAACAATTATTCTATTTTAAAATAATTATATATATTATAAAATTGTGATTAACTCAGTAAGCATTTGTAAGATAGCATAGCATCTAGCCCAGACCACTGAGTGGAGATCATTTCACTGTGAGTTCCCTGGGTAGTATTCTCATGCATCATTAGTTCAACTCTTCCCTGGGACATAAGCCTATAAATTTGCCATACTGATCAAGGGAAGTAGTATTACTCTACCTTTGACTCTACTCAGACATCTTTTCTATTGTTCCCTTGGCACTATTATTGTCACCTCGTATCGTGTTAGAGCCTTAGGGACTTTTTCTGAAAATATTCATAATAGATGATTGATAGATAGATAGATAGATAGATAGATAGATAGATAGAGGAGAGGTAGGGCAGAGAGGGAGAGAGAAGAGGAGGAAGAGGAGCAGAATGATGATGACAATGATGGTAAAGAGAAAGAGAGTTTGATTCTCTGGTACAGCATATTTGACTCGTAATGAATCTGTTTTCCTGACACTTTTCACAATGAGAATGGAGGGGGGGGTCATTTAGAAATCAGAGAAGTAGTCTAGGATACCTGTAGTGAAAGAAATCTCCGTTTTAGCAGATAGCAATAAACAATAGTGTTTATTATAATTGCCGGGATCTGCTAATAAGGTTTTTTCCCCCCTGAAACAAACTCCATTAACCCTCCTTGATACTCATTCTTGTCAACATTTTAATAGAATGGGACTAACTCTTATACGTTTTTTTTTTCCCCACACAAAACATATAATCCACAACCTGCTAATGATTACATTTAGCCTAATTGTTAGGCTGCTGCTGGTGACAGAAAAATCTACCCTGGCAGTTAGACAATTCTAGAAGCCCAGCCAAGCATTTGGTGTGTGTGAATCAGCCTTCAGATACTTCTCATATAGAGTGGCCAACTAGCCAACCCATCTCACTTGGCAACCATTCCTGTTGGATAGACCTGGTCTACTCTGAGGAGAGGCCAGGGCTTTTCAGTAGAGCAGTCTGGAGAACCAGAATTTGAGATCAAAGTTCTAGCAGGATTTTGCAGGCTCCTTGGCAAGCCACCAGCTCAGGACTCCCTCTCCATCACAGGCCCTTGATTGCTAGGGCAGGGCAGCTTGCTCTGCTGCCCTCTCTTGTCAAAGGAGGAGCAGGTAGACAGACGTCCTTATAATTTGCTGGCCCACATTCCAAGTGAGTGTAACATTTTACAGGCCTGAGTTAACCTTTTCTGAATCTGCGTTGCCAATTTCAACATCCCAATATTTATAACTCAGATAAAGATACTGAGGTACAGAGTCTGACTTTCCCAAGCTCAAAACCCCAGCTTTTGGCAATTCCGTCAAAGAGACTTTTGTATTTGAAGGAAAAGAAGAAAGTCTTCTCCCTACGTTTATATTGCCGCATCATTTATGTGACATTGAGTTCTCTAATTCTTGGAGAATTTTTTCATGTAGGGTCAGTTGTTGCTTTTTAATACTTCAGGTAGTTCTGCTCACTCTTCCGTACCTTTCCAGCATCATCAACATGACTGGCTCCGAGAGGGCATCTAAGCAAGTATTTCCCATTCTTCCTGGAACCTTCCTTATCTATTATTCAAAGTTATGCCAACTTCTACTTTGGAAAATGAGTTATCTGGTAGAGCCTAATGATTCTAACTATGAAAGAAAAAAGTTGGACTCAAATGATGACAGTTACATGGGCACTAGTGTGATCACTACCTAATGAAAATATCTAAAATGAAAAGACTGATATCGATATACGTTGGCCATTTTCAAATTAGTTGCTTTGGTAAAAATTAAACACTCACCCTTGGCCAGATACTGGAGTAGGTGTTGGGGGTGGTGAACAAATTCTCCTTGAATATATATCCCACTCACAAGGCCAATAGGCAGTTTTATTAGTCCTAACACCAAGGCTACACCAATACTTTTATTTTGATTGTATCACTTTAATGAAGATCAAAATAATTACAACTACGTCACATGTTGCAAGTTTTAAGAGCTACTTTTAAAATATGTGCTCCAGGAAAAGCATGATCAGGTGGGGAAAATTACGATGTTCCTGTTTTCAAATGAGAAAACGGAAACGTATGTGCCTTTCAATAGCGCAATTTGTCAAGCGTGGGTGACGAACTACTTTACCTATAGAGAATACCATATTTTCCTCAAGAACTCACACTACTTAACAATAAACTAATTATTAAACTTGCTCCCAGAAGCTGCTTCTGTTATGGTGCACATGGTGCAAATAAGAAACGGAAATAAATACAGTTTATTCACAAATCACTGTTTTTCCTCCTGACAGCATTAATGGAGGAAGGAAAGCGTGTGAGTGACGTGCTCAGGGGTGTCGAGGAGAGGTGAGGAGTGGCAGCCAACTCTGCCCCTGTCTACTGGCCTTGCAGGGGTGGCGGGAGCTTGCAGCTTGCAGAAGTTGCTTGGGTAGCCAATGGTTTCCTAAGTAATCACTGTAACATTTTTGAAATTCAATTTAACAATTTGATTCACACCAAGAAGTGAACGGAGAGTCAGATCAAAATCGGAAGCACAGTCGCTCTAAATGGCATTAATCTTCCCTAGACGTGCTGCCTCATCCTGTGTCAGTTAAGCTTTCAGAGGGGATGATCTTCAAGGATATTTCCAAGTGGAATGTGTTGCAGTCATCCTGTAAACCGGCCTCTCCCCTTGCCCTGCTTTCGATGTGGTAAACTTGATTTCTTTGCTCTCGTAGGACTCAGAGAGCAAGGGACAGACTGGATTTTTAAAAATGAAGCTCTTTTCTGTGGCAAGCAAAAGTCATTCGTACCTACACTTATGGGAACATTACTAGAGAAGTGACCGAATTGGTCAGCGATCTGCTTGTGTTGTTTTTATCACGTGCTGCGCCTTTATCAGTGTCGATCCCTAGCATCTACCTTGAAACCAACAAAAACAAATCAGGTGGTTAATTATTAAGGGTCTTATTTAAATGATAACATCTAAAGAGCACTTTTGATGTTGAGAAATCACGCCAGCTCAAGGGTGAGCCAGGTGCTTTACAACTTGGTATCTATAATTTCAAGTAAGTAGTAGTCACTCAAAGGATTTCTAATTCGGTCTCCTTGTGACGGAGAGTGCTAGAATTTGGGAAAACCATGCTTAGGTAACACGAGAGAGATTGATACTAAGTATGTGAAGAGGAAAATTAAATATTATTCCTATAGTTCATTTCTGATTATTTTTGCCCAGCTTTGCTGTAGATATATTAACTTCATGCTACTCCTAGCAGTGGACTGTGTAGTGTTCAAAAAATGTGTATACATACTATTTTTCTAAATAATTTTAAAGAACGTTGGCTTACATGAGGATTTTGCTTTTCTTTTTCTAAAGGTCAAAAACTAAGTCTTCAAAGATTTAATTACTCTGATAAAAGAAAATGTGAACTTCATTTTCTCAAGGAGAATAGACCCTATGGAAATGTTGCTTACAATACTCAGATCGTCAGCTAATCCTAAAGGAGAAAGACATCAATTCATTCTTTGAGAAGCAGTAACATGATCTTCTTCAATAATGCCTATCATAAAAATTGGGGGCAAAATTAATTGAGATGATGTTATATATACTAGATGACTATTCATGTGTTTTAATAGTCTGGACTTCTTTCCCTACAGAATAATTACAACTTGCATCAGGAACCAGACTTTAAAAATCTATCCCTCTACTATACTTAAAAAAAAAATTCATCTTGAAGCCCATATAAATATAACTATACTGTAAGAAAAATATTTCTTCTTTAGGGATAGCTGTACATCAAAGACATTCATAAGATAGTGTCTTGGAAGAAGTGTTCAGCTTTGCGTGAATAGGGAAGCTTGCAGAAAAGAAAACTCGGAGGAACATTGCCCTTCCTGTGCCTCCTCTCTTATTTGTTGTTTCTGACACTTCTCCTGTGCTTCTCTTCCCAACGTGGCCTCTCTCCTTACTCTTATTTATCTCCAACTCAGCCTCCATGGCGTTTCTCTACTGTTTCTGGCATTTGCTTCCCATGGGCTCTTGCGCTTTGTCATGTCTTACCTACCTACTCCTGTCCCCATAGTCCCTCATCCCCAGCCTTGTATCTCAGTTCCCTCCAGAATCTTCTTGCTCTTCCAGTTCTATTCACCTGCTCTTAACCTTCTTTTCTAGAGTTCTCTTTGTCTCATCTATGTATTTCTCTTCCGACTCTGTGCTGTTATCCTCTCAGAAAATGGCGCCTAAAAACGTTGTGCTCTGAGCATATCTTCATCTTAACCATCTGGAACGAGGCCATGGAGTGGGGCTACCTTTGCTAGTTGTCCATTTTTTCTACAATGTGTACCTTCTGCCTTCATCTGGATAGAAAAAGTATCATAATCGAGAAAATAAAATACATAAAAATGTCCTTGATTATTCTTCCTCTGGAAATGGGGAAGAGAAATGATTTTGAACCAGATGCCTAGAAGAACACTTGTGTTACATGAACACAGTGCTCTCGTGTGAGCATCTTACTGGAAATTCACACCTCGGAACCCTGGTATCTCTTCACTTTTGGTTTTCAAATAATCCGTACCTATCCAGTAATTACAAGTCATTTTTTTTTGAAGATTTTATGTATTTCTTTGCCAGAGAGAGAGAGAGAGCACAAGCAGGGGGAGTGGTAGGCAGAGAGAGAGGGAGAAGCCGGCTCCCCACTGAGCAGGGAGCCCGACCCGGGGCTCGATCCCAGGACCCTCGGATCATGACCTGAGACGAAGGCAGATGCTGCACTGACTGAGCCACCCAGGCGTCACTAAATTTAGCAACTTTAGGTGGACTTAGTAACATCTACCTCATTTATCTTGAGGCTCAATATATATTTTGCAATTGTTTAGGATCCAAGAAATATTCCACAGAGCATTTAGACAGGGACTTTTTCTAGAGAAGGTCACATTTGTAAAGGCTTTGAAGAAATGCACCTGGGTTAGTAAAAAAATAGTTTTCTTTGGACTGCTGGAATGAATTGGAGTTAGTTTTATATCTGATATGGTCCAATATGATGTGCTGTTTGTTAAAGACTGAGGAGAGAAGCTACGTAGGGGGTTACAATTTAACAGACCACTTTATGACTGAGTCACCCAGGCACCCCACAAGTCATTTTTAATAAACCTTTTACTAAAAGGACAGCCCCTTCCAAAAGCTCTGATTTGGAAAATATTTTTAAAAAAATATTCACAGTATGCATTTAGGTCCCCTTTCTAGTCCAAACTCTACCTATCTTAAGCTTTGTATATATATATTTTTTAAAAATAATAACAATAGCAACTAAAAGCTTACACTTCTTCATTCCCCTCAAAACAGGTTTGCCAGTATTAGGTGAACTTAAAGTAGTTATTATATAAGTTACAAAGTTGAGGGGCGCCTGGGTGGCTCAGTCAGTGAAGCGCCCGTCTTTGGCTCAGGTCATGATCCCAGGGTCCTGGGATCAAGCCCCCAATCCCGCTCCCTGCTCAGCGGGGAGCCTGCTTCTCCCTCTCCCTCTGCCCCTCCCTACCGCTCATGTTCTATCTCTTGCTCACTCTCTCTCTCTTTCAAATAAATAAATAAAATCTTCAAAAAAATAAATTAGAAAGTTGATTTGCTCCTTCCATCATGTATGTCACCTTTTCACCACGGCAAAATGGTAAATGTAAACTTATTCCCTAGAAGATGGTCTGGACCCCAATTCCTAACTAATTGGGAGAAGCAGCCCTGAGTCGAGCACTGTCAGGCTGATTTGAGTTTTAAGGTAGGATGATGATTATTGTGTCAAATGTAATCCAGAATGTGGGCTCTGAACAGATGAAGGGGCTGGCTGTTTTTAATTCAGGTTCGTAGACGAAGCAGACCTCTGGTTCACTGCTAGTCACAGCTGGCTGTAAAAGAGCAATTTTTAAAATGCGATTTCATTCTCTGTGGAGCAGTAAGGATCAGGGATTGGATGCACAGGGGGAAAATATCCTCATTCTCTTCTTTAAAAATTCGATTTATTTTCAGTATAATAGCTTTCGTCTTGGCATTTCCCCATAGCTCTACGTCTGTGGTTTTCAGCCTTCCCAGACCCAACGCCACCCCCTGTCGTTTCTTCCGTCACGCGCTTTATGCCACCGTTTTTACTGTCATAAACCAGAAGTTGTACATGGGATACCTTGCCCACAGACAGAATTTTTTAAGTGGTGCCCTGACTTAATTTTAAAGAGAAATGAGTCATTAGAATGAACTAATGTCTATTCTGGTGTGCAGTTACTCAGTTAGGACCACACTAGAACACTCAAGACATTTCTAGGTGACTGTACTATGGATGCAATAACAAATGTGGCACGGCACCAATGTGTTATACCGGGACTTGAATACCATGAGGGGCATTGGCCATCCTACATGGAACTTTCCAAAATTCTGAACAACTCTTGGCATGATTCTTAACAACACAAGGTAAAATTTTCCTTGGATTTTCATGGCAGTTAGTTACATTTCTGAAAAAAATTCGATGCGTATTAAAATCTTGATAGAGTATTATATATATAATTAAGTTCTAGGTTCAGGTGTTTATGAACAGTGTGTCCCCCATGTGAGTGTCCAGTGAGATGTGCAGAAGTGCTGTGGAACTTGGGACAGTTCTTTGTTGTCTGAGACATCTCCCCTCTCCAGCCCCTCCCCACAGACTGCTGGTGGTACACTGCAATCACTGTGTCAGGTTAAATATCTTCCCTCAATTTCCAGAAAGCTTCTCTAATGTGATCCATAAAATTTGGGTAAATATTTTTCTGGATGAGAACTGATCTGTGAATTAATGAAATAGCACTATTCTCTGAGAACCTAACGTATTTCTTGGTGATACTGCTGCCATTTTTACCAGACTGAATGAAACGAGCAAGCATTTAAGATCTTGCTAGATTGTCTAGCAACACCTTTACAAATTCTGGGATTATCACTGTGGTGATAATCTGTTTCCACCACCTTTACTGAATGGCATGGTCTCTCCAAAATGATGATGAGGACAACCCTTCCGGAAATATTAATTGCCTTCTAACTGGATGTTAACAAATGGAATTAAATTCTGTACAACTATCACAGGTGATATTATTATAGCTCCCCAAGATATTTAAAATCATGCATGCTGCTTAGATGGAGGCTGTAAGAGAAATATACACCCAGTTCTTGATGAGGTTAACCAGGTAATTTAATAAAACAAAAACAAATACACACACATACTGGGATAAATAAAAACGTGTGTGATCTGTACGTTCAGGGCAGAAATAATTTTTTACCCTGAAGAAATTTTAGACTGGTAGGTAAGCAAAAGGTAGCAGTCTGTTTGCATTTCATCAGGGCGTTTGACAAGGTCTTTCATTATATTCTTGTGGATCCGTTGGAGAAATACTGGCTAGAAGCGAGGTCTGTTGGATGATTTAGAAACCATCGCGTGCCGTTACACAAAGGGTGTCGAGTAAAAGATGGGTGTCAAGTGGCAAAAGAAGATCTCTGGTGCTGTGCCACAAGGTTCTGTTCTCGTCCCTGATGTGCTGAATGTTTCTGACAGAATGCGAGTAGAGCTATAGAGAAGATGCCCATTCACATTCATGGGCGATACCAAGCAAAGAGCGTAGGAGTATGTTGGGTGATGGAGCCACTTGGATACCTGGATGGGATGAATTGGGAGGCTCTTTTTAGTACATATTTCTGGACCCGTATCAAACTGGAAGGCAATCAGAAAATTTACCAGGGTAGTAGATTGATTTTAACAGAAGCTGTTGTTTGTTGTGTACTCTGGCTTTGCAGGGCACCTAAAAAAATACATCAAATTAACAGTCTTTGTGGGAGTGCATTTTAAAAATTCAGAAGAAAATATGTTGGTTTTGAGTAGTGATGGACAATTCACTGCAATGTGTTGGCCAGTGAGAGTCTACCCCTTCATTTTCACTACCAGTACAAAACTAAATGAAAGATAACAACCTCCATAATACAATGGGTATTAAGGAGGGTACGTATTGCATGGTGCACCGGGTGTTATACGCAAGTAATGAATCATGGAACTTTACATCAAAAACCAGGGATGTACTGTATGGTGACTAACATAATATAATTTTAAAAAATTATTATTAGTTTTAAAAAAACCTCCAAAGATTTAATTAATGTGTACTCTTCTGCAAAGCAGAATACAATTTTGGTCACAGAATTGCTCATTCTCATTTTTAAATATCTTAGTTATAACTGAATAAGAGTCTTTTATATAATCCATTTTGTGTAACAAACAAAGGTGATATCTACTAATTATTATGAGGTTCAACTTAAATAATATATGTGAAAGCAATGTATAAACTTTAAGATTCTATACAAATATAAATTATTACATCAAGAACTAATTTGGACTCATAAGTTTTTTAAGAACAGGAGACTAGGACCTTCTCATTTTTAGAATGTCTGCCTGATTCATAGTGGGTTTATTGATTTTAATTGGATTTACTGAATGTCCATTAAATACCAGAAACTGTGGTATGAATCCTTGCTCTCAAGGACTTTACAGTAAATGAATGATGATGAGAAAAAAGAACATAGAGACTTTTTGTAAGTAGTGAATTCATAAGTAAGACGATTCTTTTTTTAAAGATTTATTTATTTATTTGAGAGAGAGAGTGCCTGTGTGAGTGGGGGGTGGGACAGAGCAAGAGGATCTCAAGCAGACTGCCCCCTCAGCGTGGAACCCAACACGGGGCTTGATCTCATGACCACAAAATCATGACCTGAACTGAAACCAAGAGTCCGGTGCTCAACCAACTGCACCACCCAGGTGCCCCGAGATGATTCTTGACAGCTCATGAAGGTCCCAGATTTATTTCTTTAGTGTTTTAATTGAAAAAAATAAATACCTAATTTATGACTACCCTTCATAAATTTGAACTGATCTTATGAAAAGCCATTAGTGCATTTCAGAGTATCTAGCTCTTTTAAATGCAGTTTCTCCCCCTAGTAATTAAAGGTAAGAAAGCAAGAAATTTTAAATCTTTATTTTGATCATCAGTTTTAATTAGCTCAAGCTATTTGTAATCCTACAAATCTTATAAATCATATCAGATTTACAAGTCTTGTAAATCATATCCGAGCCATTAAAAGAGGTTCAAAATTAAAAGGGCAATTTGTTTAGAATCCACCAAGACTTAGTCACTCTGAGAGATTAATTCATTTCTCAGCTAGTCTTATAAAAATTATTTATTTTACTGTAAAATTTCTAGAAGTGTGTTTGATTTTCTTGTTAGATAATTTTACTGTAAAACATTTCTTGAAAGGTACAGACTTCCTGATAATCTCTGTATCCTTAAACATTTATTAAGTTACCATTATAAGAAGGCCACAATCATATGTACTATGATTTTCCCTTATTTCCTAAGAAGAAAAAGATTGTACCGCTGCCCGTAATGCCCTCTTTTTGAATAAAAGCTTCAAGCCTACCTCAGGCCCAAAGTGCAGTATTTATTCTAATAGCTCTCTTAGATGGCAGCTGAAGATGATAAGCAAAGAGCTAATAATTTTTGTCCTCACACAAATACCATAATCCTAATTCATATAATAAGCGCAGAAAACAAAGAGCTTTTGAGAATGGTAATATATTAAATCCATTATATTTACCTCAGAGGGAGATTGACAAGTCTACCGTGAGAGGTAATGTCTTAGAGTGGACTAGATTTGGTATTTCTGGTTGTGCCACTGATTTGGGAAATTCATCTAGCCTCTCTGAAAGTCAGGTTTCTCCCCTACAAAACATTGATGATTATAACAACTGGTCCCACTAACCTCATCAGGTGTTTTAAAGTATCAGAGGAGAAAATATATGTGGAAAAGCTTCAAAACCAAGGAGCATTGTTTTAGTACAAAATGCCGTAACGATAAATGTTGAATTCAAAGGACTCTCAAGAGTGTATTCTTAACCACAAGACAATGCTGAATGAGGAATCGGGTAATAAAAGTCACAAATATTTACAGACTATAACTTCAAGTTCATGTCAGGAACCAACCTGCCTTGCTGTCTTCAGAATGTTATGTATTAATGTCTAACAATCTGTTCTGTTTTTCTCTAAGTGAGGATGAGAATGCCTGTTTGTTGGCACAGTCTTAGGAGACTCAAGAGATGATCCCAGGCTTGTCCTTCTGATTGGTTACTGTATTAGTTTACATATGTATTTCAGAAGAGAAGAAATACATCTTTTAAAGAGATTAACACTACGAGTGACCAAAACCAACGGTTCCCCTTAAAGACCCACATGATACAAATCATCGAGAATTTGCTTAGAGTAGAGATGTTGTCAAAAACCAAGCTCTGTGCTCCAGAGAGGAAATAACAGGAAGACCACGTGGGGGGATAAAGAAAGAAGATAGTTTATTACTTTGCCAGGCAAGGGAGGCTGCAGCCGGCTCCTGCCCCCAAGAGTGCAAGCCCACCCGGGGTAAAAGGCTGAGAGGTTTTATAGGAAAATACAGGATCCGGGCCCTTTCGGTAGGAATGTCCTCAAGGTGGTCTCGTGAGTAGCCCTGGCGCCCGCCACCTGAGTCTCCTTAGGAAGTATATACACTGAGGTCAGAGAGATTGCAATATCCATACCAAGCTCCTGGAACGAAGAATTCTACAGAAAAACAAGTGAAAGGGAGGGGAAGGCTTTGAGAATAAGAAAGAAAAATGTGTGCAGTTTAAAGTCAGGCCTTGCTGAAGCACTAGTGTGTCTATCTTAATTCCCAACCATCTTTACGTTCTACAGTGGTTTCAGAAATTTTGTTTAACTATAAGCCCAACCCTAATCTAAATTTGTATTTATCTGGAAGAGAGTGTAACCACATTTTTTCTAAAGATCTTTTATAGTTCTGTAACTATCCAGAATAATACTTGGAGTCTCTATATCTGAACCAATCCAAACATTATTTTTAAATTTCCTGAAATAGTGCCTTTAGGTAGTTTATCAGTGGAAAAATATAAACTATAGATCTTAGATTAAAAGACGTTCATCTCTTTGTTAACAATCCAAGATAGGAAAAAATATATATCTTGAGTATTTTACCTGTGCATAATATTTTGTACACTTCTTTTATCAACTAATTTTTCTCAGTGATACATGACAGAAACAAACAGATGAAACGAGTAAAGCGAAGAATAGCGGAAAGTTTTCTTTTAACCGCTGTCTACATTTTCTTCTCAGAAACATCCCAGTGCTTTTAGAAAAACTATGTAATAGTTGTTGTTTCCCTAATGATATACTGTACAAATCTCAATTTTAAAAATTCTCATAGAGTAAAACGATCTATGTGTGGAATGTTGATCATGCCTATACTCTCTTAGTATCTAAAGGTAAAGTCTACATGATATTTTTTTTTTTTACTAAAATGTCTGTATCATTGGAGGAAGTTCAAACAGATAGCTTCAAAGCTGCAGTTTATCTTTGGATGATTAATCTATTTTCCATGCAAGTGTGTTGCGTCTGCACATGTTAAAAAGTCATCCTGTGTTGTCTGGGGTGAGGAAAGATGGGAATGAGTTTTCTGAGAACTAATCAGCAATACTTTGGGAACATTTAGGTCGCGGTTTCCAATTAACTCTGGAGAGTTTGAGTAATTTAGTACCAGACCTCAGGAGAGAGGGGATGAAAACTTCATTAATTCATATGTCGGTGAACAGCAAACCAGCAAATTTGTGTTGAAAATGGATTTTTGTTTTGTTTTGGTTTGGTTTTGGAGCAAACACTGGCTAGATCTTTCTGCTGTGGTTAGGATGGGAGGCTATCTTTGCATGTCTGTGTTCCCTTATGTGTAGGGTTTTTTTCATGTTTCAATGACTCTGCTTATGGTAAAGTAACAAATACTTAAATCTGTACTCCAAAATGAAGACGGGGATCCAGTGGCATAACCTTCCCTGTGCTTTTCTTTCTTTTCCTACAATGAATTATCAGAGGATGTAGACACCAATATCTATTTTCAGAGTTAGAAAAATGTCTTTTCTAGGATGCACGGCTTGGGCTATAATCCCAATTCTGCCACTTGCGTGCGACTTTGGAAAAGTCATCCAGTTCTCTCAGAATGAATCTCACCAACAGCAAAATGAAACCAGTGACAACCTGGACCATAGATCTAAGAGGTTTCTTATTTTTATGAAAATCAATCCAATTAGGCCAACTTTGAGCATCCATCACCGTATGTGCAGATAAAACCCAGCTAGACGATCTCCACTTCCTCTGATGAGAAAAGGCCAGAAAAATGTTTAAAGATAGATTTATCGCTTGTTAAGCAAATTGAGATCGAAGTTCATGAATTCATTCGAGTTACTGGTAGGGAATCCTCATGAATTATAGGCTTAATCCCATTGTAAGTATAGTTAAATGTTTACCTCTCTGTCTTCTCCACCAGAATTGAATATATTAAATGTCAAAGTCCATGACCATGCCTTATTGACTTTGGTGTCACCATAACTGAGCATAGATCCTGGCATGTAATATGTATGAGATGCACAGATGACTTAATGCAATGTTGGTAGGCATGTACAAATAAGAATGAGGTGCTGATTTGAAGATAATCTGTGTAGAGAGCTTAAAGCCACTGAGAGGGAATGAAATATCCAACTAGAAGCATACAAAGAGAAACAGCTGTAGGTAGAAAAAATTGGAAATACCTTATAAAGTAATGAGAGAGTAAGTCTGAATGTATTTTAAAACATGTGAAGAGCTATATGGGTATTAGCATTAAAAAATGTATTTTCTGTGCCGTATCTCTGAGCCTTGATCTCTTATTCTGGGTCAATAGTTGAAAGAACAGGGTATATTTCTCACTGTATAGCTCAATAGCAGAGGAGAAAAGAGAAACATCCTCTCATGGCCAGAATGCTTCTGTGGCCATATTTTCTAAGTAGCTATTGCCCTAAGCCATGTTAGAGTTGTGGCTAGAAAGGTACTGGTGGGGGACGAGGCCAAGCATTATTGAAGGACTTTCCTTAGATTCATGCTTCTCATTGGTGCAAACTACAAATACGATTCCTAGAGACTAAAAGGAGTCCTTTCTACAAACTGCTGTATATCCATAGGTAACACAATTCTAGCTGTCCCTTGAAAACACAATATAAAGTGATTTTTAAAAATCAAAATGTAATGTATTTACTAGCAAGTCAGTAGATTCTGTTAACAGTTATAGAGAAATTGAACTTCAGGTTGAGTTTGGTCCTGGACGTTGCTAGAAACGTCCCGAGTCCAAGTGCTACTAAGGTGCTCCTTCTCTCAGCCTATATCTAACAAATAAAAAAGGGAAGACATTGTCATCCTGTAATCATTCCCTAAAATATCATAGGAAATGATAGTGGTTAAATGCAAATAAACCAGGAAGGAGAGATTCGGGTTATTTTGTTTGGTTACTCCATGACAATCGCTAGGCATAGATGGAGGTGTTTTTTAGCAGAAGACTGAGTGCTGTGAATTTCCTCATTTTGTCACACTTAAAGAAACACCTGGGCAGAAGAGCCTCCTCTGTCAGATTGAGCCTTTTTCCCCCTAAAAATATTCAATGTGTTCATTTCTGATTTTATATATATATATATATATATATATATAAAATTATATACATATATACACACATAAAATTATGTGTGTGTGTGTATACACACATAAAATCCTGCAGTACATTGCTCCGATAAAGTATTGTCTATTCATGTATCTAATAGTGGAATATTATCTACACATTCATTCAACTCTACAGCCTTACTTGGGGAAGTAGTAAGTTTCCCTTTCCTCGTGTGCTTTTGTGTGTTAGCTTGACCCATACGAAATTGCTGATATTCAACCTAATAGAAAATCTGGAGTCTTAGAGATTTATATGGAGATATGTGTGTAGGTGTTTAGTGACAGATCATAGTATTACTTGTCTAATTGCCTCATTGATAATCAGTTCTTAAAAAGAAACCAGAGATGCTGAAGACTGCCTTCTGAGAGTCTTCCCATTTGTGCAGAATTGGGTCTGGGTGAGTTCCTTCGTGGGCAGGTATGGGGTTCTCCTAAGCTTTGCAGCTATAGCTCTTTGCCCCTTCAGTAGATTCTTGCTTCTAACTGGTGATAATGCAACCCTACACTACCTAGAGATCCTCTTATTTTTTTAAGATTTTATTTATTTATTTATTTGAGAGAGAGAGAGAAAGAGCATGAGCAAGAGAGCACAAGCAGGGGGAGCAGCAGAGGGAGAAGGAGAGGGAGAAGCAGGCTTCCCACTGAACAGGGAACAGGACGATGTGGGATTCGATTCCAGGACCCTGGGATTGTGACCTGAGCCAAAGGCAGATTCTGAGCCAACTGAGCCCCCCAGGCACCCCTCTACAGACCCTCTTAAAGGGCAACAAAGATGCAGTAGCTCCTGTCCCCTTTCGAGACCATATTCCATGCAAGTAGTTGTATATTTCTCACACAGACTTCTTAAGCATGTATATTTTTTAAATCCTTATTTAGTATGACACTTCAGCATATCAGTCTCCCCAGAAGGCAGATTCTGAGAAAGCAGTTAACTTGCAGGAATTTTATTAGCGAGTGCTGTCAGGATTAACACCTGTGAGGGAAGGAAAAGGAAGCAGGATAGGGAAGAAGGAGAAACTGGGCTTCACTGCAGTTGCAACCACAGCCATCAGTCAGCTCCCCACCCCTCTCGCCATCCTCCCGAATTGTCCTGAGTTGGAGCAAGGGGGCCAGGCTCTTATAGCTGCCTCCAGCAGCTTTCTCAGAAGCGAGGGCAAATTGGATGTGTCTCCAGTGACCGTGATTCTCAAAACATTAGCATATATCAGAATCACCTAGAAGGCTTGTGAAAACGCAGCTCACTGGACACCATGCACAGACCTTCTGATCCCGTAGGTCTAGGGTAGGGCTTGAGAATTTGCTTTTCTAATAAGTTCTCAGATAATGCTGAGGCTGCTGGTCTGAGGGTCATACTTTGAGAACCACTGTACCATACCGCTCATATTTAGGTACTTGAGAATAGTATATGGTGCCCTTATGAACAGAAAGAAAACCTTTTAAAGTCACCATAGCAGCCCACCCTCTACCAGATTCTTAGCATAAACCTAGAATAGCTGATAATTAAAATTTGTTACAATAAAAAAGTACTTACCTGCTATCAGACATTATATTCCTGAAGTATTATTACTGTTTCTGGTACCTGAGCATTGTTACTTTTATTTATTTTTTTATAATAATTTTTTATTATGTTATGTAAGTCACCATACAATACATCCCTGGTTTTTGATGTAATGCTCCATGATTCATTACTTGCGTATAACACCCAGTGCACCATGCAATATGTGCCCTCTGTAATACCCATCACCGGCCTATCCCAGTCCTCCACCCCCCTACCCTCTGAAGCCCTCAGTTTGTTTCCCAGAGTCCACAGTCTCTCATGGTTCATTCCCCCTTCTGTTTACCCCCCTTCATTCTTCCTTTTCTTTTCCTACCAATCATCCTATTTCTTATGTTCCATAAATGAGTGAAACCATATGATAATTGTCTTTCTCTGCTTCACTTATTTCACTTAGCATAATCTCCTCAAGACCCGTCCAGGTTGCTGCAAGTGCTGGGTAATCGTTCTTTTTGATGGCTGAGTAATATTCCATTGTATATATGGACCACATCTTCTTAATCCAGTCATCTGTTGAAGGGCATCTTGGCTCCTTCCACAATTTAGCTATTGTGGACAATGCTGCTATGAACATTGGTATGCATAGGGCCCTTCTCTACACTACGTCTGTATCCTTGGGGTAAATACCCAGTAGTGCAATGGCTGGATCCTAAGGTAACTCAATTTTTAACTTTTTAAGGGACTTCCACACTGTTTTCCAGAGTGGCTGTACCAACTTGCATTCCCACCAACAGTGTAAGAGGGATCCCCTTTCTCCACATCCTCTCCAACATTTGTTGTTTCCTGCCTTGTCCATTTTTGCCATTCTAACTGGCGTAAAGTGGTATCTCACTGTGGTTTTGATTTGAATTTCCCTGATGGCTAATGATTTTGAACATTTTTTCATGTGTCTGTTAGCCATTTGTATGTCTTCATTGGAAAAGTATCTGTTCATATCTTCTGCCCATTTTTTGATTTGGTTATTTGTTTCCCATGTACTGAGTTTGAGAAGTTCTTTGTAGATCTTGGATACTAATCTTTTATCTGTAGTGTCATTTGCAAATATCTTCTCCCATTCCGTGGGCTGCCTCTTAGTTTTTTTGACTGTTTCCTCGGCTGTGCAGAAGGTTTTTATCTTGATGAAGTCCCATAAGTTCATTTTATCTTTTGTTTCTCTTGCCTTTGGAGATGTGTCATGAAAAAATTTGCTGTGGCCGATGTCGTAGAGGTTGCTGCCTATGTTCTCATCTAGGATTTTGATGGATTCCTGTCTCACATCGAGTGTAGATTGCTCTGGGAAGCATAGACATTTTAAATATATTAATTCTTCCCATCCATGAACATGGAATGTTTTTCCATCTTTTTGTGTCTTCTTCAATGTCTTTCAAGAGTGATTTGTAGTTTCTAGAATTGGGCATTGTTACTTTTAAAATTCAGCCAAATTTTCGCCAGGGTCTATAATCAGATAACCTGGACAGGGGAGTTTACAGAATAATTCATGTTCAAGATCTTTACTTTTGTTCTAAAACAATTTTTTAAAAATTTCTTTACGATTCTCATTATTTCTACGTTTTTTTATTTATCATATAAGCCACTTAAGGCTGTATGGTTATGGAAAATTAAAAAGTATGAGATACATCCGGAGCTATTTTGAATACACAAATATGACATACAAGTACCCTTGACTCATTTCAGGAATGAATAAAATTTAGGGATTCGGTGTACATAGATTGATCTCAGGAGAAAGGATGTAGCCTTAAAACTCCCACATGGGCAGGAAACAGCAATCTCACCTCTGATCAAAGGGGCCTGTAAAAGAACTCATTTGAAGAGATTTTCTGCTCTCGCAGCCATTGAATTTTGTTAACGTATTTTCCAAATTAGCAAAGATTCAGCCTGATGTTTTCAATATTTCCGAGCATGAGGGTATCGTTGAGGAAAACGGTGCCTTACTGTCCTGCAAGAGTTACTGTTCTTCCCTAAGGGCCTAATTTACAAAGCAGCAAACTCGCTGGTAGGATTTGGCTAGAAATCTCGTTGTCTCGGTAGAATGCTTTCATCTAATTTATGTGCATCGTATTTTACAGAGAACTCTTGGAAAGTTATTTACTAGTTACTTTCTCTGGAAGCAGAGGGTAAGCAGCATTTTGAGGTCAAGAATAAGGGAGCAACCCGTGCAGCTCATGATGAGGTTGACCCTGATAATCAAAGGCACACTGTCTAACTCTCCAAGCTTCACTCTTCCCTGAGAATTTCATTTTTGCCCTTTTATTCCCCATAAAGTTGGAGCATGTGAGAAAATATGTCATCGTCCAACCCTGTACTTGTCTTCTGGAATGTGACAGCTTATTTCTATCCCAAATTTTAGGCTGGAGGTGGCGTAAGTCTTAGTGATTTCTGATATGCAAGCCAACCTAGAAATACTAGCTTGAACTGGATGAAAATTGCTGCTTTTGTAGGTCAGAATCGGCCAGATGTGAGCAAGTTACACGTGCTTCCACCTGCACGTTTCCTGCCAGATTATAACATGAAGATTCTCAGTGCTGTTGCAATGGTTCTGAGCTTTTAAATCATACTGAATAAAAAATAAATAATGATTTCGATCTTTCTCCCTCCGTCGATAGTTTGAAAACCAGGTAAGCAGGGAGCGAGTAGTCCAGGTCAGCCCCTGACCTACGCAAGGTTTAACTGATTTGTCCAGCCTGAGCACCAAGGTTCCTTTCAGCTATGCAGCATTCAAGTTTGTTTAGGGGCTGATAAATAGCTTCGTGCAATGCTTCCTTTTTTCCAGTAGCTGCATCCTCATAAACCTATTCTCCCCTCCACCGGTTAATGCAGACAGCAGATTTTTATCCAGTGTGAGCACCAAAACTACACTGTGGAAGACTGTAGGCTCAGCAAAAACCTCACCCGTGATGAATAAACCGTTCTTCCGGGGGCTTTGCTGCCGCTGGCTCGGCAGGGGCTGTTTATTGCCTGGTTTGCACATCCCATGATAAAGTTGCTGCTGAAATAAATTGCAGTTTTGCATAATTATTGACAATCACATCCTAACAAGCAGTGTGTATCATATTCAAGTGTTCAATTTTTTTAAATCCATTTTTAGCTTCTGTTTAATCCCAGAAAGTGTTTGTGTAGTAATAGAAGGCAAATATGGCATTTAAATAGAGTACTAATTTCCTTATTGCAGACAAAATTTACCTGAATCTCTTTAGATGGGACTGTTAATGCCAAAGGCAATTTTCCCTCCAAGCTGTTATTATGTAGATTTTTGCTGAGGGCATATGTGTGTGTATCCACAATACATGCATTATATATATGCGTGTGTGTGTGTGTGTGTGTGTGTGTGTGTGTGTGTGTGTGTACAGAAAAAATATGAATAATTTCTTTAGATTTGTGTATCATTACGAAATTTGGTTCACCCCTTCTAAAAGATTAGAGGAAGGGTGGGGGCACCTGGGTGGCTCACTTGGTTAAGCGTGTGCCTTCTGCTCAGGTCATGGTCTCAAGGTCCTGGATTCGAGCCCCGCGTTGGGCTCCTTGCTCGGCAGGGAGTCTGCTTCTCCCTCTGCCTCTCCCCCCCCACTCATGGGCATGTGTGCACGCACACGCTCTCTCTCTCAAGTAAATATTTTTTTTAAAAAAAAGATTAGAGAAAGGGGAATGGGATGTGGGCCAAGCGAACGAATGTGTTCGAGTAACCTTAATGTGTAATAACTGTACGTGGGAGGCAATCACCTTGACACACATTGTCATCTCATTCTCAGCCCAGCAATAGGCATTGAAGATGAGAAACTTTGAACTCAGAGAGGATAAGTAACTTGCCATACTACACAGTTGGTAGAGGATGTGGGATTTGAACCCAGATCTGTCTGGTTTTTAGGCTTTACTTTTTACATTACATAGAAGTTTTTTCTTTGGGAGAATATTCTTAGTTGTGTGACCATCAGATAATGAAATGTAAAGCAAACACCATAGTTAGAACCATTAGAATACAATAGTGTCACATAAAATGATATCTTGCACGATGGTTTCTGTGAAATATGTTTTTTTCCTTGTTAGTCCTGTTCTCCTGTACCCTCCAGTCCCCTTCTCTTGTTTCCTCCAGTGTTCAACTTTCTCGTCTAGCTTTGCATTTTCTTGACCTTTTTCCTTGTCTACCTAGTCCTGACTTTCCACCTCAGGTGACATCAAAGATAAACTCGGTGTAGGGATTTGGGAGCTTTACCTATAAAGATGAACTTACGCTTTTGCCGCATATGAAAATAAGCTTTCACAATCGACCAATAAAAAACTATTAAGTTAAAAAAAAAGATTGTTTTTGGAAGTTCATATATGAACTGTCCAAAGTCTACACACGCGTGCGCACACACACACACACACACAATTCTAGTTGTTGTTGCTTCTAAGAGAACTTTTAGCAACAACCCACCCCTTTGTTGGTACTTTACAGTTTTGTCCCTTGATCTTTGCTCTTTTCATGGGGGGCCCTGGGTGCACCATTGTGATAACCGAGGAGAGCTGCATCTGGACCTTTGTTCTTTTGCAGAGTGAGTGAGCGAGAGGCTGCTCTGGAAGAAACCCACAGATTACTGCAACAGTTCCCCCTGGACCTGGAAAAGTTCCTTGCCTGGCTTACGGAAGCTGAAACAACTGCCAACGTCCTGCAGGATGCCACCCATAAGGAAAGGCTCCTAGAAGATTCCAAGGGAGTAAGAGAGCTGATGAAACAATGGCAAGTAAGTAAAGCTTTTCTACTTTGCCCTCTTGTGAATCCTTGTGAACAATTCACAGCGTCCGTCCTTGTAACTGTTGGGCTGGGGACAAAGTGAAGTGCTTGTTTTATATGGCCTGATCCAGTGCAGCGTGTGGGCAAGAGGGGAAGAGGCACAGGGAGAAGGAAAAAGCATTTAGGACATCATTTAACACCCTGACAAGAAACACCTTCGACATGGTACGTGTTTTTGACCAGGGAAAACTTGCCCATAAAACCAGAGCTTTGGCCAAGGAGAAATTTTGCTCTGAGAAATAAATTAGGGATTGGTTTATTAAATGGAAAAAGTTGCCATTTTGGAGTGTTTGTTTAATATTTTACAGGGAAAGCATCTGTATGAATTGTCTGTTTTATTTAGCGTTGCTAACTGAATCAGTTTCCCTTCATTACTTTCAAATACATTTTGAAATGTTAATCTGGCATTTTGTAGCTTTCTTCCCAACACGATCTGTAAAAAGAAAAATGAGATGGCTGAATTTATCATAGTTAATGATCATACAATTTTTGGACAATTGTTTTTCCTAGAAACAAAAATTATTGCTACAAAGTTTCATATGCATGAACAGTGAAAACAGAAGTTTAGGGCAGTTTGGTTTAAATGACGTCTTGGTTCAAGGAGGCCGCCTAAGTTTATTCTCAGTGCCTGATATAATTTTCTGAACTACTATGGAGTTTCGTTACGTATACTTGAGTTTCCTGACTTGATACAAGAACTTTGCTAGTATCTCGAATGAACTCTAGAATGTCAAGATAATATGATCAAGTTTTTGGACTACTTTTCTCCATACATTTAAATTACGATGAAAAAAAGTGATGGTGTATCCTAGGTTGAAAAATACTTCTACAACCAGACCATAATAAGCAACGTTTCTTCTCCTCCTCCTTTCCTTATTTTCCTTCTCCTCCTTTTTTTTCTGTTTTGGTGGGATACTTGATCATTTGCCTGCTCTTGTGCCCAGAGTTGATGATCGTGGCAATTCATAGCTTCTCGGATTTCTCATTCGTGTTTTCTATTCTCATCAGACCTCACTCACTCCTCCACAATGTGTGTTGAGTTAGTGTGATCACTGGAAGTAGCTCGTTTAGAGCAATACCTGCCTATATCTTTGTAGATATGTCCCATGGCTTGAGATTGTAAAAACTATGCAGTTAGACTTTTTGGTCACTCCTAGATGAGTGAGTAGAAAATGTCCTGCTGTAACTTATTTGACTTATGATATTTCATAAATAAAATTGTATTTCTTTTAAATACCCATGAAGCCACCTAGAATTTTAATAAATATGGGGGCTCACATATTCTCATCAGCTGTGGTAGATAAATAATAAAACTGTACGTCATTATTTTAGCAGATTACTTTGAAAAGAAAGAATAATCCAAGATATAATTTTATAATAAAGATTTAATAAAACATCCCTTAAATTAGTGAACAAGTCTGTTTGAGGGCCGAGATACATCCACGTATCTCCTATATGTTATTATCTGTATTACTATACCATGAAAATTCTGAGAAACTGCAAGATTTTGAATCATTAAAGAAAAAAATTGCCATGTTTTTAAACTATATGTCCTATGGGAGAATGGAGGATAAGCCACGTTTTGTGTTTGTTTAGATCTCTAATCTCCCTTGCAAAAACAGTTGAAAGTTACGCAGAGGACATTTTCTTAGCTTATGCTATAGTACTCATAAAAAGTATTTATTATTAAAAGCCATATAAAACTCCCCTAGAGTTCCTGAAAACCTTAGATGTATCATTTTCCCCCTTAACTACAATAGGACTAGCTGAGATCCCAGCACTACTTTAAAACAGAGACAATTTTCTCATTCCCTCCATGTTAATATTGAGTTCTCTATAAATTCCAGTTGCCTGAGGTTGGAACTACACTGTATGGATAGAAATGACATTTATAGCCATTTTGATTTTCAGTTAGATGACTAGATAACGGTCTTTTGGTGAAAGATTTGAAGATGTCATGGAAAACATTTGAAACTACTGAAACTATTGATTATTGTTGTTAATGGCACATTTCAAGTGATAGAATTGAATTAAGGTACTGGGGTTTAAAAGCAACAAATGGAAATGCCAAGCTTAAAAGTAAATATAACCACATATCTTGGGAGATTACATGCAGTTTCAATATTTCAGCTAAATGGAAGTCTCTGCTTTTTTCCCTCTGAAGATATTTTTTTTTATTTTGAACAAAAGGAATTTTCTGTAATATGTGTGAAGGAAAAAAGTGTAATGATAGGCCTTTTCACTTTGTTTGAAGAAGCTGGTAGCATTATGTTCATTGTTTGATTCATGCTGTAGAGCGAAAATAATTCTTACATATTAAAAAAGGAAACTCCAAATGCCTAGACAGAGCATCAGCTCTCCCAGCAGATTCTAATACATCTGTCCCCCCAAAAGCATTGATGTTTTTGCTTCATACAAGTGCTGCTGAATGGATATGGGGTGGGGAGGAGGGGTGGCATGACATCCTTCTCAAGTATGTTTTTGCTCTATGGCTGTCAATCAATTCTTCTATATATGGAGACCCCCCCCCCCAGCTCTTGCTAGAATGAGTATCACTGTTATTTACAATCCACTTTATAGGATGTTTAATTCTCTCAGCAATAATCACAATTCATGGGTTCTATAAGAATACATGTTTTATGAAGCATATGCTTCCTGAATGGAATTAATCTGAGTGATTTCACTCTGAAAGCCACTAAAATTCCTTCCTCATATTAGAAAAAATGCTTATTTAGTTTTCTTACTAAAAGCAAGGACATTATAGTTGTCCTTATACTTCGGGGTGAGGAGATTTTTCTTATAAATAGTGTTATTTCTGACAGTCTAACTGGAATTTTAAAGCCAATATATTTTTATAGGATATCATACAGAGTCCTGAGAGGTGACAGTCTGAGAATTTTTACATTGCAAATTTATCTTTAAAATGAAGAACTATATTCGTAGTTGAATCAGATACTTCCTGTGTCCAAAACATTTCTGCTTTGGGCCCCAGAGAATTAACAAAGATATCCTCAATTCCAGGTTCTAACATAAAACCATGGGTAACTAACTGAAAATGGGAAGACTCTGTATCTTTGCTATTATTCCATAAGAATCCTGCCAATCTTAACTGATTCTCTAAGCACCCCTAAGAGATCATTGTAATACCAGCTTATATAGAAGGTGTGTGGGTGTGGGTATGTGGTGGGGAGAGATGGTCATAAAGGTGTAATTAGAATCTTCTTCTCAGCAAGAGAAACTATGGAACAATTAATATTTGAGATTCCTTCCTCTGTGATCTGGGTCTTGTCTCAGGCCAGAGCTCTACACTCAGTTTCTTCTCTAAGCTCATTTGTTTTACCCATATCTCCTCCCCCACCCCCATCATGAAATTCTCTTCTATTAAAGAAAACATTTCCAGAGAGACTAGTTTGATAAACTTTGAATTGTACATCAGTGTGCACCTGTAAATTGATTAAGAAGGCTTAGATTTCTAATACATTATTGAAATTGGGCAAGTAGCTTCTTCCGTGTTTTGCACAAAAAAAATCTTGGCCCACTGGTTAATTCCAAAGGAAGAAGGAAGAATGCAATCTTAGTAACACAATTAGTATTCTGAATAAATTGGATTGTCATCTTTCTTGGGACATCTAAGAATAGAGAGGTAATCTGAGGAGCCCTAATTCTAAGAAAAGGAAACCCTCTGTGTATTCCTTTCTGTTGCTATAATTTGAACTGAGTTTTATATGTTTTTTTCTTTTTTTTATCTTTCTACTTTGGAGTCTCAATAATATTAAAGTTAATCTTGATATTTTTCTCTGGCCTGGTGATGACTGTCTACTGTTTTGGATATGTAAAACTTTTATATATATTATTTCCTTAAGAACTTTGATTAAGCCATGAAATCTGTTGTAAACACCTGCTAAGTGTCTAGTGTGGCTTTAGGACTGGCACAAACATGATTACAGAGATGCTTTTCAAACACAGTTCAGACAAAGTATTAGGTTGTATAATCTATTTAATGAGTATCAATCCACAATTTTAATTTTTTTACTTTAATTTTTAAAACAACCCCCCCAGCTCATCCATTTCTCCACCCCCCCACCTCTTACAACCACCAATCTGTTTTCTGCATCTGTGAGCTAATTTTGTTTTGTTTTGTTTTTTAGCTTCCAGATATAAGAGAGATCATATAGTATTTGTCTTTCTCTGTCTGATTTATTTTGCTTAGCATTACAATTTTTAAATAGCAAAGGATGAAATTAACAGAATAGAATAGGAAATGACAGACTCCTTCACTCTTAAGTAAGGGTCAGGGTTTTTTTGTGTGTGTGTGAAACTTTAATTTCAGCCGTGTATGTATGTGAGAGAGAGGGAGAGAGAGAGAATGAGAATGTGCATACTGGATATATTCAAAGGCCTCTGTAGTGGAATATGACATCGGCCTTTGGAATGCTTATATTCCAGAGGTGAAAATACATATGCTAGGGCAAATTATAGTAGTGATGAGTGTTAGAGGACTAGACCAGGTCTAGTGAAAACAGATGATTAAGCTTAAGCCTTCCAAAGAGCCCAGGAAGCTCACCTAGAACAGTGTTTTCCCATCTTCCTTATATACTGGAGGAGCTTTTTTTTATGGTTTATTTATTTATTTGAGGGGGGAGGAGAAGCAGGAGAGGGAGAGAGAGAGAATCTCTGGCAGACTCCCCACTGAGCACTGAACGTGGAGCCCAACTCAGGTCTCGATCCCAGGACCCTGACAGCATGACCTGATCCAAAATCACTGAGCCACTCCAGCACCTGAGGAGGAGCTTTTAAAAGTGCTAATTCTTTGGTTCCACCCTATAGAGGTTCAAATTGGATTGATGACAGGATGTCATGTCCATGATTCTGATGTCTAGCCAACGTTGAGAACCTCTGCTCAGAGAATGTTAAAAGAATGTATTAGGACTTAGCTAGGTCTATGAAGTTGAAAAGAGAATTTTTGGCAAAGGCAATAACATGTTCAAAGTCCTGAACATTTTGGGAGTTTGAGAATCTGAAGGTACTTCTCTATGGCTGGGGTATGGTTGTTGCAAGAACTAAGGTCGGAAAGGTCAGCTGGGCCTAAATTATGTAGAAAAACAGCAGGGTATAGTGAATAGAGTACAGGTCTTGTAGGCAGGAAGACCACTAATTGTACCACTTGTTGCCTAACCTCTAAGTCTTAGTTATCTTTTTCTATACAGTGAGCATTGCATTCACAGGATTTTTGAGGATTAAATAACAGGATACATGTAAAATTCCCTCTCGAGGGGCAGAGTGTTGAGAGAGCTTAACATGTGTAAGCTGTCTTTCTATCCATCTTGCCACCTACCTTTAAGGGTTGGGACTTTATCTGTAGTCTCTGGGAAGTCGCAGCATAGTTTTATTTTTTTTTTATTTTAATGATTTTTTATTATATTATGTTAGTCACCATACAGTACATCCCCGGTTTCCGATGTAAGGCTCGATGATTCATTAGTTGTGTAGAACACCCAGTGCACCATGCAACACGTGCCCTCCTTACTACCCATCACCAGTCTATCCCACTCCCCCACCCCCTCCCCTCTGAGGTCCTCACTTTGTTTCTCATCGTCCATAGTCTCTCATGTTTCATTCCCCCCTCTGATTACCCCCCCTTTCTTTATCCCTTTCTTCCCCTACCGATCATCCTAGTTCTTATGTTCCATAGATGAGAGAAATCATATGATAGTTGTCTTTCTCTGCTTGACTTATTTCACTTAGCATTATCTCCTCCAGTGCCGTCCATGTTGTAGCAAATGTTGAGAACTCGTTCTTTCTGATAGCTGAGTAATATTCCATCGTATATATGGACCACAGCTTCTTACTCCAGTCATCTGTCGCAGGGCATCTCGGCTCCTTCCACGGTTTAGCTGTTGTGGACATTGCGCAGCATAGTTTTAAGCAAGGAAATGGATTAACCAGACTTACATTTTTGAAAGATCACTCCAGTCATTGAGAGGAAAATGAATTTGAAGGATATAAAACTTATCCAGGAACCACAGTTAGAAAGTTCTTTCTGTACTATTCCAAGTAAGAAATAATAATGAAGGTGCTGAGGTTGACCAAATGAAACCAATGTGGGAGCTGTTTGGAGGTGAAAGTCAACAGTGTCATGTACATTATGGGACGTGAGGTGAGGGAGCATCGTGAGGTATGATGAGGAATCACTGACTGCTTACCACTTGGCATGACTGTGTGCCTTCACGGAGTCGTAGAATTCAAGAGGGCAGCCAGTCGTGGGAAGGGAAGTCAAGAATGTCATCAGTTTTGAGGTGTCTGTGAGTCACGGAGGTGAAATTCTCATCTCCTTAAAGCAGTTGTGAATGTGGGTCTAAAATTTGGAGGAGATACAGGTTCTAGGTTGAAGACACAAACATGAAGAACATTAACATGGTAGCCAGAGAAATGCATGATTTTACACATGAATCATGACTTGATTTTCTCCACAGTTCATTCAGAAATACACCTAGAGGTCACCAAAATACCACTTACTCCAGCACAGAATTAGTATTAAGTGATGCCATTTTCTATGTTATTCAAAGGGGCGCAGCTATGGGGACACTTTTAATGGTTTAACCTCGAAAAAAGGCAAGGAAGTTGCAAAACTTTGGTGTAAAACTCCTACGTTGGAGAAGTAAAAGTATTTGGGTAATGAATCCAAGATCTTGAAAAATTTTCCAATGACGGCAGTTTGTTTCTTCTCTTACATGAGCATGGCAGATTATATGTTTTCCTTTTATTCTCATGTAACTACTATAAAAAGGTCATACACGTTCACAGGACTATGAATTATAGTGCTCAGGAATAGATTCAAGAGCCCCATGCTTATCATCTTACCACATTCAGAACTTCCTCATGTTCCAGGTTTGGACCCTCAAATTCCTACAGATCACGGAGATAATCCAAAAAGAAATAGTGAAATAATTCAAAGCTTAGAAGAGGGAGTCAATGAGGACAAATGTTTAAGATTGGTGTTTTATCTTTTATGGAAAGGAAGACTAAATATAGAAAATAAGAATTCATCTTTGCCCAATGATGGGAAAACAATGAATTTAATGCAATATGAATATAGTCACTTGATTATAGAGGTTATAACATTCCAGAGCATGTTACCATGGTCTCTTATGTATGTTAACATGTTCATTGAATGTATTGAAAACTTTAGAACCTATTGTTCTGAAAATTGAATAACTTATAATTCAGTTCTAGGATTCTGTAATTTTATATATACAAACCAAAAGAAAGGCCCATGTAGGAAAGAGGACACTGTGAATACTGAAAAGTCAATTTTGATAGCCCCCTAATAACCATTGTCTTTTATTCCTCACAGAGCTTTTGTGAGGATCTTATAAGGTAATAAATATAAAAGCACTTTGAGAAAGCTTTCTTCAAGTGAAAGATCCTTATTAATGATACAAATTACCATTAAACAAAAGTCCAACTGAAAATATAAAACTAATATTGTACTCTTTAAAATCAATGGATCAAAGTTATTAATTAATGACAATAATGATTGCTAAATTTTTCATTTTTTATAACTGACAAAGCACTTTTACTTTCATTTTCTAATATTCTCACTGAAAACCTCTGGTATTGGTATGATTATTGTTTTCTGTTGAGGAGGGTAAAATTAAAGAGATTCAGTAATATAGCTAATGCTCCTTCCTTGAAAATTATTGTGAGTTTTATCACACCAGATTGGGGGGAAATAATTATAAATAAAAGCCTATGAAATAAATGTTTAGTTTCCTGGGATGAATAACACAATGTATGCATCTAATTATTGGGATAGATAATGATAATAACTCACTTTTTAAAAAAAAATACTATGTGCCAGGCAACATACTGGGTGCTTTGCTTCCATGATGTACTATCATTGTACCGTTCTTACAGATGGCAAAGATCGAAGTTCTGAGAGGTCCGGTAACTTCTGCTAAGGTGATACCACTATATACAGAGAAGTCAGTTCTTTGAACCTAAGTTTGACCTTCTGACCCTCGACTCACCTTACTCCCCTGCCCATTCCTCTAAACTGACTCAGCCTTCCAGGCAAAGATTCAAGATAACCATAAGCAAGTCTAAATAATTCACCTAATAGGAATTTGTGGGTTACCTACTTCCTAAAAGTCCCTCTTCCCTTTACCTTTTTCAGTCTAATTTCGACATTGACCTCTCAACTGAAATGCTTCTCTATGAAACCACCATAACTTCCAAATGCAAATGCTTTCACCAAGTGTTTCCTGCCCTAGAAATCTCTGCATCACTTATGATTGTTGCCTACCACAGTTTTTGGGAAAACGTCTCACCTTTTGACTTGCTGGGGTCTTGTGTTCTACTAATTTTCTCCTACCTCTCTGCTCATTCTTCTTTCTTTACTGAGGACCAATTCTGGTCTGTCTTTTCTGCCTTCATTAGTCTCTTTCTCGTCATTCAGTGGTCAGTAGTTACTAAGCGTTGCTCGTGTTGTAGGTATTAGACTAGCAACTGTCTTTCGCCCTTCTTTAATCCAATGATTTGAAGATTTTTACCTCTTTCCTGTATCAGTCCCATATTTCTTACTGTACGGGGGCCATTTCTTACTCAAATGTCTCACAGACATTAGAAACTCAATGTGACCCAACTGGGCCATCGCTTGGATACCAGGTCTTCACCTCCTCTCCCACCATTCATCACACCACGATCTGAAAAGATTTCAAACCAAATAGTCCTTTCTACATCTCTTCACTTGCCCCAATTTCTAGTTCATTTTCCATATCAATTTTACTCACCCCCCCCAAAGCCTTTGCACCCATTGCTTTCTCTCCGGTCTCCTAACTACTACTTGAATGCATGCTCCTAGGACATGTTAGGGCTCTCCACTCCTTTCTGCCCACTGCATGGCTCCAGTCCAGCTTGCAGATTGCCATTTCAAATGAGGCTTCCTAAGGTATATCTTGGATTATAAATAGATTAGAAATTTCATGCAGGGAGGGATTTTATTCCCTTGTATATTCCCATTACCGAAGACAGTGCCCAGCACATGATAGGCACTCAATAAATATTTGTCAAATGAATGAAAGAATATATGGTTCTTCTGTTCAAACACCTTTTATGACTTCTCAAACCCTTCAGAATATTCTGCACATGACTTCACCTGGCTCTCCAGAATGGGCTCCCAATCTCAATTTCTAATCTTATTTCTTCTTTTTTCCTCTCCACGTACCCTCAACTCCTACTAAAATGTACAGCTAGCCAGCCTCTTTTCTCTTTTGATGACCTTGTTTCTTGTCTTAGGATTCCTTTTCCTCATCTCAGTTTACCCTGATGCTACCTATTTGTCAAAGAAAGCCATATTGAAATCCTCCCTTCTTCCATTAGCCCCCCAGCTGGAAGACATCTTGCCTCCCTCTCCATTTCCACAGATATTTCTCTGCATTTTAAATGAAGTTTAGTGCTTCCTATATTGTATCTGAGAGGCTGGAGAGGACAGTTTTTAATAGTGTGGGCTTTAAAGCCTGACTGCCTGGGTTTTAATTGTGATTCTGATACTCACTGACCATGGACACATTTCTTAATTGCCCCCAGTTTACACAGCTGTAAATCAGGGGCAGTGATAATGTCTGCCTCATCAGGTTGTTGTGAGGGTGATGCAAATTACTATATGTGAAGTGTATAAAACAGTATTTGACACATAGTAAGAAACCAGTTAACATAGCTAGTATTATTATGTTATGTGTACAAATCTGTAGATACCTGATAAGAGTAATGACACTTTATATAGAGATACCTTATATATACATATATATTTTATAAATACATTTTTGTATTGCTTATTTCACTGTAGACTCTTTATGGGCACAATTCTTCATTTGATTTGGGTGAGAAACTACTTAATAAGAATGAATTAATGAGTGAAACTGTCTGAAATATTGGCACATGAATGTTGGAACTCTGATTTTTAAAAAACAAAAGCAAAAACAAAAAGCCTTGTCTGTCTAATGAAGAACAGATTAATAATCTTCGATAAATTTTAGTTCTTAAATGTCAATATTGACATGGCTGAAAAACTAAATCCTTCAGGTACAAACAAACCTTAACACCCCAATTCTTGAAAATAAACATACTGCACTGAAAATAAAAAAGAGATATTTTATCTTTCATAATACCCTCCTTGAAGGAGAAATATTAGTTTACATGCCCTTCTCTTTCGACCAAACACCAGGTGTTAAGATTCCCTGAAGGACACTATAGTAAAAGCAGTTTGTTTTTTCCAGTCTGACTGACATTGGAAGCCACATCAATGGCTCATAGCTAGGTTAATAAAATTAATAAAGTTGTTTTACTTTTTTATTTTTTTAAAAGATTTTTTATTTATTCATGGAGGGACAGAGCGAGCAAGAGCACAGCAGGGGGGAGGGGCAGAGGGAGAAGGAGAAGCAGACTCCCCACTGAGCAGGGTTCCCACTGCAGAGCTCTACCCCAGGACCCTGGGATCATGATCTGAGCAGAGGGTAGATGCTTAACCAACTGAGCCACCCAGGCGCCCCAATAAAGTTGTTTTAAATGTAAACTATGAGGCAGTAGCAGTGAAGACAGCAAGAAGGCTGGGACTCTTCACTTAACTTTCTTTGATCACTGTCAGACCTTAGACAAGCTCTATGCAATTTCAGGCCTTCTCCAAACAAGAATAGAAAAGGTCCAGCAAAGTCTGAGCACAGAAAAAGTCAAAGAATTTCATGTCACCTTCTCCTCCTCCCTTCCTCCAACCTTGAAGGGTCTTTTTTGAGGGTTAGTGGTCTTTCAGAGGAGACTTTCTAGGTAAAAAAAGATAGTCCTTTATGTGGTGGGTAGCAGTACACCCACTTCCAGGTGGAAACTTCTATAAGCGTGAATTGGGGGGATCAAACAAAAGGATGTTCAATGTTGTATTTACAAATTATTTTTGAAATGAACTTTGTAAGTGTCTCTCTTGTGCCTTTCATAATTCTGACAATAAAACATTTCAGGTATTAGTCAAAGATGAATAGTATTCAAAATCATTTAGGTGATCAGCGTGTGATTTTCATTCCGCATGAGGTCCATTTGCAGTTTACATGGTTTTCTAAATTACATTAAAATAAAATGTCAAAAAGTTCACATCTTTTTTCATATTTAATGGCATCAGTCTTTGAAGAAAGGTTATTGAGCAAAGGTCTATGCATAAATCAGCCATTCCCCATAGAGGTAAAAGAAGCCATTACACCTGGTTATGAAAGAGAGTTTCATGAATCCGAGAGAAATAAATCATTCCCCACTGGAGATCATATTAGACAAGATGGAAGAATGTCTATTTCCTGATAGTGAGAAAGCCACAAATTATTTTTGTTTGCTCCTGCAACCATGGTTGTCCTTGAGAATTCTATTAGCAAGTTGACTCTTCAGTAGTATTATTAATATTATTATTGTTATCATTATCATTATTATGACTTAACCATGATCCGAGTCTTTATATGTAATCTTTAAAATCTCTCCAGATTTTAGTTTCTCCTCTCTAATTTCTGTTCACCTCCACCACATTTTAAAATATTATTATCCCTTGGGAGTTACGGAAAAAAGACTTCCCTGCAGAAAGCAGCTTATCCCCTCCTCTCAGGAGCTGACCACATTTCACTTCTATCCTTTGCTCTCAATTCAACAATTCAATACTGGATTCAATTCAAGGCTGTGGCCCCAAATAGAATGAGACCTGGATATTTATGAACTGCTTGGCCAGGCATTCTTCCCAATGATTTACTCCATAAATTCTATTTTTAGTTTTTACAGTCGTTTCGCAAATGGTTGGAAAACTGTTGTACATTGCAGTTTCAAAACCTGGAATGAGTATAGATAGCATTTTTACTGGCTGTGGGAAAGTGTCGACATTTTCTGTTTGGGAGTAGAAACCAATGGTTGTTATTTGGATTCAACCATTGAACTGATCAGACAATTCTAAATTCATTTCCCACCCCTGACCTAAAAGAAATTTTTATATTCATGCAAGGTATACACATAGGAGACACATACTTTTTTTTTTT
>NW_024423319.1:98104455-98136454 GCF_017311325.1 Ursus maritimus
TTTTTTTTTTTAAGATTTTATTTATTTATTTGACAGAGATAGCCAGCGAGAGAGGGAACACAAGCAGGGGGAATGGGAGAGGAAGAAGCAGGCTCCCAGCGGAGGAGCCTGATGTGGGGCTCGATCCCATAATGCTGGGATCACGCCCTGAGCCAAAGGCAGACACCCAACCGCTGTGCCACCCAGGCGCCCCAGGAGACACATACTTTTTGAGTTGATTCGCAAACAAGACTTTTAAGGTCAGCCGTTGAGAAGTAGATCTGCCACAGATCAGCAAAGACGTTTGAGGACCCAAAGGTTGATAAGGGCTGTACTTGACCCCAAGGAAGACTTGACACTGGAGGGACCAGGGGCAGGACAACAGAGAGATCTAGCCGAGGAGGTAAGGGATATAGTTCAGGTGAGTGCAGAGTCCTTTGGTCTCCCAGAAGAGGGGCACCTCCTGCATACCTTCCGGGGAGGACCAGGCGAGGTGTTCTGGTGACCCTTTGCTACATAACAAATCAGCCTCAAACTTAAGGGCTTAACACAGTTTTGCACATTTTGCATGTGACTCTACAGTTCAAGCAAGGTCAGTGGGGACAGCTTGTCTCTGCCCCTCATGGTATCAGTTGGGGGCAGGTCGACTGGCTGCTGGAGGATCTACTTCCAAGTGGGCTCACCCACATGCCTGACAAATGGGTGCTGCTGTCAGTTCCTCTTCGTGTGGGCCTCTCCAGGGGGCAGTTTGGGCTTTTTCACAGCGTAATCCCTGGTCCCCAGAGAGGCCATCCCAAGGGCCAAGAAGCTGAAGCTGCTGTTTCTTAAGGTGTGGGTCAAAACCTAGCATAGTTTTGTGTCTGTCATTTTTTTTTTTAAGAGAGAGAGCAAGTGGGGTTGGGGAGGGGTAGCAGAGGGAGAGAGAGAATCTTAAGCAGGCTCAATGCCCAACACGGTGCCCAACATGGGGCTCGATCTCACGACCCTGAGATCATGACTTGAGCTGAAGTCAAGAGTCCAACGCTTAACCACCTGAGCCACCCAGGTGCTCCCCCTGCCCTAGCTGTCATATTCTTTTGGTCAAGCCAGCACAGAGCCCAGATTTGAGGGATGGGACATGAACTCCACCTTTCCATGGGAAAGCATTAGAAAGTTCTGGGGCCATGTTATAAAGCTGCCACAGAAAGCCTCTTGTAAAAGATACTAAGCTGAATATTCGATAGCAAGTAGGCATTATCCAGGTCAAGAGAAGTTCTCTTTGCCCAGAATACCCTTTCTGTCCTGTTCTACCTGGCTAACTCCTACTTCAAGCCTGGGTCAACCCACCTTCTCTCAGAAGCATTATCTGGCCTTGCCCCAGGGTTAAAAAGTGGATATATACCAGTGTACTGCTGTTTTTAAAAAATAAAGCTTCTTTTCTCCCTACAATAGAACATATATCAAATAACTTCCCTTCTTACTTAAAAGCTGTAAAATACTCATGGCAGTAACTATATAAAATAAAAATAAATCTTAAGTGCAGTAAAGTCTTTTTCAAATAGCAATGTAGATGCGTACATTTTTACTTCCCTATTTGCTTTCTCTACTCTTTGCCCCAAGGCACATTAATTGTATCAGGTCTCATGGACACCAGTGTGGATCAATTAATTTTCAGAATATATAATATATATAAGGCCCTAACCACATATACCTGTTAGTAAGCTCGTCTGCATAGTTCTACTTGCTAATCCAGGCACAAGGTAGCCTTCGGGAGGTCTTGGTTTCTCTGTTTAATCCATCTCTCTATCATTCTCTTAGTGCGTCTGCCTCTGTCTTTCTCGTTTCTCATTTCTTTTTGTTTTCAAGTGACTTTCAGCTAGGCAGAAAATGCATTTCACGTCTCTGTGCCTGCCTCCAGGCTCTATCTATTTCACTCACTGAGGACTGCCCTTCCTGAAATCTTTCTCTCTTTTAGCAGCCTCTGCCGAGCTGGACAAATGATAGGACCTCATTTCTTAAAGTGCCAGAACACTGTCAGGAGCAAGCACTTCAAAGGATTCAGCAAATCACAACATGAACTAATGTGGCTAAATCTTGAAGGCAGTATGCTAAGTGAAATAAGCAGTCAAGGATTAAAATTGTTTCATTCTACTTATGAGATAACCTGGAATCGTCAACTTCATAGAGACAGAGAGTCCAATAGTGGTTACCAGGGGCGGGGCAGGGAGGGGGTGTGGTTGTGAGGGTATATGGGGCTTATTGTTTCATGGGTACACAGTTTTGGTTTGAAAAGATGAAAACATTCTGGAGATAGATGGTGGTGATGGCTGTAGAGCAATGTAAATGTACTTAATGCCACCAAATTGTACATTCAAAAATTGTTCGAAGAGTGAATTGTAGGTACGTTTTGTCACAGTGACAAAGGAAAAAACCCATGACCGAACAGATAGTTGAAGGACTTTCTATGGAAGTAATACAGTATCAGAGAGTGCAGTGTATCTCATTTTACAGGTCGAGAGATCCGGTTTCTGATCCTGACCACTAACCTGTGTGATCTTGGGGAAACTAGAGGCTTTGGGGATCTAAGGTTTATTTGATGGAAAATGATGAAGCTAGACAAAAGAAATGTTTCTCCCAGTTCACATACAACCTGCACCATCTTTACTTGGAAACTTTATTAAAAATGCAGTGTCCTTGGAAGTAGGCTCTCCAGGGATGAGCTAGGGAATCTGCATATTTAAAGAGCCCCCAGGTAGTTCTTGTGCCCATTTAAATTTGAGAACCACTGGACCAGATGCTTGCTTAAGGCCATTTCAGCTCTGAATTTGACAAATTTTGATTCTGCAGGGCAAATTCTCTATGCTTATGCAGGAGAAGGAAATGAAGAAAAGACTAGACTTTCTTCTTGTGTTGGAGAATTTTTCATTTGATATCTTCATCTTCAATGCCTAGCCAGTCAGGAATAGTATTGTTTATTCCTCCCACTGTTTTGGAGAGGCATGGGGAAAAAGATAAGCCAGATGGTACCGAAGAAGATTTACATTACCATTTTCTTTCTTTTTCCCTTTGCATATTATATAAAACTGCCCAGGCCTCCATGATCATTAATTTAATGTTATAATCTAATGGCTCATGATGTTAAATTATAACTTAGCCCAACATGACCAAATTACAGTATTAGAAGGAAAGTTTCTTTTCTCAGGTTGATTTCTATACCTGAAACCAATTGTATTATTGGCTAAATTTTTCATAATTATGTCTCAGCCTTGATTTAAGCAATCTTCTCTCTTTCATAGAAATGCTCTTGTTAAACTAGACCTGGTTTATAATCAATTTCTCAGAAATACCGTCGAGAAAAGGAAAAAGAGTTTTGCTTTGTTTTGGGATATGTGTGTGTGTGTGTATGTGTGTTTACAGTACTGAAATAGATTCTGTCTGGGACTATATATAAGATAAACAGTGTAGGAGGGGTGCATGGGTGGCTCAGTCGGTTAAGCATCTGCCTTCGGCTTAAGTCACGATCTCAGGGTCCTGGGATCGAGCCCCGCATCAGGTTCCCTGCTCAGCAGGGAGTCTGCTTCTCTATCTCTTTCTGCTCCTATCCCCCACTCTCATTCTCTCTCTCAAATAAATAAATAAATAAATAAACTCTTAAAAAAATTAAAGATAAACAGTGAATGAGAACAGTCTGATAGTTGTCACATACACTTGATGGTGAATGAATTATCTAAGTGTTCTTAGAAAGGCATAACACCTTCAACTATATTTTACTAACCAATCAGTAAGGCCCTAACCACATTTGTCTTGAATAAATGGTTTTACACCTATAACTTTATGTTTATTCTCCTTTTGCAAATGGGCTCAAAAAATAAAGTTTGTCATCCTTGGTTAATTCAAGGAAAAAATTTTATTGTTAACAAGTTTTTGTTGTTTTACTTATTTGAGCTTTGTTCCCCGAATCTATTTTTTTTGCACATAAAATATTTGGTGTTATGAATGTGATTAAAATTAAAAATAATTGATTTAACAGAGAGAGAGAGAGAACAAACAAGAGAAATATACAAACCACATGCTTTGCTCTTTTTATAAAATCCATCAAGCCACAGGAGAAAGGCCTAGTAAGACAAAGGAAAAAGAAACATGGTGGTAGAAAGTTCTGCTGCTGCTTTCACCAAACGCAATACCAAGAAGTCTGAGACAGGTTGTGGTGGAATTTAGGCTCGGTAAAACTCAGGCAATTGACCTGCCATGTGAGAATCTCAAAATGAGTTTCGGTGGAGGCATAGGAGTTGAAATCCAATAACATATGCATCAGTGATCAGGCCAGAATTGCACATAGAAAGCAAATTAGTGCTCTGATGGAGAAGCCAAATTGAAATCCATTCTCTGAGCAGATTTTCAAACACATTCTTCTACTCTTCTGTTTACAAAAATGGAACACCACCAGAAAAACAAGAATTCGTTAGACAAGATATCAAAAAAATTGGAATTCTAAGGGGAAAGATAGAATTCAGACGTGCGTGCGCACACACAGTGATGAGAGAGTAGCTTGCCTGAGTGGTGTATCTGATTGAGAAGTCTCTTTGCTGCAGGCCTTCTCACAGGAAGTGACTAATTCTCATGATGTGAGATATTTTATCTTAGATGGTATTGGAAAAGAAAATAAATTTACCCAAAATCCTTACAGGCAGTGTTGTATTATTATTCCCATAAAATATATTCTCTTCAAAAGATAACTCGAGAGTTAGGTAAGACGGGACTTGTGACTCAAATTGCATGCTCCACTCCCTGGACTAGAAATTGCATCGATCTGTCTGTACTCACAGAACACTGCTAGAGAATTGCTCCAAATGAAAGATGTGTTTGAATTCTTCATACAAGAAACGAAACGAAATGAAACGAAACGAAAAGAAGAGGAAGAAGAAGAAGAAGAAGAAGAAGAAGAAGAAGAAGAAGAAGAAGAAGATTATTTATTTCTTAAATCTAGTAGCAGGTTAAACACAGATGAAATTAATAATAATAATACAGAGCTGTCAACTAGCACAGGAAAATATATGGCAATATTTACACCCTAAAGAAGTAAGTCAGAGATATAAATAAGCACACTGCATTCTTGTGTTCTGCAATATATTATCTGCTTGAAAGAAACTGTTCTCTAGTTTTAGGAGACTGAATTGTTCCTCTAGTTCTTCCTCCCATTCTGCAATCACAACCTTGATATTGCCTCCCTGTGGATGGAGTGTACCTCCCAACCCCTGGCTTTAGGGCTTAGCTGTGTGATTTGCTTTAGCAAACAATAGGTGAGCAGAAGTGTTGGTGTGCGGGTTTGAAGCCTGGCCCTTAGGAGACCTTGCGTGTTCCCGTTTGTGCCTGTACAGCGTGTGTGAGAAGAACACGCCCCATCTCGGCGGCTCATCTCAGAAAGAGGCTGAGAGACGTACAGCAGGGCTGCGCAAGCCACGCACATCCCGGAGGATAGATGATTGTGGTTTGAAACCACCTGCACCATTCAGCATCATTGTGACAATAGCTCATTGAAACAGCAAATAAACTCTTGCTGTTCCCGGATATCCGTTGAAAATTAATATGAGCCATCTTTATGATGAAAATATAAAGCCTGTGTTTTAATTATAATGGTTCACTGTTGAATATAAATTTTTTAAAAATTACATCTTCCCGGGGCGCCTGGGTGGCTCAGTTGGTGAAGCGCCCGCCTTCGGCTCAGGTCATGATCCCAGAGTCCTGGGATGGAGCCCCGCACTGAGCCCCACATTGGGCTCCCTGTTCAGGGGGGAGTCTACATTTCCTCTTCCTCTCCTCCTCCCCCCACTGTTCCTTCTCTCTCACTCACTCTCAAATAAATAAATAAAATCTTTTTTAAAAAATTAGATCTTCCCTTATCTGGTGATGTCATTTTATTAAGCTTATACATCATAGGTACGCTGTTTATTTGTTTATTTAAAAGTAACACTGGTCATGGTTGCAAATACCACCAATCTTGAGGGCATACACACATGTCTGTACTAAGTTAAAAAAAAAAGACCCCCCTTACATCAAAGTATTGCATAATAATATGTTTCATTTGAATACTTCATGCATTCCCAGGAGAGAGTGAGTGATATTTGGTTTTGCGAGAGAGATAAAAATAATGAACATTACCATCTGGTTTAACCATTGTGGTGATACGGAATCGTAGCTGTGTTAATTACCCTTGTGGTTTGTCTTCATAGAGATAATTATATGTGAAATTCCTTTCCAATTTGTTATGTAATATTAGAAATACTTCTAAAATTGACATGGATTTATTATGTTACCGTCTTGTTGGCATAATCATTAACACTAAACCCATAGATCCATTAAATGTTTAAAAGCTATAGTCTTCAAAACAAGAATATTATGAAAAGAGATTTTTGAAATAATACTTCTTGCATGCCTTTTGAATAATGGGATTATTCAGTATTTCTTCATGTTTAGTTCCTGAATCTAAGTCATACTGCCTATTTAAAAATAGATGTCAGCTGAAGACAACCAGGCAATGGATTTGTCTTGACAACAATCTTTTTATATATTCAGACTTCATTTATTATTAGACATGTCTGTTTTTGAAAATTGGTGTTTCTTTACCTTTCTGAATTTAGGGAAATGACTCAAGAGGATAACATTAATTTCCTCTGCCATTTTGGCCAAATCAAAATTGAGGCTTCCCAAAGACAGTCTAATCAATTAGAAGAGACATTTGAAACGATTCCTGTTAATCTATCTTTAAAATGAATTAGTGATGTAAACTGTTGCTGGGTGACTTAGGTATAATTGTAATTTTTAGTTAACCCAGGAGAAGATGCAGTGCCTTCTAAAATGTCACAATGAGTGTGATTATTCAAAATTCTGAGTGATTGGTCCCCCGCAAGGCCTCCTGACGTCATTTTTCCTAAGGGAATTTTGTTCCGGTATTTATAGCAGCTGCAGCCATAACTATTTCTGTCTTATTCCAGTCATAGGTATTACTATATTATTTACATACCTATATTGTGGTCTAAAGAATAAGCGGACTTCATATTCTAGAGGAAGGACCAGATGAAAGGAAGTTTGATGTGGATCTCTATATTCCACGTTATGCTTCATGGGTTCTCAGAATTAGCTGAGTAATGCCTTACTTATAGAAGGAAGGTCAGCTGATATCTCTTGCTGCTCCCTGTTCCATGTCGTGAGTGTTATTCTTGTAGAAGAGGGGTAGAGAGTGGGAAGAAAATGAAATCTGTCAATATTGTGAATATATAAATAATAAAAGTGGCAGGGGGACTGATTAATTCTGAATCATCTTTAATATCATAATAAAATGACTGGAGTCGTGAAAATGCTCAGTCTGCACAGCTGATTGGGAAATGTATGCAATCTGTTGATCAGAATTCATTTGTGAATGCTCTCTTCCAGAGACTGATATACCAGAGGTCTTAAAAACATTTTGGGCCCCACGAAAAAGGAAAACGACAGACCTAGGAGATTGTAATTTAAAATGGAAGAAAGTGTTTGCCCACCTTACCCACAACTTTTAAGCAAATAATTGATAAATAAGTCAAAATGCAGTTTAGTTTCACAGAATAGTTTCCGATACTAGTATTTCAGAATACTTACAATCGATATATACTTGTCATGTGGTGGGAAAATAAAAAGCTAAATTCTTGGATCATCAAGTAGAAAATTTAGTAAAAATAAGTGAAAGCTATAGGTTCAGTTTGGTGATCCTATGAAGAATATATTCACCATTGGTCTTTTCATCTTAGGTAGTATATACATATGATTTTATTTTTATAACTAAAGCAACCGTGTTGTGATTTTATATGTATTTTAACAATAGAAGTCCTCTGAGCTAACTCAACAATAATCAGTCTGCATTGTATGTTATTTATTTCCTTGTGATTTGTAACCAAAACTATGACAGAACTTTAATTAGTAAGATCAACTTACAAACCTGTGTCCTTCACAAAATTGTTCGTTTTGAAGAGTTCTTAATTTAAGTATTTTTATGTTCCTTAAACCAACCTACATACTTTGGTTTTTGTTTTGTTTTGTTTAATGCACAGGATTTAAAACTTTGTTTTCTTAAGTTTTTTTTTCAAACCACATCATCAATATCCATTCTTTGCTGCTCATTCAGCTAGTAAAATGAATATCCATTCAGATAGTAAAATACCTAATCTGTTTTTAAGGATTTGTTTCTTAACTATGGTGTAAAGTTAAGACTAACTTACGACATGTATTTTCTAAATAATATTAGGGTACTTGAATTACCTGTGCCTGGTATTACCATATTCATTATTCACTTTAAGATTTCAAGTGATCCATTCAATGCAGATATATTTTTAAATGATTCATTTATAGCAAGAAATACAGATATTTTCATGTACTAGGCTATTGGGAAAACCTAGCAAATGATTCTGTTTTTCAGTGTCACAAAATATTACCCATCCATGTCCAAAAACTTAAAATTGAACTTAGTATTCTACTGTCTATCTGTATCTAGAAAAAAAAATCTCTTTGTAAAGATCAATTAAGATATAAATTTTCAAACAAAAAAATTGTGAATTAGGCATCCTTCTGTTACCATTTATTTTGGAAGTCTAGCAGTAGTTTTTCTTAGGTTATTGGTATTTCATGTTCTTTGAATTCAATGTGTGTATTTAAGTGTAGATGGTAATTTGAGCTTGCTGGAATCTCAAATTAATGGGAACGATGGAGAGTATATGACCACTTTAGTGATTCTTATGAAGACGATGCTTTACTGAAGGATATAGGCCTAGCAGGGCATGGTCAGAGAAAGAATCAAAGGCTGGTCAGCCAACCCTCCCCAAGGGTTACAAGCTGCTAGTCAGGTTCAAACTTTTCCAAACCTGCACAAGAGGCCTTAAGGCCCTTTGGCTGAGGAGGGTACCCTTACCATTTCCTTGTTTTTAGCTGCCAAGGTTTGTACTTTTACTCATTTCTGAATCAAACTTATTGAATATGGTCTAAACAAAGTATTCGTTCTGCTTTACTATTTTAACTAACCTTAGTATTAATATATACTAAAATAATGTAAGCAATTTTAAAAATCAGTTTTAGTCTTCTCATATAAATGCCTCCCTTAGAAGCAATCTCTTGGAAAGTCCCTAAAATGAAACTTATATTAATGACTGTACATTAGACCCACCTATAGCCACCAGAGTCTGACAAGAACCAGATTTGATGATGCCAAGTGGGCCTTGATCTCTCAACTCATTCTTTTTCCTGTATGGTCTTTTTAATTGCATTATTTACCATTAGTCAAAGTTACAAGTGGTGAACTCTTAAAGTGTTCAAACCTCAAAGGAAAAAATAAAGCCATCGCAACTCTTTTTTTAATCTTTAGTATTTAAAATTCATGTATTCAGTTGGTACTTAAAGAGAAAATATGCTGAGGAGCAGTTTCATTGTAAGACTGTATGTACATCTTCCATCCTATTGAAGGACTCCCTAGACAAGGAGAAGAATTCTTGCACTTCAGACTTGGGTATAAATATGATGATAGCTGCCAGTCATTTGGTTCTGTTTTGAACATTAAATATAGTGCTCTTTTCTTGACCTTGTAACTACAGTATCCATAGATCATAGAATTACAGGGCTGAAATTTTTAGAAATCATTAAATCACTTTATCAAGTGAGGACTGTTCAGCCCATGAGATACCCATTTTAAAACACAACATTCTATATCTTTACAATACCGAGTTGTCCAATCTAGGACTGTGGTAGATCCTTTCGTTTATTTAGATCTGCTTAAATGTCTCATGGTAACATATTAAACTCGTATGTGTAGAGGCTTTGTACATCTTTATCATGATTTCTTTCCAGGCACTTAATATATTTTAGTACTTTTATTGAGGTGCAATTGACATACAATAAACAATGCAGTATTTAAAGTGTGCAGTTGGATAAGTTTAGCATATGTATACACCCTGAAACCATCACTACAATCAAGTTAATATTCATCTCCATCACCTCACCCAAACCATAATACTGTGTTTCAAGAATTTTGATGTTAAGAAATTGTCTCCTAGATTCTTCACTTGGTCTCCTGTACTCTTACCATATTACTGCTAGGAAGCTGTCATTCCAATTCAGAGACTACATTAGAAGCAGAAGAAACAGTTGGAGAGGCACATGGAATTGGAACTCCACCTGCAAAATTTAAATTCCCCTCACATTAGTTATGGTGGCTGGAGGTGAATGTAGCTTTCACCCATTCGCGGTAATCATATGCAAAAAGGAATCTGTAGATGACAAAACAACAGCAGACAGCCAGCTTCACCACACTTTGGAAACGCAACTGATAGAAATGCCAGAAGCACCTTATCACTTCCTTGGCCCTTTCTAGATAAGAGGACTTATTCCATTTCTGTACAAGAAAGTTTATTTGAGAATCCAGTTTTGTTTTAAACTTGAGCTTGGCATTTTGGAGGTATTCCAAAGACCACAGAAATCATAGTCATTATCATATCGCAGCAGGCTCCTCTCAAATATTGTAATCTAGAACAGTCTGCTTGAAAACCTGGAAATGCAACCTAGTGAGTTAAACTTGGCTAGTGTTTTGCGTTTTTATTTCTAATCCTGGATGTTGGCCAGTCGTTGCTACCTGATCTTGGTACCTGGCATGAATATGAACTTAACGAGAATTTGATACTTTTGAATCATTTGGTCTTTTTTCCTTTACTTGATGGATATCAATTCAGCAGAACTTTCCTGGGCTGTATTGCTTATAAGCCACATTTTGATTTATAATATGTATCAGTTCATTTTGCTACATAATGAATAACCAAAAAATTTCTGTGTCTAATAACAACAGATACTCATTTAGCGATGGGTGTGCGGTTTAGTGCTGTTTGGCCGATCTTGACAAGGCTTGGCTTACTCTGCTTCTCTCCAGGCTGCAGATCTGGTTTGAATCTGCCCCCTGTGTCTTATTCTGAGAAGCAACCTGAAGGGACAGCAGTTTCTCAGGACGATGACCAAACCACAACCAACACATTTCAAGTCTCTGCTCTTAGCACATTTGCTTCTATTCCACTGGCCAAAGTATATCACATGGCCAAGTCCCAAGTCAAGGGATAAAGAAACACTTTCCACCGACATGAGGTCATGGCAGGGGTGTGTACGCATAATTCTACTAGGGATGTGAAATAATTGAGGCCAATAGTTCAATCTACTATATAGTCAGTTGGAGACAGGCTCAACAAGTTCGTCAAGTGGAAGGCTGGTTAGTATTTATGGACCTTATAACCCCTAGAAAAGAAAGCAGGATCCCTCTTAGTCTGCTTGAATTTCCTACCCCAATCTTTTGAGTTATACTGAAGCCTAGAAACATCCATCAGGCAGGAACGAATGGTTCCTTCTTCAGGATTCAGCATGTAAAATATGCAGCATCTCTTTATAGCAGTAGCCGAACAGCCATTTTCTTCAATTTAGAAATACAAATGTGGTTGTGTTAATTTACAATTAAGAGTTCTAAACTGGTTCTTCTTTGTGACAGTCATTCCATCTGACTATTAATGTTGGCTTTTGACCTAAATTTGAAAGGAACACCCAAAATTCAAGGGTCATAATAGTAATAATTTTTCCAACCTGTTTGCATCTGGTTAAGAAAACAAAAATTATACAAGTGTTCTTTTTGACCAATACAAGCATGTGAAGAAAATGACTTCCTTTGATGAGCAGAAATGATAGAAGCTTCAAAAGTACCTTAAAAAAAAAAAAACTAGGAAAACGGAGCTAGTGAATTGACCTCAAGCAAAACAAAAACAAATAAACAAAGCACTAGTCAGCATTTCTCAAGAAGGATGATATCTGGAAATGATAGGGATCATGGAAGCACATTGAATTATATATAGGTCATGGATGTGAAGGTCAAGGCATGAAATCTTCCTTCATCAAGTAGTGTTATGTGCTTGGCAGGGCATTGTTGTTCAAAGAAGCCACCAAAAGTGAATCAAGCAGCATTAAAGTTAAAAAGCTGATGTGTAAGCTTCATCTAAGGCAGCACAAGCCATTCCTGGAGTATATTAAAATAAGTCAATTTGTGCCTATCGACACCTAATTTGAAGATTTTCATAGGAAGAAGAGCCCCTAAAGCATCATTCCATGCTGCTTTGATGTTTTTTTTTCTTTTTATAAAGTATTACCAGTCTCAATAGGAAGGAATTGATAATATTTTTATCCAAATCAGGAGGCTAATTGCTTCCCAAGATATGTTTGTGGTATAGGTGCCGCTTCCAAAATAGCATTAAGAACAATATTTGGGCAAATTTATTTAATATCATCTTTTTTCCTTTTTGCCCTAAAAATACTTATTTGTTTGTAGAGCACATAGTATCAGTTAGATTGTTTTTGATAAAACCATCTTACAGGGATTTTCTTACAAAGCTCTCCTAAGTTTGAAAAGATGCAGGAGAAAATTTGTGTAACTGTAGCTCACCCCCAACACAGAAATAGTAATTGCAGGGCTAATTTTATATTGCTAATTCAGAAAGAAGTCATGTTCCCTGTCCCTTTACAGAACTGGACTCTTCTTAATCAATTCCAGAGAGGAAACCTACAGGTGGCCAGTGATCTTGGACAGGTGAATAATGGAATATGGAGGCCATGTCTGTGATCAGCCATATAAACACTGTCTAAGTCTGATAACTGAGTGTAATTACCTACGCATCAATGTAATATATTGTTAATGCATTAAACATTTATTTATAGGGTAATTATTGTAGAGCTGATACAGCACAGCCACATCAATCCCGTTGTGAGGTTAGACCACGTCAGCTGGTTTTGTGGTGGGAAATCAGTATAAACACAATCCTAAATGTCCATATTTCATGCTGACTAGTAATAACCAACTTCTGTATAACACTTAAGAGTTGACTAACCACTTTCCCATCCATTGATACAAGTACTACAGTAACTCTGTGAAGTGTTGAATCCTTGTCCTGTTCCATGGTCTCATTTGTTGCCCCTTTGTGTTTGTGTCTCAGGCAGGGTCCCAACAGGAAACAGAATTATGGTGATTTGAGTGCCTACTGAGGATTAGGCAGAGCATAGGAAAGTCATGGAAGGTGGCACAAGACCCCTGAGCTAACAGCAGCAGAGCTGTCATTTCTCCTAGTCCTGAAAAGATTAGGGAGGAGGAGAGGTTTCTGAGAACAGAGAGAAAGAGAGATCATGTAGATCTTACTGCCTTGGTGGAGCAGTGGCCTTCTGTTCGGGGCTAAAATTGAGGCTTGAATTGACAGCCAGGGAAGGAGACCAAAGCAATCAATATTCTGACCTCAGTCTCTCCCTAGTTCTCTCCATTAGTCAAATCCAACCAGAAAACTAAAGGACCCAGGAGCCCATGATTGTAATCCTACAAGTCAGCCCCTGGGACAGTGGAGGAAGGGGGGTAAGTGGATCTGGAGAGACAAAGAGAACATCGCTGACACATATGATTTTATGCATTTTTTTCAGTATGATACAAAAAAATGCAGAGAAATGTAATAAGAGATCTATCTTATTAATAATCTCAGTGACCTAAAAATAATACACTTTCTTTAAATATTTAGCTCTCCTGAATTGGTTCAGAAATGTAACTCCACTGCTACAATTTCTATTTATATTCATTAATAGATTAATATTCATCCACCAATGGACTACCCACCATCTGCTAGTTTGTTACTGTGCTAGTTTGCAAAATAGAGAATAAACCTGATTTCAAGGACTTACATTCTAGTGCAGAAAAAAATGACCATATTTGTGAAATTTTAAGAAATACACCACATGAGACATACTATTGAGTTAACAAGACCATGCAGAAATGTTTATTATGAACCCATAGTATTTTCAGTATTGCACTGAACAGAGATCATTGTCCTTACACAAGTTAAAATCAGAATCAAATCACCTGCAAAATAACTCACTCCTAAACTTTAAGCTTCTTGAATGTTTCTTTTTTAATTCCAGAATAGTGAACATACAGTGTTATATTAATCTCACTGAAAGGCAGCCTACTGAATGGGAGAAGATATTTGCAAATGACCTATCTGATAAAGGATTAGTATCCAAAATATATAAAGAACTCATACAACTCAACACACCAAAATCAAATAATCCAATTAAAAATAGGCAGAAGACATGGACAGATATTTCTCCAAAGAAGACATGCAATAGACACGTGAATAGATACTCAACATCACTGATCATCAGGGAGATGCAAATCCAGACTACAACGAGTTATCACCTCACACCTGTTAGAATGGCTAACATCAACAATGTAAGAAAGAACAAGTGTTGGAGAGGATGTGGAGAAAAAGGAACCCATGTGCACTGTTGGTGGGAATGTAAACTGCTGCAGCCACAGTAACAGTGTGGAAAACAGTATGGAGGTTCCTCAAAATATGAAAAATAGAACTACCCTATGATCAAGTAATTGCACTACTGGGTATTTCCCCCCCCCCAAAAAAAATACAGAAACACTAATTCAGGAGGATACATGCACCCCTGTTTTTATAGCAGCATTATTTACAATAGCCAAATTATGGAAGCAACCCCAGTGTCTGTCCATTGATGAATGGATAAAGCTGACACATATGATTTTATGCATATGTATATAGTATATATATGTACATATATAATGGAATATCACCATTTGCAATGACATGGATGGAGCTAGAGAGTATTATGCTAAGCGAAATAAGTCAGTCAGAGAAAGACAAATATCCTATGATTTCACTCATGTGGAATTTAAGAAAACAAAAAAGAGGGCTTCTTGAATATTTCGGTTATTTTTTAAATACCTCTCTCATTTCACAGTGTCAAAGCAATGTATACACAATCATAGTTTATTGAATGGAATCAAACAAAACTAAAATAGGTTTTCACCAGAGTTAAAGTAGGTTTTTCATCAGGAGTTTAAATATCTTATATCTAAATAATTCCTTTTCTTTCCTTCTTAAGCAATATTCAGCCCTTCAAAAAATATTTATTGAGTATCTAATATGTAGTTAATACTGTGCCAGGTGCTATGAAGGATGCCAAGGAAATAGAATGAACTTCTAATTCTTCGGAGTTCCAATTAAATAACCTAAAGTTAAATCAATTTGGGAAGGGAACATTATGCCTTTGAGACGCTAGGTTTCTCTTCATTAGAAAGTATTAAACATTTCAAGTAACTAAACAGATTAAGGAGAATTCAAGGATGCACCTCACTAGTAAATTTGGATTAGACTGGCAAATTTAAGACCTTAAATGGAACTTTTTAATAATTAGAGAAAATTATAATTACAACATTTGTAGAATCTGTGTTTATCTCTCAACTTTCTTAATCCTTTTCTAAGTATATCTGATGACCGGCTTTTATAACTCAAGAAAATATTTCTATATATTCTGCAAATCTCTTCTTTTAAAAAGCTCTTGAACTTCATATTTTGTTGAAAGTCAAAAGCCTCCATGAAAATGAGACCAAAGTCAGTTAAAGACTATAGCAATAAAAATCACATGTGATTTTCTGTCTTGCGTAACATCTGTTTTTGACACTCCTTTCATGCTGAACTTTGTATGAATTTATTGTAAAAAGCTTTATTGACAGTTAGATCCTATTTTTAAGAGGATTTCTTTTTTCCCCTGAGTGATAATAGTTGTCTTTTCTTAGAGTTCACTAGTTGGAGATACTTCGTAGCTACATTTCACACTAGGGAAGGTGTAATTTCTGAGCACCTGCATATGATTCCTAGTTCCTGAGGTGTAATTTGCTTAATAGTAGTACTATGCAGTGACATTGGTGCAAAGACATTTTCCTTAATCCACTATATTATTTTCAGTTTCATTCGGCAGTGTTAAAGAAACTCATGAAATGTTTTCATAAGTTGTTTTTCCTGTTTAACTGAGAGGGTTTAGGATCACTCTTCAGTTAAGCATTGCGCTCTTCAAAGCAATCAATTGAGAACCGACTACTGAGTAGCTCTACCAAAGGAGTTTAATATTAAAGGACATATATACACATTTGAATAGGCCAGTATCTCTCATTTCACTTTACTGATTTGTATGCAACAACCCCTTGTATAGTACTTATGACTGTCAATATGTAAATATCATCTCATCTCCTCTTGGGAAGTTCTACCTCCACATTTATTAGAGTCCCTCTTAGTCCTTGAAAGGAAAGTTAAATCCAAAAGAACAATGAAAGTTGGTCGAAAGAATGAGAAAACATGAGCACAATGTATCCTCTCTGACTGAACCAAAACTCTTCTGATTTGTTATGTGGCATTGATAGATCATACTTCATGACACTACCAAACATCAGAAATAAAATGGTCATACGGAGGTACTGGGAATACTAATAATAGCAGTATTCCTGAAAGGCCTTTTCTATTTGTCTTCACCTTTGTGCATTCCACTACTCCTCGAGGCCTATCTCAGATTCCTCTTCTGTAGAACAGTCTACGTGGATTTTAAGCCAATGTTGATGCCTCTTGTTTTTGAATTCCTCCTGAACAGTTGAATTAGAAAGCCAGGAATTGGAAAACCAGAAGAGTGTTTTAACCAAGAAGCAGCGAGGGGAGAGTTTCAGCAAAAGGCCAATCTAAAGTAGCCCACTACTGTGGACTCCGTAACGATCGTAGTTGGTGATTAAATCTTGTCTTTCCTACTGATTGTAAACTCCAAGGCATAGACACATATCCCCTAAGGTGCCTACCTGGATTCACAGCATGCATGCAGTTGGTATTTGTTAATTTATCAATTAACTGAACCTTACACACTATTGAAACTTTCAAGTTTTAAATAGAAGTATTCCTCTCCACCCCTCAATGTCATCCCTGTTATTATTTTTCATGGCACCCAGGTAATCTCTTTTATAGCATTTTCTACTAACTGGAATTATTTTATTTATATATTTGTTTCCATGATTATTGTCTACCACCTTCGCTAGACTGTAAGCGCCACAAAGGCAGAACCATACGTCCCCAGTGTCTAGCATAGTGCCTAAGATATAGTAGGATCTCAGTATTTGCTGAATGAATGAATGACCTACTTAAAGATAGTATTTTTTTATGAACTTCATTTTTCTCGAAGTTGTTTTACATCTACTTTCTCCAAAACAAGAGGGAGAGAGAGGTCTTTCAGGCAAAGGGCTAGAGATTATACATCTTCTTTGTTCTTTCCACAGTGCTCTGTATCCGTGTTTCTCTTAGCATATATAAGAATCACCTAGAGAGCTTGCTAACATGGGGATTACTCGGTCCCATCTGCAGAGATGGTGATCATTTGGTCCCTGGCGGTGACTCTCCTGCTGATCCGTGCAGCACACTTTGAGTAGGACCGTTCTAGGCTGTTAGATGTATGGACACACGCTCAGTGGAGGGATGTGTGCTGACCCACTTGCGAAGTAATAAACATTTTTACTGAGTCATAGATCTTTGAAACTTGTAAGGACCTTTGGTATCATCTAGTCTACTGATGGCAGATATCTGATCCATACCCTGTAGTGCTTATCCCCAGTTAGCCCATGGCCTCAGAGTCCTCGGGCTCTCATAGTCACCACTCCAGGTGAAACCCCTCTCTTCTTGACCTAGTCCCATCCTAACCATTAAAGACGAAAAAACCAAAGGTTTCAGAGAGTCTGAGTCTCTTGACAAAGATCCTACAACTCAGGTCTTCTCAATTCTTGTTCAGCTTTTAGCATCAGGATGGAAATTTCTAAAGATAAGAGTCTCATGCTCTACTGACTGAGCTAGCCAGGCACCTAGAAATTTCCAAAGATAGACTGAAGTGGCTTCTATCAAATTTGAATGTTCATAATATGCAGTACAGAGAATTTCATTCCAACAAAATGAACTTTCCATATGCCTTATTCATCATTCCTTGAAATTTTTTCCGAGTAGGTAGGTCTATACCAGTAAAAGCTAAATTACATCCAAGCCTTCTTCATATAAATCTAGAGTAGCTTACTAAAATACATCGCAAAGTTTTTGTTGTTTCTTAGGTGGTTATAATTATGTATGCTTCATTTTAGTAATGCATCTTTTCTACTTCATCAGTATTATGTTATGTTAGCAGTAAGTACAAAATAATTGAGAACAAACTATGACAAATTGAACTAAGCAAAACAAGAAGAAGAAGAAAGCAAATACACTTGTGATCTGAGTTTTTTCCAGTCCTTGAAACTTTGAGAATATCTGTCTTTATTAACTTTTGCTTTTTGCTGATGGTTCCTCTCATTTTATTATAGCTCATAGCATTGTAAATTAATTTAACATGAAAGATAAAAATGTTGCTCTTGAAATGTTTCTCATTAAATTATGGAAACATATTATAATAAATAAAGGAAAGGAATACCTCTAGTACCAGCTTCTGTTTGCTCAATTATTGCAGTTCCAAAAGTGAATTATTACACAGTTAACTCAGAGGCAATATTATTGCCATTATGTTATAAAATAGATGAGTTGCAATCTTCAAAAAAAAAGGTACAGCATAGGTCCTTTGAAAGTGAAATACCTTTTTTTTCTTGTGCTTCATTTAAATGCATACTGACCCCAGTTTTTTGGAGTTCTGGCTAATGATGGGCCCAAGTTTCTATTAAGAACTGTAAAGTAAATTTCAGCCAATTACCTCATTCAGGAGAGTCATTAAATGGAGGTACCTCTGAAATTTTGGGAGGCATGTACTGCCAATTAGCTGAAATACAACTCAATGTCCTCTCGATGGTTACAATCTTTCTAGTGTACTTTTTAATTGATGACAACCTCTGCAGAGAAGGTGAGAAATTACTACTTAGTGGTACTTGTTAGGACGGGATCACACATGAGGAAGACGTCTTGTTCATCTGTATCCCTCACAGAGAATGGTACTTAAATCATCCAAAGCATGCAGGGAGGAAAGAGTAAATAAACATTATTTACATGAGCCAGAGCAATTGCTCGAAAGTAAACAAAAAAAAAAAAAGAAGAAGAAGAAGAAGAAGAAGAAGAAGAAGAAGAAGAAAAGAAAGAAAAAGAAAAAGAAAAAAAAATGGGAGCAACTTGAGGCCCTTCAACTAGATAGGCTTTTTTTTTCCCCATATGGAATTCAATGCATTCATGTTTTAAAATCCTACAGAAAAAGCTTATATGAGCATACATCTAAATATTCTAGGTGAGCTTTTAACAAGACAAATATTTGAATAATTTATCTCCCCTAATACGTAAACCATGAAAGGACACAATCACCTACATATGCAAGGCTCTAGAGAATGCCCTGGAGAATACGGCAATTGATCCAACCCAGATCCTACCTTGGGGATTATTTATATGATACGGTACAAATAAATAATTCCAGTGCAATGGGGAAATGACACATCCCACCAAAGAAGAGCTGATGAGAGTATTGTAAAAATTTGTAGTTTGGAGAATGTATCAGAAATCCATTGGAAGATTTTCAGATTACATAAAATGCCCAGTTAATAAACTGTGAAAACTATCATAGGATTTAAAGGAATGATCCATTTTCAAAATCTTTTTTATTCTATCTTATAAAACACATTAAGTATCCAAACAGTAGTTTCCAATGATTCAGAAACAGTTACAGGCTATTGCCTCATATCAGAATAATTTACATATGTAGTCATGAAACCTGTATTATAGACACACAGAAGACTTGATGGTCTTCTGAGTCAGAAGTCAAAAGGGCCGTCTCCAAACTGTTGAAGCTGCGTCAAAGGACTCTTAAAAGGAGGGGCACTTTCACCCTCCAGGAGACATCTGGCAATGTCTGGAAGTGCTTTTATTTTTTTTTTAAGATTTTACTTGTCTATTTGAGAGAGTGAGAGAGCAGGAGCAGAGGAGCAGAGGGAGAGGGAAAGGGAGAAGGAGACTCACCACTGAGCGCAGAGCCCTACAAGGGACTCGCTGAGATGGCGACCTGACCTGAGCCAAAGTCAGAGGCTTAACCAACTGAGCCACCCACGTGCCCTGGAAGCACTTTTAATTGTCACAGTTGAAGTATAGCAGGTAGGGGCCAGGTATGTTGCCAGATAGCCTACAGTGCACAGGATAGCCCTCCACAGCAAAGAATCACCCAATCCAAAATGTCATTAATACTGCAGTTGGAAAACACCTGGCCTAATGTAGTGTTTACTCAGCTTTTCTGAACTTCTGCCCCCTTCCATAGTAATCACAAATGCCCAAGAAATTAAAAAATCATTTAGTCATTTTTGCATGCTGTAAGATAACAAAGTGATTTTAATTAGTATAATTTTTATATGATAAAACATTGATAACATAAATATTGTTTAATTATTCAGACCATCATAGCTTATATTAGCGTATTATTTAAGATTTCATAACATTCATTTACTGAACTTTATAAGAGTATTCATTATATAAAGACAAATGTTTTCCTTTTTTCATTTTAACAATGATTCTTTAATAGGAAAATGTATAAATTAATAATATATTTTAAATTACATGCTGGGTTTGGTGACAAAATATACACGAAAATGTAGACTGAAATTTAACTGTTATATAAGGTCAGAGAAAGTACTTCTACTTTTATGACTGGATATTTGGAGTTCTTACCTCCACCCCACCCCCCTAAAATTTAGCTAATTCGATTTTTGTTTGTTTCTAAACCATGAGCTAACAGAGGCTCAAGTTGACATTTTCAAGCATATCTTGGAAAAATACATTTTGAGCAACAGTTGAGCACCATTTCATTCTGAGATTTTTTTTTTTACAAAACCAGAATATTTATATTACAAAAAAAAAGAGTTAAAATGCACAAGATACATCATTCGCGCACAGCTAGTGCTGTTGGCATCCTGGAGAAAGTGGGGCCCAACGTGCACTTATCCAAGGGAGCAAATCAATAAAAATCTATCTGCCCAGAGTGGGGTGGGAATAAGCTTGGGAGCAGCAGGTCTGTAGCTCTTCCCCCAACAATCCCTGCGACTGCTGTCACAACCCATTGCTCGGGACAGTTCTCAGCACCCTATCCCAAGAGTGGGTAATGAGACAAGATGTGGAAAAACCCTGACTTGCCCCTTAGAGACTCCCTCCCCCAGAATGTAGTGGTTTGTGGGTGGGGCCCATCAATCTGGTCTCAGGCTTAGTCTTTACATTCTGGCACGGGAACAATTATTATTACATATCCTTCCTTGAAAAGAAAACAACTTTCCTATCCAGGCCACTTTGAAAAGCGGAGTGCTGGGGGCAGAGATTCAGATGAAGCACAGCAGGGAGGGATTGTTCCCAGAACCCCTGTGAGTAATTTGGATAGAGCATGGTTGGAGTTCATTGGCCTCACCCCCTCCCCCCTCCCCTGCCGAGAGGGAAAAGGGGGTGATGCTGCGGACCCTGGCCTGGGATACAGGGCAGAGCCAGCTGCCCCCTACCCATCCTCTCCCCACTTTCCCCACTGCTCTGGCAGAAGTGACCCTTCTTGGGCTGGGGTGCCAGCTTGGCTTCCGTGGCGTGGTGGTCTCGATCTCCATGGTTGTAGCTCCTGTCCCCCTTTGACTGCGCTTCTGCCTGTCCTTCCCATTGAGCCCTCTCTCACCACCAGTACAGAACACCCCAGCTGGGCTGGTGACCCAGATAGATTCTAGCCCCTTAGCCGACTTCTTAGAAGTGAACTCCACTGCCTCACCCTCTTTCAGGCTCTGGAAGCCCTGCAGGTGCAGCTTGCTCTGGTGCACAAGACCTCCGGGGGGCGGGGCAAGCGTGACCCCAGCGCAGGCGGTCACGGACAGGAAGCTGAAGCCCATGTGCGTTTTGAAGCACTTACAGATGCCAGCCCCACGCAGCAGCTGCAGCTCCCCTGCCGCCAGGACTGCGGCGTCCCCGTGCCTCCTCTGGTTCCTTGGCGCAGCCACCTGCAAACTGCTGCTTTGACACAGAGCCCGTGGTCTTTGGCTGAGCCCGTGGCCCCGGGCCCCAGGTCTGGTGACTGCTAGCCCCAGAGAAGTCCAGAGGCAAAAGGGTGGCTCGGAGAAGAGGCTGCTCCCTCTTCCCCAGCACCCCTTCTGAGATTTTTATTTACCTGATGGGTTGCGGTGGCTGGGCATCAGAATTCTTAAAAGCTGCTCGGGTAACTCTAACGTGCAGCCAATTTCGAGAACCTCTGCATGTGTGTCGTGTTCCACTCGGAGGACTGTAGATAGAGGGTTCACATTCCTGTCCAGCTGTTTACCAGCGATCTTTCTGACCCTGGACAAATGACTTAGACCATACGCCACAATTTCGTCATCTGTAAAAGGGGGCAGTAAAAATTTCTTTTGGATCATGTATATATGTCATTTACAAATCAGTTCCCTCTGAAGATCATCTTGAGGAAAATGTGCAGAATTATTACTATTTATAGTTTTTTCAGGAACTTTTTGTATTTCGATGTCAGTGTTACTGACGGCTCCTGTTGTTACCCAATGATCCAAATATGGATATAGGTTATAAGGATTAAAAACAATTTAAGACAATTACAACAGTCAAAATTCGTGGTAGCTAACAGTGTTGAGTAATTAAAGCAACTGAGGAACTGAGTCATGTGCACACCTCTTTGATCCTTCCCGCCATGTATTTGGCATTGTCATTTCATTACATATAATTAAATTACATGTACATGCACACACACACAGTTTTTCCAGAATACCTTCACTAATATGAACACCAAGAACATTTTTTGTGAACCCCTGGGAAATTTCATGAAAATCAGTTTGGAAAGATTCTGCTCAAAACCGTTAGAGATGTAATCACAGATAGATTTAGCCAGCAAATAGTGATGAGGAGAATATAATAAAACTCCAGCTGGACATGTACAAATGAGTCTAAACCATTATAATTACACAATCAGAGCCAAAAAAAAAGAGCTTTGGGCAATCCTTTCAAGAAACTCAATCAAAATGATTGCATTTATAAGGCAAATATTTATTTTGGTGGTTAGAAGATCTCTTATGAATCCATCACCTCTTTGTGTGTGTGGTATTTTTCAAAGTGAATCTTTACTTATAAATTATATCTAAAAATTGCTCTATTATTATATTATAGAGAAATGGCAGTCACCAAATTCTTCATTGGGATACTTCTAAGATCCATTTATTCATTTTTAAACTAGACTTATTGTCAAATGCACCGTCCCTAATGTTTGGCAGTATTAATACCACTTCACTGAGTAACCTGGAATGGACAGTACACAGTAGGTGTCTACTGTATGCCAGGTAAAGGACTAGTCATTGAGAATTCAGAGATGAATAAGACTTGGGTTGACGTCAGTCGTCTTGTCAGGAAATTCACATGCGAGTTGGGGAAGGAGAAGGGAAATGGAGTAAGAGAAGTATCTCCAAAGCATATGCTTTAGCAGAATATGAAGTGGATAACTGCCCAGTGGGATCCAGTAAGGCTTCTTAGAGGAGGGGACATCTGAGTCGAGTTTTAAAGTCGAGTGGAAATTCACTCATTGAGATAAACTCAAGAGGAATTACTTTAGTAGAACTTGCTATATAGGCCCAGAAATAAATGGTGTGCAAAATCAGTACCATCTGTGAATTTATTCAATCTACTTTGCTCTCACCTTCAGAAAAATAAAATTCAGAAATATAATAAGAAATTTGAATCTATTTTGCTATCTCTTAAAATGAGTTAATTTGAGGAGAAAATTGAATATAATAGAAGAGAATCTCCCCTCAGGGAAAATACTGTTTATTGTTTGCTTGCATCTAATTATTTTCTGTCAAAAATATATTATGTATAAACTTGATGATTAAAAAAATCAGATTTCTATATTGGTGATGCCATTTATTTTATAGTATATTAATCACAAAATGCTTATCTTGGTGACTTTCACAAACTTAAATGAATAAAGTACAAAAATAATTTCTATCACATTACACTGTCATAGATTTATTAAACTAACCCAAAATAGTACTCAGGGAAATAGAGACCCTTGATTCCAAACACCTCCACCACAGGCTTTGTCTCTGATTATCATCAAGTCAGAGAAAATTATCTAATCAATTGTTGACTTACAAAATGAAAACTAGACTATCCAGGGCACATCCTTGTTCTCTTCATTTTTGTAGAGAAGTTCTGGCCAGTAGAAATGTAATGTGACTTAAAATCTTCTAGGAGCTATACTAAGAAAAGTAAACATGAAGAGGTGAACTTAATTGTAATAATGTTTTATGTAATCTATACCTACAAGATTATCATTTTAACATGTGATCATTGTAAAAGTTATTAATGAAATATATTTTTCCAATATGTCTTACTCTTACCACACATCTCCGTTCAGACCAGGCATGTTTCAAGTGCTCAATAGCCGTATGTGGCCAGTGATTACCATATTAGAAAGAACAGTTCTAGAGATTTTCATTAATCCAAAAGGAAAAGGACTTCCAGACGTTCACTGATAAGTCATTCTTCACTGCTAGACATGGGAGCATTTCCAAATGTAGTTTACAGATTTTAGATATTCTATCTTACCATCTCTGAGGGCTTCAGTTTTAATGCCATACTATTCTTAAAGGATGTCAGACATTGTTTGTTATGGAATACTCTGGAAGAGCAATGAGAAGTCTGTGGTGCACATAATGCAAAGTGCAGGTCACTTTCCAAGCCTGTTGTAGAAGCGCAAAGACCATAGTCATTCATCACTCGTGAGAATACTGTCTCGAGTGTGTCTTTGTTTGGGTATCGGCAATATTGCGAGAACTTCATGATAAGAAAACAGTCTTTAAGAACAAGATTAAGAACAAGATACCAGACTAAAATTGATAACTGAAATGAAAACCTTTTTTTAAATGGCAACCTGGTTTAGTCTATCCATGGGGGTGCTTGAGGGAAACGCTAGGCAGAAAATATATGTCACATCAGTTAGGTTACTGAAAGTTAATTGACTCTTAGTGACTTACCCAGAAATGCCCTTGTGGCTAGAGTCCTTCTTGATTTTCAGGTAAACCTATCTATCTAACTTTGCAAGGCCACTGGGACCTTTTTTGCACTGGAAGACTCATTTGCAGCCATTCAAAGTAAAATTGAAGTATCAACTCTTTGGAAAATAGCTACTAATGAGCAATCAGAAACCTGACCTCGGAATGACTTGTGAATTGTGAATCAGCAAAATAAACTCGATTGTTCATTTGCTAAGTATGTATCAATTATCAGGTGCCTTCCAATTTATAAGTAATTTTTTTCCCAAAAGTTAGTTTATAATTCAGATGTTTGGGATTTGGAATAAATTTACCATGGGGGAAATATTATAAATTATAATTAATTTCCTAAGCTATCTAATTTAATTTTTAATATGCCTGCATGCATTACTTGTCATTTATAATAATTCTTTCCCCAAGTGTTCACTTCCCACTAGAGTAATGAAAGTGGAATATTATACATGGTACATGGTTGGATACTTTTACAAATTTTAATAATTAAGTATTTATTTAATGTATTTTAGCAAAATGTAGCTAGTACCATAAAGAGTTGATTTTAAGATATCATTGCTCAGAGTGAGACAACAAAATTGGATCAATACAAGTCTACTTAGAGAAAAACATCAGGTAAATAAGTGGATAAACATGCCTTTCATGCTAAAGGTAATTTGTGAAACTGATTACAGTTGGCTTGGGGAAAATGCCTTCAGACTTTCAGTTAAGAATGCCAGGAACTGGGGCGCCTGGGTGGCACAGCGGTTAAGCGACTGCCTTCGGCTCAGGGCGTGATCCCGGCTTTATGGGATCGAGCCCCACATGAGGCTCCTCCGCTGGGAGCCTGCTTCTTCCTCTCCCACTCCCCCTGCTTGTGTTCCCTCTCTCGCTGGCTGTCTCTCTCTCTGTCAAATAAATAAATAAAATCTTTAAAAAAAAAAAAAAAGAATGCCAGGAACTTATTTCCATCCGTCATGCCTCTTCTCATCTGCAGTTCCTTCCTCCTCTAACTCCTACCCACTTTCCTTTTCTGATTTTAACAAGGATAGCATCTCCAGAAAGGATGGAAGATGGCAGGAAGTGGGATGAGATGGGACCGGAAATGGTAAAATAGCTCAGCCTTGAGGGATTAGGGAAGTCTTCCCCTGATATCGAAAAGATGAGTTTAAGGGCACCTGGGTGGCTCTGTCGGTTAAGTGTCTGCCTTCGGCTCAGGTCCTGATCTTGGGGTCCTGGGATCAAACCCTGAATCAGGCTCCCTGCTCGGTGGGGAGTCTCGGTCTCCCTCTCCCTCTGCTCCTCTCTCCCACCCTCCCCACTCGTGCCCTCTGCTCTCTCTCTCTCAAATAAATAAATAAAATCTTTAAAAAAGGATGAGTTTCTCAGGTTGGGAGGAAGGAGTTATAAGGAGCGTGCTAAGTTGGGCAGCATGCCGGGCACACTCTGAAGTCATAGGAAAGTGACTTTGAGACGATTGCTCCTTGATAAAACTGGAGTTCAGATGGGGAGAGATGAAGCTGGAAAGTGAGCCAGTGTCAGGAAGGGTTTTTTAGTTTTTCCTTGGGTAGCAGTGGTCAGCCACTTAAGCTAGTTTGTTTGTTTGTTAAGCAGAGGAGTAGCTTCATATAAAAGGAAAATTGGATTGAAGTGGGAGGGGCAAGAACTCTGAAACAAAAGTATCCTTCACAAGAGTATTGCTGAAAGCTAGATGGGACGCAGTGATACAAGTGCTACAGAAATGTGAATTGGTTCCAAGATTTGGTTGTTTTTGTTGTTGTTGTTGTTGTTGTTTGAAGCTAGACTTTGCCATGTTATGTAATGGATTAATGTGAAGGGTTAAGGGGAAGGAAGAAGCCAAGGTTTCTGGTTGAACAGCCGGAGGCATTCACTGTAGTGGGTAACCCAAGGTTTAGAGTACGTTAGGAGGGGCAGAGTGTTTTAGTTGTACCCGGGATTTAATTTATAGAGGTGACCGAGTGATGGCATAGACAAGTCATTGCCATGAAAGAAGGTTTATTACTCACAGTTCCCAGGAGCAGGGGACAGGCAACACTTTACAGGGCTCTAAGGGAAAGTACTGGGATCATTCAGGAGGCAGAAGGAGCAAAAGAGAAAGCATCATTTCTCCTTTATTGTGGTTTCCCTGGGAAGGAATGGATGGGGCAGGTAGATAAGTTTGGGCAAGTTTAGAATTGGATAGTTTGAATGATTTCAGCAGACTCTGGGCTATAGGTTGTGTCATTGTCCTTCAATACCTGGCCCTGGAAGCACTGGGTTGGCCTGTGAGAGTTAAACAAAGAAGGTGGTTAGATATATGGGCTTTGGATTGGTTGGTTTGCAAATGAAAGGCACGTTCACAAGGGACTCATTTGCTATCTCTTGGAATCAGTTCCTCTTGGGAGGGGAGGGGTGGTCTCTCCCTGGCCCGTAAGACCCCCAGGATGTCAAAGCATGACAAAATAGAGAAAATAAAAAGCATGATTAATATCCAGGGTAGGTATTGTATATGTCTTAGGACAGTGGCTCTCAACATTAGCTCCGTTGGAATCACTTGGGGGGCTTGTTAACATGGAGATGACAGGACCTCCCCCCTTGAGTTCCTGATTCTAGAGGTCTGGGGCAGGCACAGAGAATTTGCAGTTTTAAAAAGTTCTCCTGTGCTGCTGCTGTTGCTGGTAAGGGACCAACTTTAAGAACACTGATTTAGGGGGCACCTGGGTAGCTCAGTCGGGTTAAGCATCCGACTCTTGATTTCAGCTCAGGTTATGATCTCTGGGACATGGGATTGTGGAATCAGATCCAGCCCTGCATTGGGCTCTGCACTGGGCATGGAGCCTGCTTGAGATTCTCTTTCTCCCTCTTCCTCCTCCCCCCACCCCCACTCACTCTCACTGTCTCTCTCTCTCAAAAAAAAAAAACAAAACAAAACACTGATTTAGGATGTGTACAGTTTGGTGAATTTCCAAAAGGAGGATAAATTCAGGGAATGTTCCTGGGAAATTGGCTATGTGGCTTGGAACTTCAGCATAGACTATTAGGCTAGAAATAAAGATTTGGGAGATCATCTGTATCAAAACAATAATTGAAATTTTGGGAATAGCTGTGGGGCAGGGCTGTGTCTATGTACAAAGAAAAGTAAAAAAGCCTAAAGCCCAAGCTTCACTGACCCTTTCGAATAGAGGAGGGAGATGAACCCACAAAGGAGTCCCAGGAGCTGAGGAGGCCAAGGAGAGAAGACATTCACAGCCAACGTGAGACATTCTTCCGAATGATTGGACTGGCTTTGCCAGCATGCATTAACTCCTCCATAATTAATTATAGTAATAAATACATGCTTCAATAAACAACAAAAGTAATGCAACTGATTTTTTAAATAAAAAGTCTTGTGTGTCAATTAGAATTCTAAATAGTTGGCTTAGGAGGCTGTGGAATTATTTCTGGGATGTTGTTACCATTCCAGCCATCTTGGTACTCCTTTTTCAGGGGCTTTTCAGTGCCGTGCTTTATTCTTTTTTAATGCTTTCAGTGCTAGCAAATTTCCTATTTTGAGGATGAATTTGATTTTTTGCATCAGTCTTAAAAGCCTCTTATGGTGGGACGCCAGTCTGGCTCAGTCAGTAGAGCATGCAATTCTTGATCTCAGGGTTGCAAGTTCAAGCCCCATGTTGAGTGTCAAGATGACTTAAAAATAAAAATCTTTTTAAAACAAGATTTAAATTTAAACCTTTTTTGGTTTATAAAATAAATAAATGACAGACCTAGATGCAATCAATTCTTTAAAAAATTAGATACCTACTAGAATTTCTTATGTTGTTGAAAACTCTGTAAAGGCACTTTCAAAGGTGGAGTTTAGTTCTTAAACTGTAACATTACTCACTACACTGAAGGACAGCATTCCTTTGAATGAATACATTCTTGGTCAATTTGTTTTCAGTGTCTCTTCACCTGCTAGTCCTCTCAGATAGATGTGTATACAGATCTCAGAATGCCTCTGAGAGGTGTCTTCACTCAAACTTTCTCGATTCTGAGATTCCTGGTACATGGGCACTCTGTGGTGACAACCTAGTCAGCCTATCTCTGGAGCAGCTCTGAATCCTATCTAGAAGATTCCTCCCCCCCCCAACTCCTCTGCTATCAAGAAGGCAGACAAGAATCATCAGGGGAAGATTTTCAGAGGGGAACATTTTCATCTAAGACATTTTCTCTCAAGTCAGAAATGAGTTACTAAATGCAAGGTGTTCCCTTCTCATTACAAGAAGCCTTTCATATTAATAGAAGTGCGTTTGGCAGTTGTGTCAGAGATAAACCACCGCCACCAGCTAGCACATAGAAAGAAGAGTTCTGAGAGTTGGCACATACATAGCTTCTCAAAATATACTTTTTTGGCCATGATGTGCTATTTCAGGTTCCCTTCATTTTCAATCGTGTTTTTACTTTATGTCCTGCTGTATATGTATTTTATCTAATCCGTGTCCTGAGATTTCTCTGGCTCTTGAATTTGACCTTTTCTGATGCCCAGCATACCTGATTTTGTTTATTCTCCAAGCGTAGTTGTGTTCTAGATATAATCAGTTATAGGCCATGAATTCGTTATTTTAAGTGAAACTTGAACATACATCACAACTACTTGAGGACTCATTAAATCACAGATTGAAGGGTCCCAGCACGAGAGTTTCAGATTCAGTTAGGGCTGGGGTAGGGACTGATCATTCGTATTTTTATCACATTCCCGGGGAATGCTGTTGTTGCTGGTCAAGGACCACACTCAGTGAACCACTAATTAAAATATTATTTAAAAAATTTAGTCCAGCAAATTCTTGTACATAATGGGGCCTAAAGAGTTATTTTGGGTTAATTTGGTCAGTAGTTTTTCGTAGGCTAAATTAGCAGCAGCAAAACACAGGTTCAGTTTATGTTCGTGGCAGTCATAAGGGATACTTTGGAAAAAAGGCAAGATTGGCTTTGGAGGTAGGGATGAGTAGGGAGGAAGAAATTTTTTAAAAAGGCTAAATATTAAGTTGTTGTTTGTGTGAAGAATGAGAGAAATGGAGTCATTAGAAATTTCTTAGACTGGCTCAACAAGGCAGGTCTACCACAGTCACAAAGGAAAGACATACAAATTCCTAACGTGGAGTGATTTCCGCAGAACGCACACAGGAGACCAGGGATTCATGGCCTCCCCTTCAGACACAGTCTCCTCTTCACTCCTGCTACTTCTGTGTGAGGTCTGCACTCTTCCCTGTCCTTCGCGAGGTTCCCGCCCTCTAGAGTTGACATTCTCATTGGGAAGGCAGCCGATTACTTTGTGATTCATGCTCATTTTTTTTTTACAAAATCCCTCTGGCTGCTGTGGGAGTAGTAGGATATAGAAAGGATGGGAGTATAACTCTGTTCTAAATGCCATCTCCTCTGAGCTTTGTCCCTTCAGAATTCCCTTACACCCTAACTTTGAAGTCACCTTCCTGCTGATTCTTTGTTGTCAGTTTACCCTTTATTGCCCTTCCTCTTAGTTAACATACACACTTCTCAACCTCAACACCACCCAGCTCCCACCCCCTTCCAGTGTCACCTCTCCTCCTTCCATTTTGTGGCTGATGTTTGTGAAACAGTGGCATGGCTGGCTAAGTCCCCTTCTTTACCCATAATTCCCTTTCAACCCATGTTACCTGGTTATCACTCCTACCTGCCAGGCAACCTGCTCTCACTAAGAAAATCACTGTCCTCCCCCTTGCCAAATCGCCTGACTCAACTTCTCTGTGTAATTCTTTCCTTCTTGGGTTCCTTGACATCCTCTTACCCAGGTTTTCAAATCTGACCTATCTGCCTCTTTTGCAGTCTCTCTCACAGATGATTCATGCTCTGCCTCTTCTGTAGGTGTGGATGCTCCCCAGACCCCATCCTCAGCCCCTCTTTGCTTTCTATCTCCCACTCTCTTCAGGATCACATCTTCATTGGAAGTGCCATTTAGTACCTAGAAGCAGATGAGTCCCAAATCATTATCTGCTTCCTGCATCTCTCTCGGGGGCCATTCCATATTTATGTCTGCAACTCCCCAACGAACCTCTCTGTTCAGGGCACAGGACTGATACCCACTGATAAGCACAGGTAGGATATACCGGCTAGTGTTTGTTCTGGTTGGTCAGGGTTTGCTATAGCAGACATTAAATATTTTGAGACTTATTCCTGTCCACAGTCATTTCAAAATTAGCATGTCCCAAACTGAAATTCCTAGCAGATGTGGACATTCACTTCTATTCCCTGTTTCAGAAAATGACACCATCATTCACCAATTTTCTAAGCCAGAAGCCTCTGGGTCCAGCCTGATCTCTTTTGTATACACTTATACTTGGGCATGAGATATTGCTGATTCTATGTCCTAAAGTCTCTCTTGATACACTTTTCTCTGGGAATATCCCTTATTTTGGGATTTTATCACTGTGGAATCAAACACTGTGGATTCAAATCTTGTAGCCTTCAGCAAATTTCTTAATTTCTTCTAGTCTCGCTTTCCTCCTAAAATTTCTGTGTTGGCTAGCCGAAAGGAGTAAATGAGATTATTCACTTGTCTATTTTTGCTTTTGTTGCCTGTGCTTTTGGTGTCATATCCATGAAATCAGTGCCAAGCACCAACATCGTGAAGCTTTTCCCCTGTTTCCTTCTAGGAGTTTTATAGTTTCAAATCTTAAATTTAAATTGTTAATCATTTTGAGTTGATTTTTAAAAAAATTTTAGAGAGAGAGCTGGAGCAGAGGGAGAGAGAGAAAATCTTGAGCAGACTCCCCACTGAGCACAGAGTGTGACATGGGGCTCAATTCCAGGACCCTGAAATCAGGACCTGAGCTGAAAGCAAGAGTCAAACACTTAACCAACTAAGCCACCCAGATGCCCCCATCTTGAGTCAATGTTTGTGTATAGTGTTAGATAAGGATCCAGTTTCATTCTTTTGCATGTGGATATCCAGTTTTCCTAGGACCATTTATTGAAGTCACCATCCTTTCCCCATTGTAGATGCTGGGTACTCTTGCGGTAGATCAGTATGGATTTATTTCTGGGCTCTTTCTTCTATTCCATTGGTTTATATATATTTATGCTAGTACCATACCATGTTTTAATTACTGTAGCTTT
>NW_024423319.1:98136464-98149241 GCF_017311325.1 Ursus maritimus
TATATATTATATCAAGTGAGATGCCTCTACCTTTAGTTACCTTTTTCAAGATTTTTCTGACTCTTGAGAGTCTTTTCTGATTCTATGTGAATTTTGGAATTTTTTTTTCAATTTCTGTACAAAATGCCATTGGGATTTTGACAGGGAGAGCACTGAATCTATAGGTTGCTTTGGGTAGTCTGAACATCTTAACAATATTAAGTCTTCCTATCCATGAACATAGATGTCTTTCTATTTTTTTTTTGGTATATTCTCTAATTTCTGTCATTTGTGTTTTATAGTTTGCAGTGTATAAGTCTTTCACTTCCCTACATAAATTTATGCCTAAGTGTTTTATTCTTTTTGATGATACTGTAGATGGAATTGGGTTTTTTTTTTCAAATTTCCTTATCAGGTAGTCTGTTATTAGTGTAAAGAAACACAATTTATTTTTGTGTATTGATTTTGTATCCTGCAGCTTTACTGAGATTACCATACAGAGAGAGTCAGGTATGTAAAATGCAACCAAGAAAGAGTAGGTGCTATGATTGTTGTCCACAATGTTATTGCTATTAGTTTCACCCAGAAAACTGTAGTAGCCCCTAAACTGGTCTGCCTGCATTTAGTTTCATTTCCTCAGCTAGAGTCATCTTCTAACACAAAGATTGATCCTGTCACCTCCATACCTGTGCTTAAAACTCTTCAGTACCTTTAAGATAAAACTTGTACATCCTTGGAGTAGCATTCAAGGTCATTCATGATATAGTTTCTCCATGACCCCATTTCTCTGAATCCCTCTGAGGGAGATATATAGCAAAAAATTCAAGGCTACCTGGACATTACTCACCTTCTGTCCCCATACTGCTCTCTGCTGGGAAGACTTTTCACTTAACCTCACCTCCTCAGCCCAACTAATTATTTTTTTTTTTTTTGAGAAAGAGAGAGAGAGAGAGCACATGCCCATTAGCTGGGGGGGTGGGGCAGAGAGAGAAGGAGAGAGAGACTCTTAAGTAGGCTCCATGCTGAACACACAGCTGAAAGCAGGGCTCGATCTCATGACCCTGAGATCATGACCTCAGCCAAAATCAAGAGTTAGATGATGAACCGACTGAGCCACCCAGGCGCCCTAGCCCAACTAGTTTTTATATATTCTTCAAAGTAATCTCAAATTGTAGAATAGACTTCTGGTACACAGGACATCTCATATCTCTCAGTCATTAAGTCAAACAAGATGAGCATACCTCAAAAAGCTGCTGTTCAGTTATTTCAAAGTTAAATGGCTAATAATCATTTTTCCAGAAAAGGAAAAGGCAACAAAATGGTGGCACCGATATAAAAATACATAAGGATATAATATTTTCAATTATGGATTTTTTCCCTAGCATTTAAAAAATGTTTAATCAGGGGCGCCTGGGTGGCACAGCGGTTAAGCGACTGCCTTCGGCTCAGGGCGTGATCCCGGCATTAAGGGATCGAGCCCCACTTCAGGCTCCTCTGCTATGAGCTTGCTTCTTCCTCTCCCACTCCCCCTGCTTGTGTTCCCTCTCTCGCTGGCTGTCTCTATCTCTGTCAAATAAATAAATAAAATCTTTAAAAAAAATGTTTAATCATACATCAAAGCTGACTTTTACAGTGAGCATTTGTATACTCACCACCCATATTTTGCCATTAACATTTTACTGTTTTTGCTTGATAACGTATCCATGCAACTATCATCCCTCTTTATCAGATTAGTTTTTATATTCTGATAACCTTACACTTAAACATTAAATCGTCTTTTTAAAAAAATAACATAGCTGTTTCTATATTGGTAAAGCAAAATAAACTTGTTAAAACAATATAAATTGACTGCTTTCAAACTCAGTCCATTGAAATATCCATTAAAAAGCAAACCAGAGAATATAAAACATGTTTTTTTAATACTCCACTATACCTGATTAGACGCAGACTATTAGGAAGAATTGTTTTAATTAATGGGTCTGTGTTTGCCAAGATACAAAAAGCCTGAAGTTTTCTATTCCAGTGAAATATTTCGTGAGGACTGTTTTTTCTCCATCTTTATAAAATTTAACTTTGACCTTTATTTTGTTAATGCACCATGGGTTAAGCTATACTATGACATGTGCTAAATAGATCTGGCAGTTTGGAAATTGGATTTTTTTTTGTTCCTTTTACATTAAATCCCCGTAACACTTTATTGATTAATTTGTATCATTACCATTTTAAAGAAAACTCTCGGACTGGCAGGTGTGAATTAAAAAGAAACAAATCAACGTGGTAAGCCCACCTCCAAGCCAATCAACATGGAGTCAGTGTGCCCTTCTAAATTAGTAGGGCATAGCTTTCTACAAAGTCACAGCATGACTTTATATCTTCAGTAGTATTGCTAAAATAATGGAGAATACAGTATCTTTCATATGAAATGTTTCTTTTCTGTAAGTTTCCATGACACTTAGTACACTGCAACGACCACATTATTCCGTTCCAGAATTAGTAGCACACCATTGTGAAAGGTTCAATTTGCAGTGTGGTTACTCATTCAACAACATTCTTGAGGGTTTAAGATGTGCAAAGAATTCCATTAAGTAGTGTACAGGCAGAAGTTCTCAAATGCAGATGATCTGTGAAGATTTCTTCAATCAGCACAGAAATGAGAAAAATAAAGAGTGAAAGAGAGAGTGGGAGAGGGAGTAGACCGAAAAATGATATAAGCTTGTCACCTGCCTTTCTTGGGAAAGCCTGCCCTTTGTTCCGAGAGCATGTTCTTATGATTTTTAGTTGTTAAAATGCCCTTTCAATTACAATACACTGGTGACAGTATATGGCGAGCTTTGTGTTGTTTTAGTAGTTATCCAGCCAAAATTATAATTTGAAGTCTGTGTCAATTATCATTTGCCACAACGATGCTGTGAAACAGGCCACCTCAAAACTCAACAGCTTAAAACAATAAGTGTTTCTTTAGTTTACTAGCTTGTGGCTTGATTTATTTATTTGTTTTTATTATGTTCAGTTAGCCAACATATAGTACATCATTAGTTTCTGATGTAGTGTTCAACAATTCATTAGTTGTGTATAACACCCAGTGCTCATCACCACATGTACCCTCCCTAATACCTATCACCTGGCTACCCCGTCCACCTCCCTTCTATAAACATCAGTTTGTTTCTTGGAGTCCAGAGTCTCTCATAGTTTGTCCCCCCCTCTGATTTCTTCCCATTCAGTTTTCCCTCCCTTCCCCTATGGTCCTCCGTGGTATTCCTTATGTTCCACATATGGGTGAAACCATATAATTGTCTTTCTCTGATTGACTTATTTCACTTAGCACAATCCCCTCCAGTTCCATCCACGTCAATGCAAATGGTGGGTATTCATCCTTTCTGGTGGCTGAGTAATATTCCATTGTATATATGAACCACATCTTTATCCACTCATCTTTTGAAGGGCATCTCAGCTCCTTCCAGTTCGGCTATTGTGGACATTGCTGCTATGAACATTGGGGTGCATGTGCCCCTTCTTTTCACTATATCTGTATCTTTGATATAAATACCTGATAGTGGGGCGCCTGGGTGGCACAGTTGTTAAGCGTCTGCCTTCAGCTCAGGGTGTGATCCCGGCGTTCTGGGATCGAGCCCCAAGTCAGGCTCTTCCTCTGGGAGCCTGCTTCTTCCTCTCCCACTCCCCCTGCTTGTGTTCCCTCTCTTGCTGGCTGTCTCTCTCTCTGTCGAATGAATAAATAAAATCTTAAAAATAAACAAATACATACATACATACATACCTAATAGTGCAATTGCTTGGTCGTGGGGTAGCTCTACTTTTACTTTTGAGGAACCTCCATACTGTTTTCCAGAGTGGCTGTACCAGCTTGGGTTCCCATTAACAGTGTAAGAGGGTTCCCCTTTCTTGTGGCTTGATTTAAATTGGGCAATTTTTTCTGCTCTGGCCCAGGCTAGTTTGCCCATCTGGAGAGTGCCTAGGAACACGTGTCTGAGGATAGCTGGATCACCTCAGCTCTGCCGCTCATATCTTGCTCATTCTTCTTTCAGCAGGTGAGCCCAGGCATGTCCTTTTGGCAAAGGCAAAGGTGGAAGAGCAGGAATGGAAATATAGAGACAACTTTTTCAAGCCTCTGCTTCCATCAAGCCTGCTAATATTTATTGGCCAAAGCAAATTTTACTTTACCGCCCAGTGTGGTAGGCAGAAAAATGGCCTCCCCCAAATGTTCCCATGTCCAAAACCCCAGAATTTGTTGATATGTTATGGTACATGGTGAGGGGGAATTAAAGTTGCTGAAGAAATTAACATTGTCAATCAAGTGCCCCTGAGATGGGGAAATTATCCTGGATTACGTGGACGGGCACAATAGAATCACAGGGTCCTTATAAGCAAAAGAGGGAAGAGGAGAGTGGGAGTCAGTGAGAGAGAGAGATATGAAGACGCCACACTGCTGGCTTAGAAGAAGGCAAAAGGAACCCCTAGCCAAGCAATGTGGGTGGCCTCTACTCACTGGAAAAGGCAAGAAAACAGATTCTCCTGCAGCTTCTCCAGAAGAAATACAGTCCTACCAACACTTGGATTTTAGTCCATGAGACCCATTTCAGATTTCTGACTTCCAGGGCTGTAAGATCATAAATCTGTCTTGTCCTAAGCTACTAAGTTTGTGGTAATTTGTTACAGCAGTAACAGGAAAATAATATACCCTCCATTGTCCAATATTTTCCATAACATCTATTATTTTTTTAAGTGTTTTTCTTAAAATTGGGTGTCTTTGTTTTTTGCTTTTAGCTTTAAGTAATAATACCTGTAACATTATAGTTTGATGTGCTAGTGTGGGTTTTTTAAATAATCCATCCACATGAAAATAAATGTTAAAATTTAAACTGTTCCTCTGTGTAACACTGCCAGTCAGCTCCCTACCTATAGCGTTAGGCAAACCACATTTTGGGAAATGTGGGTCCAGGTGATCTAAGGGAGCAAGAGACTGCAAAAATGAGAATTTTCAAGAGAAGGAGACATTGGGCCATTGGGTAGAATTTGGGGCAGACAAAGGTGGAAGAGAAAGGCAAATGTTCCAACAGAGTTCTAGCCCACTATTTGCATTTGTATAGAGTAATGTGAAGCTGGTTCATCTTGGCAGGTCTGGATGCTGGTGGATTTATTGTTCTTTCCACTGGCAGAAATGTTCACCAGGACTCTTGCCTGTCTTCTGGCTTAAGCTTAGATTTATCCTACTTCTTAGAAACATCTTCTCCCAAAGTCCCAGCTCTCCCCCAGCTGAGATATACACTCACTCCTTTCTATAAAGAAAGCCCAGGGGTACCTGGGTGGCTCAGTCGGTTAAGCATCTGCCTTCGGTTCAGGTCATGATCCCAGGGTCCTGAGATCAGGCCCTGTGTTGGGCTCCCTGCTCAGCAGGGAATCTGTTTCTCCCTCTCCCTCTGCCCCTCCACCCACGTGTGTGTGCTCTGTCTCAACTAAATAAATAAACCCTTTAAAAAATTAAAAAAAAAAGAAAGCCCAACTTTTCTGCAGCACCCCCCGGTCATTTTGATATCATAGTAAGCAAGGAAGGTGTCTCATGGCCTAGAATATGTCCCAGGGCTGAGGCCAATCAATATCTGAGGTACTTAGAACCTAAGCACGGCATGTGTTTTTGGTACACCCATGGGAACCTGTCTTAAAACATTTATCAGTTGTGAACTTCTTGAAGGCAAGAATTTTGTCCTGTTATTTCTTCTATTCATCATTCATTCCATGATACGTGGTAGGTGTGATGGTTGATTGAAATTGATTGTCGATTGGTAGGTAATTGTTGATTGAAATAAAATTGAATAAATAGCAAATGACTTGTTCCTGGTCAACCACTTACGCTGCTTTATTCTCTTCCCTTTGCTGCCTTCCAGTGCCCGCTGTATCCACCCACAGGCCGCGTCCGTAGGCCAGGCCCGTCTTAGTTTCCAAATTAATCGGAGTGGCTCTGGTAGTGCAAGCAGAAATCCAGGCTTGCTATCTGGTGGGATTTCTCCTTCAGATTGTGGGGCTCACAGACTTGGTGTTCAGTATGTGAGGAATAAACCTGGAGTGCCTAACCCGGGATTTGAAAGTCCCTGCATTCCTGACTTCCTTTTTTCCCTCTTCCCCCCTTGCCTCCCTACTGGTCCGATAGTTTTAGTAATTTGGATACTAGTAAACCCTTGGCAGTTGTTCTTACATCTGTTCTCTAGAAGCCGTCACAAGTGAGTGGAGGCACGATGGCACTGGGCGATAGAGGAAAGAATAAAACCAAGAGTTAGAAGCCCTGTGTTCCAGGAAAAGCTCCGGAGTGGGATTTAGGGCAAGTCTCTGAACTGCTCTCGGCATCAGTCTCCCCATCTGTGAAATAAGGTTAATGGTATCTCTCCTGCCTGTGCTTCAAGGTTGTTTGGAGCCTCATATGTGTCTCCCCTACCCTGCCCATAGAGCGTATAAATCTCAGATGTGTATGGATAGCCTCTACTGTTCCACGGTAAGCTTATTATTTCCAGGATTCTTCAAATCAATGATCAGCATTGATCCAGTTCAACATAATCATATATTAAGCATTAATATGGGAATCTCTCTGGTTATTGATGTTAATGCGAGTGTGTATAGTTTATCTCAAATAGGACTGGACTGTACTATTGATATAAGTCATCAATGTATGTTTTTAGTAGATTTGTTTTCTCAACATAAGGATCCTTTTGGCCTAAAATTAGTTAGACGGCTTAAATTTTGGTTAATCTACAAAAAAAATGATGACATCAGAAGAGCTACTTCTTTTAAATATAACTTCTTTCTTACATTGAACCTAATCTTTCATTTAGGACAAGGAAACCATGTGGTTTGAAAATTCACTGACATTACAGAACTAAAAAACAGTGGCTTTTGAAACCTCTAGCAGTTTCGTTTTTCTTTGTTTTACAAATGGAATGGTGATATTTCTGAGTGTATATGAAGCATACTAATTGACCCCAAAAAAGTGTATTTTGCAAACCTCTTATTTAACTATTATTCTCTTTTGCCAGCCACCTGAGAAGCCTTCCTCTTTGTCCCTAGGTTGATTTCCTCTCCTAAACCTTTTCAGTTCTAAGCCCAGACAAATTGCTGTGGTTCTTTGAGAGGCCACACAAAATAAGTATTGTCCAATGCTAACACTTTGAAATGTGATATTGTAATTACTTACCAAGTGAACATTAATCACTATCAGATTAGAATGGAATTACCTGTTATATTCACATTAATAGCAAATGAGCTTTCCCTGATTGATGTTGTTATAATGAATAAAAAAAGAATTAATAATGATCTGGCATTCACCAAAAGAGGCATAGTCATTAAGGCCATACCATCAAAAGGCAAGTAATACTTTACAATAAGCAAGTATTAATTAAAGTAAAACCATAATGAACTCCTGTTGAATTACTTATATCTGCATTACAAAGATATTAGACTATTGGGATTAATGTGATTGTGATACATTTTGTAAAAGTTAATAATGAATGTCCACTTAAAATATTTAGGAAGCAAATACTTGCTTGTGTTTGCTACATAGCTCCACCAGCTCTGTTGCTTCTCTGAGTGACTTATTAGCATAGGGACAGTGATGAATAATACCAAGCATTAGATATATTAAATTGTATCTTTTTATCTGAAAGTATGCATTTTGTTTTTCAGAATTTTTGTGCATTTCCAGTAGAATATTCTAAAGGGCCTCTAAATTGTAGATGTAACATCAACTAATTTCCATTTTTAAAAAAAGTATTTAAAGGCTGATCTGCTGTGAATATTGAACCAGATGTTAAGGAACACCCTAGTCAAAACTGAGACTTGGGAGCAGAGAGGCAGAATGAAACCATTCATATACAATTTCAAAGGAGTAATTGAGCATACACCTATCAAGGGGGATAAAAAGTCAGGCTCTCCCAGTCAAGGTGCTTTCTTTCTTTAAAAAAAAAAAATAAGATTTTCTATGGCAACAAATCCATAGCAGAAAGCAAAGAGTTTTGCATCAGTTACATGATAAGAAAATCATTTTTGTAATTTTGCTACGTTGAACATTGTTTAGAACAATTTAGAATGATATTAAAAGAGCTATAAAACACATTTGTCTAACATAAGAGTTAGCATTTAAACCAGATTAGAATAATTATGTCTTCAAAAGGGTGCGTGTTAAAACTGGCAAAATCTAAATGAGCTCTGTATTTCAGTTAATAGCATTCTACCAATGTCAGTTTCCTGGCTTGGATAATGCACTCTGGGTATTGAAGATATTATCATCCGGAGAAGCTGAGTGAAGGGTACATGGGAGCTCTCTGTACTATAACTTTCTTGTGAATCTTAAACCATTTCTAAAATAAAAGTTATTTTTCATAAAACTAAATATATATTTGAAGAAAATGCTATCTTTTCTCTCTAACCAGTGGCTAACTGCTCAGTCTGAAAGAGTATGTGGAGGTAGTTGGCAAATTAATTACATTTCTGACCTCGACTTAATTGATGGTTTTTGAACCAGTAAGGGAATATGTGTGCCTACATATATTGTGGAACATATAAATATAGAAGGGAAAACGATAGAAGTTAATTATTTCTTAGTGTGTTGCAGTGGGTCCATTTAACGCTGTTTATGTAGGAAGCTACGGCGATTATAAAAATGAACACAGCCCAACAGCCAAGTCAATTAATTGAGCCTTAAAGGTGTCGTGCTAGAGATTTGAAATGAAGCTTATGATGAGCTTTGCATTTATTGTCATACAAGGTAGACACCTTTTTTTTATTTTAGTGCTCCACATTATATGCTACAGTATCAAAGAAAAACTGTAAAATAGGTGCTCGAAATCCTGATGTGCCCTCCCTTCCAAAAAGGCAGCACTACAATGAATCCAACCTTCAGAGTTAATAATGTCTCAGAACCAACCCAGCAGTTGTACCAGCATGATTTAGCTCCTGCTGTGGCTATTATTATTTTTATTTTATTAATTTTGCAATTAAATTGACGAGTTAAACTCAACCTATTTCAAGCTGTGGCTTTTTCCCACTATCCTCAGAAGTTCATAGATAACTTCAGATGTTCAACAGTGAAAGAAGACAGCCTGCATATTATTTCCGTAGCACCAATTTTGTGTGGGGAAAAAAAAAAAGATTTCACAAAATCTCGCAGAAGTTCCATAACTACTTGTATTATATATCTAAAAAATAGAAAAGGTTAAAAGAGCAGTGCCGATTTTTAATACAGCTCCATTGTGAGCCAAATACACTGCATTTTCATCAAGAAGTTACTGAAGCACCGTGTGTATACACCACCACCAGGTATTTGAAAAGAGGCAGGAAGATAGAAAACTTCTCTAACCCTTGGGAATTGTGCCTTCTAATAGTATGTATGTAGCAACTTTATTTTTTTTAATTTTTTGAAAGATTTTATTTTATTTGCCAGAGAGAGAGAGAGAGCACAAGCAGAGGGAGTGGCAGGCAGGGATGAGGGAGAAGCAGGCTCCCCGCTGAGCAGGGAGCCGAACTCGGGGCTCGATCCCAGGACCCTGGGATCATGACTTGAACCAAAGACAGATGCTGCACTGACTGAGCCACCCAGGCGTCACTAAATTTAGCAACTTTAGGTGGACTTAGTAACATCTACCTCATTTATCTTGAGGCTCAATATATATTTTGCAATTGTGTAGGAGCCATGAAATATTCCACACAGCATTTAGACAGGGACTTTTTCTAGAGAAGGTGACATTTGTAAAGGATTTGAAGAAATGCACCTGGGTGAGTAAAATCATAGTTTTCTTTGGACTGCTGGAACGAATTGGAGTTAGCTTTATATCTGATATGGTCCAATATAATGTGCCATTTGCTAAAGACTGAGGAGAGAAGCTACATAGGGGTTACAAGTTAACAGAGCACTTTGTGATTCAAAGAAAGAAGGAAAGAAAGTAGAGTTCCTGTGTCCCCCTTTGGCTTAGTGCATCTCACTTTATTTTTTTAAAAGATTTTATTTCACAGAGAGAGAGACAAGCAGGGGGAAGGAGCAGAGGGAGAAGCAGACTCCCCACTGAGTGGGGAACTAGGCACAGAGCTCAATCCCAGGACCCTGAGATCATGACCTGAGCCCAAGGCAGACGCTTAACTGAGCCACCGAGGCGCCCCAGTGCATCTCACTTTAGTGGTTAAGTAAAGTGCTGGCCATCTGGGCATCTTTCTGGCTGTGTTCCCATATATCTGAGTATTCATGGACCACTAACTCAGCCTTGCAGAACATTCGATTCCTTGCCAATAGGCAAGATTTCTAAGTTGCCTTTCACATCCACATTTCTGTGTTTCGCTCTAAGAGGATCCTTCGTGCCGGAATTATCCTGCAGTGGGGCATAGTGATGAAAGCATAACTGTGTCTGAACGTTGGCTACGCTCCTTTCACAAGCTCACAGTGTGATCTCCCGACAAGCCTCTTAGCCTCTCTAGAATTCATTTCTATAATGTGAAGAATAGAGGTTAATATTGTGAAGATTAAGTGAAATAAGTTATAGAAAGTACTTAGCATAGTGCCCTGCATATCATGAAGGCTTAGTATGTGTTAGTAGCTTCCTTTTATTATTATCATGATTATCATTGTTAATCATAATGAACCCTGGTTATTGGAGGAGTTGGTTTTGTCCTCTTATCTCATAGTCAAAATAGGTTTTAAAGGGTCTTTTATCTCTTCTTTCTGGTGGCACATTATAAATACTTAGAGTAATGTGCTTCGTTTGTATATGGTTCTTTTTTGTGTACAAAGTGCTCATTTATGTTATCTTACTAAAATTTCAAAAGCGAGTGTAAAAGAGTCAGAATTTATAAGAGTACAACTGAGAGGAGTAAATATTTTGCTCACTGATTTTTTCACTTTAGCTGACTCTTATCTTCTCATGCTGCATATCGCCTGTCTTGATGAACAGAACGCCAACCTGAGGTCAACCTTGTGTGTACATATTTGTTCAGCCTGAGAAGGATCCAGAGGTACAAATATTGGGATAATCCCAATTTCCCAGGAGAAGGTAGCATACACAGTACAATTTCCAGGAGGTCCATAAAAAGTCTATTAAAATGTTAGCTCAAATCATACAATATTTCCAGTGTTCAAGTGTTTGAGACCTACAAAATTAGCAGGGTTTTTTTTTTTTTTGCATGTTTCAACCTAATAGCTAAAAGAAAACTATGTAGCTTGAAGTTCCAAATTGTTACCAAATATTGCACAACAAAAAGTGGAGAGGAAAATAAATATTGCTAATAAATTATACCTGGGCAATTCCAGGCCAGAAAGAGATGTGTCCCATATAGAGCAGTACTTATTTGCAGTCTTCCAGTGGTCAAATTTCAATAATCACAAGTCCCACCCCCCTTATTTATTTCACCCCCTGACCTATGCAGTTGGCCAAATATTTTGTTAGCAAAATTCTTCTTTCCATGATCGTTTATAGGGATTTCTGGTTAGAACTGGTAGGTTATGACACTTTATTAAAATGAGAATAGGGGAAATAAAATTATAGATTTACCTACAAGGAGAAAGAATATGGGAACAGCAACAAGAAAATATGAGCAATGACAAATTTTGAGAATATGTAAAGGGAGCGGAGAAGCTAGCATCTCTAGGAAAACTGAACACCAAGTACCTAGAACCTAGAAAGTCTTAGAAATTGGAGGCTCCAGCTACTACAGAAGGCAGGGATGACGATGGGGCTGATAGTAGGGACATTTGTCAAAAGTGTGTCTAAGAAGCATTCAGATCCCCATGCCTTTCATGCCCTTTTCATGGAATCCAACTTGTTGCCTCTTCCCTAACCAACCAGAAGACCAGAGGTCTGTTCTCCAGAGAAATTGTACTAGAAGAGCTCAACATTTGGGGACATCAGGTAGAGAAGAAGACAGGGGAGAATTTCCACCCTGAAAACAGGAACTAAATGAAACTACACATACTGAATAGGATCCCCCGCTCTCCCCAAGGCTCAAGTCCTAACTGGCTCCAGGTGTACTGGCTGCAAGCATACACTCAGACTAAATGTTTTCCTCCAGAGAAACTGGGTAGCCTTAGAAAATAACCTATTGCTACTCTTATTTGGAGGTCTTTGCCCACATGCACAGGATGAAATTCACCTGGTGAAAACCCTACAAGTAAAGCTTACCATTAATTTTTCAGTGCCTAAATCCTAAATAGGGATGAGAAATGAGAGCAAAATATAAAAATGGGGCAGGGGGGTAGAAAGAACTCAGGGAATATAGATACCTATAATTAACATCCCTGAAGACCAAAGCGAAAATATTTGATCCATAAAACAAGAAGATTTTATTAAAAAGAAAAATTCAAAGAACAAGAATGTACTTCTGGAAAATAAAATGTAATAGCAAAGATGTAAAATTAAATTGAAAGTGGAAGGTAAATCTCCAAGAAAGCTGATAAAATAAAGATGAAGAAATGAATCATAAAAAAGAAAAGATGGTAAAATTAAAGGATTAAGTCCAAGAAATCCACCATCTCACTAAAGGAATTCTGGAGAAAATATACAGAATTTATCAAAAACATATATGTGAGAACATTTCCTGGAAATGAAGGACATCAATTTTAAGATTGAGAGTGCCCACCAAGTTCCCAGCACAATGTTAAAAAAGAGAGAGAGAGAGAGAGAGAGAGAGAGACACATCAGGACATATCATGTGACATTCCAGAATAGCAGTAAAATTCTAAAACCTTCCAAAGAAAGATGTGGGTGTGGGGAAGGAAGGAAGGAAGGAAGGAAGGAAGGAAGGAAGGAAGGAAGG
>NW_024423319.1:98149251-98150410 GCF_017311325.1 Ursus maritimus
GGAAGGAAGGAAGGAAGGAAGGAAGGAAGGAAGGAAGGAAGGAAGGGGCAGAAACAGACAGAAGGACAAAGAGAAAGAAATTAACAGTTAGAAACCATGTCACTAATGAAGGATTAAAAATCAGAATGACATCAGACCTCTTAACAGCAGTACTTGTTTACAGGTGCTAAGGAATCCATACCTTTACAATTCTGAAGGATTATAATGTTCAAATTAGAATTAATATATTATTTACTTCCCAAGTACCTTCCTCGAGAAGCTCCATGAAAATTCAATAATTAGACAACAGAGAAGAAAACATGGAATCTAGGATACAAGAGGAGAGAGGGAATGAGAAGGCCTGGTATTACAGTGGTGCTTGCAGGCCTAGAGCACAATCTACTTCTGACAAAATTATGGGCAAGCCGTCCTGACAAAACTTCTTATACAAACTGACAAGAGATGCAGGGTGAAATATAACACACTTCCATTTAAAGCTGAGCTGAGCTCTCAAGAAAATAAGTAAAATACCCAGGAACTAATAAAAGAGGAGCCAAACTCTCACCCTGGATGTTTGCTGATGAACAAGAAGCTCAGGTTCTAATAGTTTCTCAGGGAGAGGAGGAACAGCCAGGCTCGGGTGAATAGAACTGAGATCCCCATGAGAAAGCAAAATCCTTAAAGAGCTGCACACCTGTAGTGAAAGAACAGCCCAGGGAAAAAGCCATTTTAGCAGCAAGAGGAGATGGCAAGGAAACTTGTCCAACTCAGCCTGAGTTCTGGGTAAGGAAAATGTCTTCTTGAAGGATTTGAGAAATCCGGAATTCCTCTCACATGTTTGGGATCTGAATTAATACTACCTTTGTGGTTCTGAGAAGTCTCAGACTCAGAAATTTATGGGAAGTATTCATAGGTTGTTAGCATCCTGAGGATCCAACACTTTCTTAAGAGATTAACCTGTAACTCAGGCCGTGCGGTTTCCACAGTTAATACCCTACCTACCAGACATGAGCTCACAATCTCAAATTATAAAACTTGGGTGGAAATGCCATAAACAAGAGTCAGCTGGGGAAAACTAGATTCGCCTTCCATATCTTCAGATAATGGAATTATCAAAATCAGAAATTAAATGAGCATGCTTGAAATGGTTAGAAACACAAAAGAATCAAAAGCTTAAGGA
>NW_024423319.1:98150644-98151390 GCF_017311325.1 Ursus maritimus
AATAAATGGGAGGAAGCAGTATTCAAACAGAGGTTTCCAGAAATGCCAAAAGACATGAATACTCAAGTTTTGGAAGCCAAGAAATCCCAGTGTGGATAATGAAAAAAAAAAGTGTACCTAGACTCATTGCAATGAAATCATCAAATATTAAAGACAATGAGAAGATCTTAAAAATGCCTAGGGAAAGAAAAGGAGATTCCCTACAAAGGAAAAATAGTAGACTCCTCAACAGTAGCAAAAGAAGTAAAACTCAAATTTCTATATAGAATAATACACCTTACTGAATTATTGTTCACAACTGAGATGAAATAAACCATTTTCAGAAAGCAGCCAGTCAGAATTCAAACATAAGGGTAAAGGGCTCTCAAAAGAATTTTTTGATGGAGTTTGGAAGATTGGAGAGGAAAATGGACAAATAGAACAATTGCTGTGTTTGCACTTGGAAAATCACCATTAGAGTGGATTTAAAATTCTGCGACAGTGACTGCCAAGACATAAGTATATAGACATTTAAAACTAAGGAAAGAAGAAATATGTTATTTCAGGAAGAACAGAAAGTTATACAGAAAAGGAAATATTATCACTGTACCAAATACTTGACCTAACAGCAAACAATCTTAGTCAAAATAAGATAAACCCTAAATATCGATTTTTTTAAACTTTTTTGCTTTGAAATAGAGATACACAGGAAAGAAGAATAGTAGAGAGAGAGGTCCCACATACCCTTCACTGAGTCCCCCCCCCCC
>NW_024423319.1:98151400-98165509 GCF_017311325.1 Ursus maritimus
CCAGGAACTAATAAAAGAGGAGCCAAACTCTCACCCTGGATGTTTGCTGATGAACAAGAAGCTCAGGTTCTAATAGTTTCTCAGGGAGAGGAGGAACAGCCAGGCTCGGGTGAATAGAACTGAGATCCCCATGAGAAAGCAAAATCCTTAAAGAGCTGCACACCTGTAGTGAAAGAACAGCCCAGGGAAAAAGCCATTTTAGCAGCAAGAGGAGATGGCAAGGAAACTTGTCCAACTCAGCCTGAGTTCTGGGTAAGGAAAATGTCTTCTTGAAGGATTTGAGAAATCCGGAATTCCTCTCACATGTTTGGGATCTGAATTAATACTACCTTTGTGGTTCTGAGAAGTCTCAGACTCAGAAATTTATGGGAAGTATTCATAGGTTGTTAGCATCCTGAGGATCCAACACTTTCTTAAGAGATTAACCTGTAACTCAGGCCGTGCGGTTTCCACAGTTAATACCCTACCTACCAGACATGAGCTCACAATCTCAAATTATAAAACTTGGGTGGAAATGCCATAAACAAGAGTCAGCTGGGGAAAACTAGATTCGCCTTCCATATCTTCAGATAATGGAATTATCAAAATCAGAAATTAAATGAGCATGCTTGAAATGGTTAGAAACACAAAAGAATCAAAAGCTTAAGAAAGCAACAAGGTAGTATTAAAAAATAAATTTGAATAAACTCCCAATTAGTCCTCTATATATTAAATAGTAATCAATGTAATAAATAAAACTCAATGGACATTTTAAACAGAAACTTAAAACTGGAAAAGAATTAGTGAATGAGAGGTGATCTAAAGAAATTACTCAAAACACAGCACAGAAAGACAAGGAGATAAAAAATATTTTTAAAAAAACTTGAGCACCGGGTGTTATGTGCAACTGATGAATTATTGAACTCTACATCTGAAACTGATGATGTACTATATGTTGGCTAATTGAAATTAAACCAAAAAACTTAAGGCATATGGAAGATAGAATAAGCATAGCATCTATCTAATTGGAGTTTAGAAAAAATAAATGGGAGGAAGCAGTATTCAAACAGAGGTTTCCAGAAATGCCAAAAGACATGAATACTCAAGTTTTGGAAGCCAAGAAATCCCAGTGTGGATAATGAAAAAAAAAAGTGTACCTAGACTCATTGCAATGAAATCATCAAATATTAAAGACAATGAGAAGATCTTAAAAATGCCTAGGGAAAGAAAAGGAGATTCCCTACAAAGGAAAAATAGTAGACTCCTCAACAGTAGCAAAAGAAGTAAAACTCAAATTTCTATATAGAATAATACACCTTACTGAATTATTGTTCACAACTGAGATGAAATAAACCATTTTCAGAAAGCAGCCAGTCAGAATTCAAACATAAGGGTAAAGGGCTCTCAAAAGAATTTTTTGATGGAGTTTGGAAGATTGGAGAGGAAAATGGACAAATAGAACAATTGCTGTGTTTGCACTTGGAAAATCACCATTAGAGTGGATTTAAAATTCTGCGACAGTGACTGCCAAGACATAAGTATATAGACATTTAAAACTAAGGAAAGAAGAAATATGTTATTTCAGGAAGAACAGAAAGTTATACAGAAAAGGAAATATTATCACTGTACCAAATACTTGACCTAACAGCAAACAATCTTAGTCAAAATAAGATAAACCCTAAATATCGATTTTTTTAAACTTTTTTGCTTTGAAATAGAGATACACAGGAAAGAAGAATAGTAGAGAGAGAGGTCCCACATACCCTTCACTGAGTCCCCCCCGCCAGTGGTTACATTTTACATAGCTCATCCATCATATGCTATCAAAACCAGGAAATTGGCATTGGTACCATCCATGTGTGCTTGTGTGTGCTTGTGTGTGTGTATTTGTGCCATTTTATCACATGTGTAAATTTGTATAACCACCACCATGATCAAGGTACAGAACTATTTCATGCCTACAAATATCTCACTCATGCTACTCATTCCCTTTGCTCTCACCATCCCTACCATCTTCCTGCTAATCACTGATCCATTTTCTATCTCTCTAATTTTGTCATCTTTCGAAAATTATATATGTGAAATCATAGAGTTTATGACCTTTATGGATTACTTTTTTTACTAAGCACAATGCCCTTGAAATCCATCCAACAGTGCACCTGGTTGGCTCAGTTTGTTAAGCATCTGCCTTCAGCTCCGGTCATGGTCCTGGGGTTCTGGGATGGAGCCCCATGTCCAGCTCCCCACTCAGCAGGNNNNCTGCTTTTCCCTCTCCCTCTGCCCCTCCCCCCAACTCATGTGTGCTCTCTCTCTCTCTAAAATAAATAAAATCTTTATTAAAAAAAAAGAAATCCATCCAAGTTGTTATGTGTGTCAATAGCTTATTCCTTTTTATTGCTGACTAGTATTCCACAATATGGATTATCAAATTCTATTTAAACACTCACCTATTGAGGGACATTATCGTTATTTCCAGGTTCAGGCTATTACAGTCTATGCTGCTATGAACATATGTATACAGGTTTTTGTGTGGGTGTCAATTATCCTTTCTCTGGGATAAGTGCCCAAGAGTAAACCTGCTGGGCCATATGGCAATGTGTATTTAGTTTTTCAAAGAAACTGCCAAACTCTTTTCCAGGTGGCTGTATCATTTTACATTTTAAATTCCCACCAGCAATGTATCAGTGATGCAGTTTCACTGCATCCTCATTAACATTCGGTATTGTCACCACATTTTTTCATTTTAGTGGTTCTAATAGATGGGTAGTGATGTCTCATGATGGTGTTCATTTGCATTGCCCTAATGGCTAGTGATGTTGAATATGTTTCATTTGCTTATTTACCATTTAAATATCATCTTCAGGGAAATGTTTCTTCCTATATGTTACGCATACGCTCTTTAGAATTTTGTTTGTTTGTTTGTTTTTAGTTGCTGAGATCATCCACATGCATGCATGTGCAAGGAAGTAGAAATATGGGCAGGTAAAGGAACACTAGCTCCTCGTCTTCATGAGGGGTAATCAAGAGATAATGACTAAAATTGGTAACTAAAGAAATTGGGTTATAAGCATAATATTTAGGCATGTGGGTTAGGGTAGAGGTACATTGTTTTTCACTCTAAGAGTATTATTGCATTTTTTGGAACTTAATACATGTGATACTTGGATAACTTTTTTTATAATAATATTTTTTTCTTATGTTAGTCACCATACAGTACATCCCTGGTTTTTGATGTAAAGTTCCATGATTCATTAGTTGCATGTAACACCCAGTACACCATGTAATACGTGCCGTCCTTACTACCCATCACCAGCCTATCCCAATCCTCCACCCCCTCTCCCCTCTGAAGCCCTCAGTTCGTTTCTCAGAGTCCATAGTCTCTCATGCTTCACTCCCCCCTCTGATTACCCCCTTTCTTTTTTTTTTAATTTTATTTATTTATTTGACAGAGATAGAGACTGCCAGCGAGAGAGGGAACACAAGCAGAGGGATCATGGATTGGAAGAATTAACATAGTTAAAATGTCCATGCTACCCAGAGCAATCTACACTTTCAATGCTATCCCGATCAAAATACCAAGGACATTTTTCAAAGAACTGGAACAAACAGTCCTTAAATTTGTATGGAAACAGAAAAGGCCCCGAATCTCCAAGGAACTGTTGAAAAGGAAAAACAAAGCTGGGGGCATCACAATGCCGGATTTCGAGCTGTACTACAAAGCTGTGATCACAAAGACAGCATGGTACTGGCACAAAAACAGACACATAGACCAATGGAACAGAATAGAGAACCCAGAAATGGACCCTCGGCTCTTTGGCAACTAATCTTTGATAAAGCAGGAAAAAACATCTGGTGGAAAAAAGACAGTCTCTTCAATAAATGATGCTGGGAAAATTGGACAGCTACATGCAAAAGAATGAAACTTGACCACTCTCTCACACCATACACAAAGATAAACTCCAAATGGATGAAAGACCTCGATGTGAGACAGGAATCCATCAAAATCTTAGAGGAGAACATAGGCAGCAACCTCTACGACATCGGCCACAGCAACCTTTTCATGACACATCTCCAAAGGCAAGAGAAACAAAAGATAAAATGAACTTATGGGACTTCATCAAGATAAGAAGCTTCTGCACAGCCAAGGAAACAGTCAAAAAAACTAAGAGGCGGCCCACAGAATGGGAGAATATATGTGCAAATGACGCTACAGATGAAAGACTGGTATCCAAGATCTACAAAAGAAGACTGGTATTCAATACACAAGAAACAAATAAATCATAAAATGGGCAGAAGATATGTACTTGGATAACTTTTAAAATTAAAATGTAAAACATACAGCTTATTATTAAACCAAATTCTAGACTCTAACCTCAGGATCAGCAAATAGAGTTTATGTATCAGTCTCTCATTGACTGCATTGTACAGCCTGGAAGAGTTATAGATCTGATTGCTTAGGCACTTCGTAGCTAATGGTGATTTTATCTCCACTGTCAATATCAGACAGCTCCACTTAAAAGCCCCAATGTCTTCGAATCCTCTTCCCTTAGTTGCACTACTAATGATAGCATGAATTTTCTCATACTCTCATACTTCAGACTTCAGACTTTCTTTGCAGGGCTTCAAGGCATTGAGACTAGGACAGAGATAGGAGTTTCTGAGGTAGGATACAAGCATGTCAGCACTGGACAGACATCACCTTTATCAAACCGTCCCCACGTAAACAGATCCTAGTACAATCTCCTGACGTCTTCTAGAGTGTTTATATCACACGAAGAAGCGAGAGTGGGCTTTGGATACTGTTAGCTAATAAAACTGCTGTCCTGTGATTTTTGATAAGAAAAGAATTGATTCCTATGAACCGAGGAATATTCAAAACAGATCATCTAATTCTACTTAATAGAGCCAATTTATGTCTCACTCACTTCACCTACAGCCTCTAAAGTGGGAGAATGTTCCTACCTGCTGAAGACAGATGGTTACCACATTTGAAAATTGCCCATGTGTGTCTTGTCCTTGTGGAGAAAGCTCAAAAAGCAGTGGAGAGAAATGTAGAGTGGGGAAGGGCTACTTGCCTGGATGTTCCACTGGATGGCTAATGATCCAAGGGGCAAGTGCCAAGAACAGTTACGACCTTTGTGCCTGCCATTGTGAAAAACTACGGAGCTCTCCCAGACATCAGCAACACAAGCCTGAAGGGTTTTAGGATATGGATATTACTCGGTAGACCTCTATTTTTATCTGAGAACTCTCTCTCTCTTCCTCAGTCTGAAACCATTTGTCTTGCTAGCTTTCACACTCATTCCCTCTGTATTTCTATGGGATTCTTTGCCACCCTCTCTTTCTCTGTATAGATGTGACTGTGGATGCCATTTTACCACATTCGAATACATATAACCTTCTGAATATATACACATATTTGTGAAGTGCTTCTTTTTCTTCTCTGTTCTTTCATCTGTGTTTTGCTTGTTCTTTCTTTCTTTGCTCCATAGGTTCTATGTGTATGACTGTGTCTCCCTTAACTCTGTTTTTTCTTTTCCTTTTTTTAGATCTCTCTCCCATCATTTATCATAATAAAGTAAATTTATTGTCGTGCTATTAAAAAGATATGCACGTCATCTTATATTATTCATTGATAAAATTAAACTGATTCAGTTTACCTACATAGCCTTCCCTTGACATGTGTGTCTGTGCATTTGATTAGAGATGAAAACACTGACTATTAATAAAACAGAAATCCCCACCTCTCTTGAAACAGCTCTTTTACAATTGCCCTTGTTTTAAGAAAAAATGTTTCATAGAACCCATGCAATCTGATGGGACTGAATATATATCTTTTTTTTTCAATTAAGGGTAAAACGTTTCTTCCAAAGATTTTCTAATGAAGTAAGAAACATTTCTACAATGGACCAAAGTAAAATGATTCATACATTACAGTTGTGGTGACCTGGAACATGGAATCACTATCTGTCTTTTAAGCAGTTCTCCATAAATATTGTATATTGAACCTCAACTTTAGAAAGGAATGTGTTGTAGACGTTGTGAAGTTGTAGAGAATTCTCTGGCAAGAACACACACTACAATTACTCTGTGTTGTTGAAAAAGAGCAGACCCAAATATTTTGACAAGGCACAGTAAGGCTAAAAAGTCCTTTTGTTAAAAATAAAAAGGAAAGATAAATCTTTGTGACCTTGGATTTGCAATGGATTCTTAGATATGTTACCAAAGCATGGGTAACAAAGGAAAAAAATAGATTAATTGGGTCTCGTGAAAATTTAAAACTTTTGTATGTTATTTAAGAAATCAAGAAAGGAGAAAAGACAACCTCCAGAATGAGCAAAAATATTTTTAAATAGTATATTTGGTAAGTATCTAGTAGCCACAATACATAAAGAACTCTTACAACTGAAACAACTACAAAAACAACTCAAATCGTAATTGGGCAAAGGACTTGAGTATACATTTCCCTGAAGAAATACTAATAGCCAGCAAGCATATGAAAACATTCTCAACATCATTGGTCATTAGGAAATGCAAATAAAAACCACAGTGAGGTATCACCTCACATTCATGAAGATGAATTTTAAAAAATGCAAAATAACAACTGCTGAAGAGTATGTTAGAGAAATTGGAATGCTTGTGCATTGCCACTGGGAACATAAAATGGTTTAGCCACTGTAGAAAACATTTTGGCATTTACATAAGAAGTTAAACATAGATTTAACATATGACCCAGCAGGCCCACTCCCAGGTATATACCCAACAGAACTGGAAACAGGTGCTTAAACAAGTTCTTCTATGTGAGTGCTCATAGCAACACCTATTTGTAACAACCAGAAGGTAGAAACAACCCAAGTGTTCATCAGCCAATGAGTGGATAAAGAAATTGCAGTATATACATACAATGGAATATTATTCAGCCATGAAGAGAATGAAGCACCAACACATGGATGAACTTTGAATATATTTTGCTAACCAAAAGAAGATAAATACTAAAGGACACGTTTTCCATTTTTATGAGATATCCAGAGTAGGTAAATGCATAAAAACAAAATACAGAGTTGTGTCTGCTCAAGACATGGTGAGGGTGAAATAGGGAGTAACTGCTTAACAGGTATGAGATTTTATTTTGGAGTTTTGGAAATAGATAAGAGGTGGTAGTTACCTGCATTGTGGAATACACTAAATGTCATTACGTTGTTTGCCTTACAATGGTTAATTTCATGTTCTGTAAATTTCACCTCAATAAAAAAGGAAATTGAGAGGATGTTTTAAAAATGAACTAAATAAAAATAAATAAATAAAAAGTCACATGTCCTGGCTTTAGCACATTCATCTGTTCTACCTGCAAGACAGTACCCGTGCCACCAAAGCTAGCATGCAGTAAGGGGCTCCATAATTCTGAGTAAATGGTTAATGAATTAATAAATATATTTCATTCTGAGTTCCCCAGAAGCAGACCCAGAATCAAGAATTTAATGCAAACTCTGAGTCACAGCAGACCTCGAGACAAGGATTTCCTTGGGAAGGGAATAAAATATCCATAGATATAGAGAAAGGAAGCAAGACAATGGAGAGAAGGCATTCAGTAAAAGATGCAGTATCAAGTGAACTACCCTCAGTCTAGTGGAATTTCACCGCACTGTGGCAACTCAGTGTGTGGTGCAAACACATGCTTTGGAGTTCTCCTACCCAAATGACAAGGGAGCTGGGCTATTTCCATAACAATTCCTCATAGTCATTGGTTGAGCACAGCTTTCAAGGGGAAGTTATCCCCCCCCCCCCCCGGCACTTGGGCATGCCACATGGGGAAGAAAACAACTTTCATGGCCAGAGAAAGCCAGGGAGAAAAATAATGTGGGATCTCACAATCTGAAGCCAGGTTACAGTTCACTGAAGTGGTGAGGATGGGTTTTTTAAAAGTTATTATTTAAAAACGCTCATCTAAGGAAGAGCCCTATGATGGCTGCATCATAGCCACTAATATTATTTTGATGGGTCCAAGGTATGTTGCTTGAGAGAAACTGGGGAGAGGTTGCTTCCCATGAATGTAGCACAATTGTACTCTAATAAATTTTCTTTTTATGAAACAATTGCCTCTTGTAATTATAGAAAGCATTTAAGTCATATGTGGATCCTTTTTTACTAGAGAACAATTTTCAGCAGTCCCTAGGAATATGTCTTGGCAATGTAAGGTTTTCTAGGACTCTAGTTCAAGATGCATTTCTCTAATTCTCACCTGGGGCCAATTTTATCCCCAGAGGATATATAACAAGGCATAAAGGCCTTTTTGGTTGTCACATTGAGGGTGGGGAAGCTACTGGCTTGTCATCGGTAGAGAACAAGGATGCTGCTCAGTGTTCTGCAGTGCACAAGACAGCTAGCTCCCTGCAACAAAAAAAATTATTTGGCCTAATATGTCAATAATGCCAAGGTTGAGAGACCCTATCCTAAACCAGCACTGTCAAAAAGAATTCTCTATGATGATAAAAATATTTTACATCTGCACTATCTAGTACTCTAGTCGCTAGTCCCACATGCTGTTAAGCACTTGACATGCGGCTAGTGTGACTTACTATATGCCAGATGTGGTGCAATATACTGAGGAAATAAATATGGCTGTAGCTTTGCAGTCATTGAAGTCAGAGCTCATGGTCTAGTAGAGGAGACAAATTCTTAAAAATAACTTATTGTAAAAGAATGTGGTAAGTGTTATAACAGAGGATGAATAACGTGCTAAATTTGAGGTGTCGGGACTCAGGCAGACAATTAACAGTTCTCTAAGGTGAATTTCCACTCTTAGCTCAGAACACTGTAATGTGTAAAAGCTGTATTCTATGCAAAAAAAATTAAATCTTTAGTCATGTAACTCATTACTTTATCTTATTTTACCCCTTTTGTCAGAAAACACATAGAAAAAAACTGGAATCTGATGGGGAGTTCTGCTTTATTTAACAATCCTATTGAGTTTCTCAAAATAGTTTACCAAGGAAGTCCATCAAAGTATTGATTTTTTTCATAAAGGATAATACAAATGGCATGACAGTCTCTTTAACATTTTAATCAAGCTTAAAATTAGTCTTGCATTTGAAGCCATCTTGCCCAGAAAAATTGTTGGAGAACTTGTGGAAAAAACTTAACATAAAAAATTGATGGGCCACCTAGGCTGTGAGAACATTAAAATCTGAATCTAAAATATGGTTAGCCATTGTGACATCTTTCTTTGAAGCTTAAGTAACTCAATATTCCCAGTAGGCTACCCAGTGATTCAAAGTGACACATATACTGTCAGCTCATTCCCCTTCCCCGTGTGCTGGGATGATTTGTATCCACAGAAATATGTTGAAAAACCTATTAGTCTTGACTGCCAGAACCTACCAAAAAAAAAAAAAATCCGTTGTCACCTAAACAAATAAATTAATGATAATGTAAGATAAACAAACCTATTAACTTACACTGGCCCCTAAGAGACAAAAGCCAGTTTATGGATTTAGAAAAGGAGAAAAATGAGACTGGCCATACAGCAACAATCCGGATAATAATGTGTTTTCTCTGTTCACTGAAAAACCATCTTTGCAGGCTAAATCTTCCTTATAAAAGAATTCCAAAAAATGTCTAGATACTCCCCTTCCAGGAGGTGAAGTTTAATGTTCTGTTCCCCTGGAGTATGAGCTGGATGAGGTGACCTGTTTTCAAAAAACATAGAAAAGGCGAAATAACTTTACAATGGAGAGGAAACCTGGCACGCACTACCTCCTTGACTAAGTGGTCAAGTTTAACATCACGAATGACAATTATGTTGATATCACATCCCCCATGATAGAATGTGATGAGAAGGGTGAGCCCCATAACCCCAGTCTGATCATGAGAAAACCTCAATCACAACTTAAGAGACATTCTGCAGTATACCTGACTTGCCCTCTTCCAGAGTGGTAAGCTCGTGAAAAATAAGAAAAAACTGAGAAACTCTCAGGCCAGAGGAGACCAAAAAGACATGGTGACTAAATACAACGTGAGATCCTAGATTGGATCCTGAATCGGAGAAAGGACATTGGTGGGAAAACTGGTGAAATCGCATTAAAATCTGTAGTTTTGTTTATAGTGTCATGGGAGCATCTATTTAAATATTTAGATGAACATACCTTGGATACAGAAGATGTTATCATTACAAGTTGTGGCTCAGGTACCTGGCAAAGTGTCAGATACATACGTACCTTTTTTAAACAGAGTAATGAATGAGCAGATAGTATGTGTTTTCTTAAAGGCTGATTTTCTAACAAGTTCAAATTGTGGCACCTATAGAAATATATGAGGGACGCCTGGGTGACTCAGTCTGTTAAAGGTCTGCCATCGGCTCAGGTCATGATCTCAGGGTGCTGGGACAAGCCCCACTTCAGACTCCCTGCTCAGTGGGGAGTCTGCTTGTCCCTCCCCCTGCTTGTACTCTCCCTCTCTCTCTCTCAAATAAATAAATAAAATCTTTTTAAAAAAGAAAGACATAATGAATATGTGCCAAACATTTTATTAAATCATTAACTAATGAGAGAATCAGTAAGATGTTGCAGTTGGTTCAAAGAAGGATCTGAGGAACAGACACATATATAAACAGTCAGAAATGCTGATAAGTATTTGATAACAGATGCCATACTGCTGACTCTCTGCATAGAGGAATCAATTGCATTCCAGGAGGCAAACACATTTGCATTTCCATGAACAAGAATCATTTGCATTACCATCAGCCCTCCAATAGTTGACTTTTTTTTTAGATTTATTTATTTGAGAGGGGGGAGGGCAGAGGGAGAGGGGGAGGAGACTCCCCACTGAGGGCCGGAGCCCCACCCAATGTGGCCTCCATCTCAGGACCCTGAGATCATGACCTGAGCTGAAACCAAGAGTGGGTCACTTAACCAACTGAGCCACCCAGGCGCCCCTCCCTGAGTTGAGTTCTGATTCTACAGCGGTAGAAAATGGCACAACCAAAGACTATGCGGTAGACCCTTAAAGGATCAGATAACCCCTGAGGGTTTTGTTAGACAACATAAAGAATTCCATGGAAAAGGCACACAGGAATCTTTTCATCATTTCAGAGTCTTCCACACTTTCTTTTAAGAGTTTGTCTGAGGAGTTTGAACCAAATTGAATTGAATTGAATCAAAAATTAAGGACAGCAGGCATTCGTTTGCATAAATTCAAACTAAACCCAATGCAAACACTAATGTTTTATTATATACCAGATCATAATTTGGCTTTTGTCTGTTTTGTTTTCTTTACTTCACAGTAGTGTGAACAAGAAAACTACAGTTTTAGGTTTTTTAGAAACTATAAAATGAAAGCAAAATCAAAATGTCAAAATATTTACCAAATCTAAATAGAATCTATATACTTGGAGATGGTACCCCTGGCTTGCTCTTTATAAACCTTATTTTATTGTTCTTGCTTCGTTCATGATTTCTAAGCTGGTACACAAAATGGTATCTCCTCGTTACCTGGGTTTTGGACTTTGGCCCTATTTTTAATTATCCAAGTAACTGTGAGAAAGTTTGTTAACATCTTTGTGTCTCTGTTTCCTCATCTGTAAACATAGGATGATAATGAAAATACCCATGTCATACGGTTGTTGTAAGAATTAAATGGGGAATCCCTAGGCAAAAAACAAACAAAACCAAAAACAAAATTTCAAATAAGCAAGATGAATAAGCTCTAGGGATGTGCTGTACAACATTGTACCTTTAGTCACCGATAATATATTGTACACCAAAAAATTTGTTAAGCTGGTAGATCTTGTGTTAACTGTTTTTACAACAATAAAATTAAAATTATAAATATACTAGTATCTAGAATATATTAAGAACTCTTAAAACTCCACAGTGAAATAACAATCTAGTTATAAAATGAGCAAAAGACATGAAGAGACATTTTAACCAAGAATATATAGCAATGGTAAATAAGCACATGGAAAGATTGTCAACAACATTATCCATTAGGGAAATGCCAATTGAAATCATAATGAGATATCCCTACACACCTATCAGAATGGCTAAAACAAAAACAGTGACAATACCAAATGTTGGCAAAGATGCAGAGAAAATGGATCATTCATACATTGCTGGTAGAAAATGTAAAATGTACAGTCACTCTAGAAAACACTAAATATGCAACTATCCTAAGACCAAGCAATTGCCCTCTTGAGCATTTATCACCAAACTTGTACAAAAATGTTCATACCAGCTTTATTTGTAATAGCCAAAAAGTAGAAACTAATCCAGTGGTTTTCAACAATGAATGAGTACTAACTACCATACATTCATACCATGCAGTACTACCCAGCATTAAAAAGAATTGAAATACCAATGTATACACCAACTTGGGTGAATCTCCAGGCAATTATGCTTAGTAAAAAAAGCTAATCTTAAAAGGTTACGTACCACATGATTGCATTTCTATAACATTCTTGAAATGACAGAATTATGGAATGGAAAACAAATTAGGAGTTGCCAAGAGTCAGGGACAACGGGGAGAGAAGAGAAGTGGGTGAAGCTATAAAAGTGCAGCACAGGACAGATCCTTGTGGTGTTAGAACTATTCATTATCTCAATTATATCAACATCAGTATCCCAGTCATGGTATTGTACTAGAGTTTCACAAGATGTTACCTTTGGGGAAACTGGTCAGAGGTCCCTTGGCTTTCTCTGTATTATTTCTTACAACTGCATGTGAATTTATAGTTATCTCAAAGCATAATTCTTTTTTATAAATAGGATCCATGCCCAGCGTGGAACCCAATGCAGGGCTTGAACTCACAACCCTGAGATCAAGACCTAAGCCAAGATTAAGAGTGGGACACGTAACCAACTAAGCCACCCAGGCACCCCTCAAAGTATGGTTTTAAAGAGCAAATAAAATCAAATAAAAAGAATCCAAAGGGGCACCCGTGTGGCTCAGTCAGTTAAGCAACTGACCCTTGGTTTCGGCCCAGGTCGTGATCTCAGGGTTGTGACATCAAGCCCCGTGTCGGGCTCCATGCTCAGAGCAGAGTCTGCTTCAGACTGTCTCTCCCTCTCCTTCTGCTCTCCCCCACCCCTAAAATAAATAAATAAACCTTTTTTTTAACAATCCAGGAATTTTAGGACTTCAACATTCATTTTATCTCACTTATTTTACCAGTAAGAAACCTGAGGCACGAAAAGCTAAAGTGAGTCGCTTTTCTGCTTCATTTAAGTTCTTTTTTTCTTCTCTCCTTCACTCACTTATAAGCTTCTATAATAGAGAAGGTATGTCTTGTATTTCTTCAGCCCACATATTACTTCAAGTAATGCTAGGCATAAATTAACACTTTAAAATGTGTGGTCTGAGTAAATAGGAAAGAGAGATTTACTCATATATGTAAACATTATATTAACATGTTTTGTTAATTAACATGTTTTAATTAACATTAAATGTGCATGTAGAAAGTCTAAAAATGATCTCAAATTATTTGACTTGATTAAGAGTTTTTTTAAAGGTGATAATTTATGGGGTTTTATTTGATTTTTTCATATTATTTTTGCATAGGTAATCATTTTCATGGTTCAGAAATCAAAAGGTATACAGTGAAAATTCTTTTCCCCATCATCTTTGCGCTCTCCACTCAGCGCCTTCCCACAGGCAAACAAATTATCAACTTCTTGTGTATCCTTCAGGAGATATTTATGAATTTTCAAGCATAAGTTTATGTATAGATGTGTGTTTTTCTGTGTACAGATGTATTTACCTAAGTGGTAGCATACTGTACATACTTCTTCAGAATCATGCTTTTTTCCTTCAACAGTGTATCTTAGAAATTGGCTTGTATCAGTACACAGAGTCTCTTGGTTTACTGTGGCTGCCACGCCAAAATGCTACAAACTGGGGGTCTCAAATAGCAGAAATGTATTGTTTCATGGTTCTAGAGACTAGAAGTCTCAGATCAAGGTGTTGTAGGCTTGTTCCTTTTGAGGGCATTGAGGGAGAATCTGTTCCATGCTTTCCCCCTAGCTTTTGGTTATTTGCTGACAATCTTTGGTGTTCCTCAGCTTGGAGATCTCTTTCTTCATCTTCACATGGTGTTCTCAGTGTGTGTGTGTGTGTGTGTGTGTGTGTGTGTGTGTGTGT
>NW_024423319.1:98165519-98271142 GCF_017311325.1 Ursus maritimus
GTGTGTGTGTGTGTGTGTGTGTGTGTGTGTGTGTGTGTGTCTCCAAGTTTCCCCTTATAAGAACATGAGTTATACTGGAGTAAGGCCCAACCTAATGATCTCATTTCAACTTGATTTTTCTGTAAAGACTCTTGTTTCCAAATAAGGTCACATTCTGAGGTACTGAGTGTTAGGACTTCAACATTTGAATTTGGGAGAGGGACACAATTCAACCCGTAACAAAAAGCTTAGCCATTCTTTTAATGGCTACATAGTGTTCCATTATGTAGCTGTATCATAATTTATCTAAGCAATACTGTAGACATATTATTGGTTTTCAATGCAGGGGTTTTTTTTCCTAATGTAAGTGTAAGTTTCATAAAAAAGAATTATAGCATCTAAGTCTTACCAAATAGTATTTAAATCGTGATTACCCTATAAACTTCAAATGCCTTGAAGGCAGGATGTATTAAGGGAGGAGGGGAGACTTTTAAAGTTCATATAAAAAAATAGATACTTAAGACTAAGGATGTAGGAAAAAAGAATAAATGTCTCTCTCTGCGTTGGAGATCAGGGAGGGTCCTGCATTACCCAGCATTAAACTTTCTATAAAGCTTCTGTAATCCATATCATGTAGTATTGGCACAAAAAGAGACAAATAGATCACTGAAACAGAATTGTGAGTCCAGAAGCAGATCAAATTGTTTTTGGAGACATTATGTGGCAAAAGTGTTATTCTAATCCAGTGTGGAAAAAAAAAAAGATGTTTTATTCAATAAATGCTGCCAGCACTCTTTGCAGTCCCTCTTGGAGAACAGTTTATCTCTTTGCTCATGCAGTATAAAAATAAATTTCAAGTGCATTAAAGTTTTAAATATAAAAAGAAATATCCTTGGAATGAGGAAGACCTTTTCTAACAAGACAGGAAAACCAAAAGTAATAAGGAAAAGACAGACCTGCTTACTACATTAAAAATAATGAAACACAAGGTCAAAAGACAAATGACAGATCACGTAGATATGGTTTGTAACATATATGACAAAAAGGATGTATACCCCTAATATACATATACCTCCTATATGTTAATTTCTAAGGAGACAAACAACCTGATAAAAAAAAGTGGTCAAAGCATAGCAATACGTGTTTCACAGAAGATACCCAGGCAGCTGGTGGGGGTGCGGGGAGACTATGAAAAGATGCTCAACCACGTCATCATCAGGAAAATGAAAATAAACAAACAAGACGCCATTTTCCATTCAAGAGATGGACAAAAATTAGGGGTGATAACTTCTAATGACAGAAAAGATCACTCTCAGGCATTGCTGGTGGGAACATAAATTGCTATGGTGTTTAAGGAAATTTTTCTTATTTTTTTATATTTTTATTCTTTAAATTTATTAAGTTTTTTAATGCACCTACGTTTTGATCTGCCACTCCATTTCTGAGAATGGATTCTACAGAAATAGAAGTATCAATATGAAAGACTGTATGTAGAAACTATTTACTGTAACATTGTCAGTAGTGGTCAAAAAGTAGAAATAACACAAATACACATCAATGGGGGAATTTTTGAAGAAATTGTGGGATTATGATGGCTTTACAGAATGAATTCCTTTTCAGTCTAGTTGGATCTGTGCCTGCTGTCCTGAAGAGATAGTCATGACATCTTAACAAACAAAACGAGTTTCAAGAAACATGTGAACCCATTTGAAAAATTAAAAAGACAAAATTAATTCCCTGGGGTTATGTGGCCATGAGGTAGGAATGGAAGGATATACATGAAGTTATTAGTACTGTAACCTTAGATGCTCAAAGGCGAGAGCAGGAAAGAAAAAGAAGAGGGGGGAAAGTCTCAAATTGTATAAAAAACAAACAATTGGAGTATAAATATTACCACGAATATATAACCATTGAACATGAGCATGGACTAGAAACTGTAAGTTAACACAGAGAATGGCATATGTCAATGTATAAATTACACGATTGGGTTAAGTTCTTTTTTGTCTTTGAATGTTGTTGTTTTACATCTTATTCTCTACAGAAATATGGGGTTTGGGGAAGCCCTGACGAGCATAGTACCTACCATGCGGACCCTCCATTAATAGTAGCTGTTTATTAGCAGTAGAGTGATAGTGCAGAACTCCCCATCTACCCCTGGTAGCCCTGAGTCTGCCTACGCTTTAAGCCCAGATGTCATTAGTATTATAGAACTAGTTGTAAACTTGAGTCTATAACTAGCACCGTTGAAGGAGGACCATCTGCGAGTATGACACAGATTGGGGTGGGGTTGGAGGGGTCGTGCCTTAGGCACGCATTCTCACTCCCGACAGTCTACCCTAGGACCTCTCCAGGGAGCAGAGTCCCTGCCTGCCTGTGTCTTTACCCCTCACCCCATTTTTGCATATTCGTTTCAGCCTAAAAGGGGAAGAAGCATGAAAACTGAAGTTCTCCTCCTCATCCATCACTGAGGTGTAGTGAAAGTTTTGTGAGGGTGGGTCAGCAGCCAGTTAGGCTTCCTACAGAGATGGGATCCTTGCCCTCGATTCTGGATAAAGTTCGGAGCCTTAAAAAAAAAAAAAAGTTTGGAGCCTTTAACTGCCGGAGCTTGTGAAGTAGGAACTTTGGACACTTCCCTCAGAAGTTTCTATAATTAGCATGCAACTTGTTAAGCAGTCTATGACTCACAAAGGGACTGCTGCGGATTTGCACTGGGCTGGGTCTAAGAACAGGGCAAAGGGAAGCCTTGGAAAGTGCTCTACTTTTGAATCATCTTCCTTAGTACCTAACTGGCCCACTTGCCACCTGGACGTCCGGGGAGCCCATAGGAAAATGAGCCATTTGTGGTAAATATATTGACCCCTCAGGTGCCTGAAATTATTCCCGAGGTCTGGTTTTTGGTTTTGTTTTTGTTTTTTAATAATTTTCCCCATCCTATGGAGGGAGCCTCAGACTATGAGAGTCAGGAGATCGCATTCCGGCTGCTAACTCTGCTGTCACACTTCGAGTAAATTCTGGAAACATTCGTTTTTCTCATCAGTCAATCAAGAGGCTTAGCTAGATCTCTAAGGTCCTTCTAGGTCTGGATTTCATACTTCAGTACTTTGTTTATAGAATCGAGTTGTAGCTTTTCATTTTAAATGCTGGGCCCCACCAGTGATTCTAAGTCTTAAGCACTCATGCGATTTCAAATGCTTCCAGAACAAGGCACTCTTTGTAGAGCCCATTTTGATACGTCCTTCTCTGTGATATAAGTGAAAGTGAGTTTGTGGGCCCACTGAATCCTCCCTCCCTGATTCCTGTGAAGCCCATTCAGCATTATGAAGAGCTCATCTTTGGGCTGCCTTAGGTAGCGGGGCATTGACAAGTTGACAATTCAGACATGGTTCTTTTCCTCCATAGTCACTCATTTTTTTAAGTTCAAAGATTGTAATTCTGCAACAATTAGAGAGCTATGTGTCCTATTTGTTAAAAATTGCTTCATTTTCTTAAAAGCAAATCATCTTGCTAGACAGAGCATGGCTCATGGACCACAAGGCTCCGCATCACTGGGGAGCTTGTTAGAAATGTGGAATTTCAGGCTCCATCGAGAACTGTTGAATCAGAATCTTCATTGTAACAAGATCCCCAAGGAATTTGTACGCACATTAAAGCTTAACAAAACACCACAGTATCACACATATGCATACGTGGAATCATGTTCAACGCGAAAGAGAGAGAAAAGGGTGGGACCACTAGTTCTCAGATGGAGATTAGTTACAACCTTTACCTCGGTGACCTTTAATGTTCTCATCTGTATAAAATGGACCCTAAACAATATTTCACAAGATTTTTACTCTGGAATGCCTAAGGCTACCTCGAAAGAGTAGGAAAGTCACCCAAGGTACAGATCACTTAAGAGCTTTCCACTTTTGCAAGAGTAGAGGTGTGATTTCCCAGGAAGAATGTCTAACAGCAAACAACAATGTGGAGGAGAAGGTAAAAGGGCTCTGGTAAGCACCAACAGGGAGTGGCCAGAAAATGTAAGGCAAAGAAGAAAAGAATTGAATGGCAAGCTGAGCAAGGGAAAAAGTCAAAGATAGGAGAGTGGCTAGCAGTACCGGGAACTATGAGGAAGCTGCCAAAACTTGATGTGAACACTCCCCCTTACAGTTTCAGCAAGTAAGAAGTTCATGATGATGTAAGCAAAGAATTTCCAGCACACGCAGCTAAGCCATGTGATTGTGGTGAGTTGAGATTTAGGGAAGTGGAGATCAGGGCTAGAGAAGAAGATAAAAGGAATCTGAGAAATGGGGTGATCACTAGAGAGGAATATAGGAAAACACAAAGCCACCATCCCAACAATGGGAAGGCTAAGATTCGGAATTCCTGAGCAAATGATCAAATTAAAACTCACATTAGCATAGTAACTTGTGCACTCACTCACTAAATGATAGCTGAGAAGTATCTTTGCTTTTGAGAGAGATCATTGTAGGTGAAAGTCATCTTCCAGTAGTGAGATGTTTGTTAGTGCCATCTTTTTGTTTTTATCTCGAGTTTTTGTTAGTTTGAATTCTTTCTCCTTATCCTGAAGATGATGTGGTAATTTTATCTCTCCTGAACTTATTTAAAAGATGAGTTCAAACTCCTTTGGCAGATTTTCTGCTGAGTGTCTTCTGACAACTTCACTGAGATTTGCATTGAAAGTCATTGAACTCCAACTAGTCACCAACCTTAGTTAGATAGGCCCTAGGCATTCCAGTTTATTTACCCCTTTCAAAGAGATCTGGAGATACAATTGTAGGGGAAGAAGGAAGAAAGGAATTCAAGAAGAAGCAAAATGAAAGAAAATTTGGCTTCTGGAAGAGAGGTCTTTTTATTACAGTAATAATAATGCCAATAACATATATGCACTCCATGTATATATAGAGGGAAGGAGAGCAAATTTTACCTACCAGCAATTAGATATTCACCTGAAGAGAAGAGTCCCTCCCTCTATAATACATATTACTCATAGATTGCCACTCTTCCGAGCTCTTCATTCCTCCTTAATATTCTTCCTTAGATGATTCACAAGACACTCAGTTATCTTCCAGTATTTTCCGTCACTTTTTATAAGCAAAATTATCCAGGCTGTATCCAAGGGAGTGAATCAAACAGCGTGCCAGTCTTCTCCCAGTTTTGCAATGTTTTTATTCTGGAGTGTCCAAGGCAGCTTTGAAAAAGAAAAGAAGTCACCTAAGGACAGCTAGAGGGTAAGTACATCAGGGAGAAGTGGAAACCCCACCCCTCTTAACCCGACTGATCATTTTCTAATCTGAATTTGTACGTGAGTGTCATGTCTTCGCTCATTTTATGTGTATGTCAATAAGAACCTCAGAGCTGCTGTTTGTGCTGGTTCGGAAAATATTCTTTTCTGCCTTCTCCTACATTCCACCCTTTCTTCTTCCCCTCCTTCCATGACTCAAACATTGTTATTAATTAGCCTCCGCCCAGGACTCAAGTGCTGTTATTCATAAGCAGCTTGGGGTCATCATTTTGATACACTGTTGTTTGATTGATAGACTCATTAATTCAATCAATAAGCATCAATTGAGCACTTTCTAGGCATTAAACAGTGCACTCTCTGCTGGATTTAAGGTTGTAAGTGACAAAACCCATGGCCTCTAGTCACCTAGAGTGCAGTTGGCAAGACCGATGAGCCTATCAGTCACAGTGCAACATGTCTGTGTTAAAACAGAGGTTTGTGCCATATACCCTGAGCTGTAGAGGTCTCTGATGCTGCCCTGGGATATTGGGGGTGAGAGGACAGTGGAAAAGTCTGCTACTACTAGAGTCATTACCTGTAGATTTTGTGAAATCTTCTTACAAAATAGTTTATGGTCCACATGAGCTACTGTCTTGCGTTTTTTGTAAGGAACTACCTAAGTTGTGTATCATGTAATTCCCTGGGCCTCCTCCTTGCCCTTTACCTGCCAGTACCCTAATCATCCTTGACGGACCATCTCCCACAGCTCTTCCAGCCAGCTAGATTTGTCCCTTCTTCCAGACTCGATAGTTTTTCATTTGTATGAAGTTGTGTTTACTTTTGGAGAACATTTTCCATCTTTATAATTAGGCTGTAAACTCTTGGAGAATATATGTTTCGTCTTTGTAGCCCCGTGCAGTATCTAGTGGACTGCCTTGAACAAATGGGCAGTAAATAAATCCCAGCAATGAAACTAATATAACCCTGTATGTTGACTCTACTGGGATTAAAATAAAATAAAGGAAAGAAAAAATAAATCACAACAAATGTTAAGTTAAACTGCTCCAAATTGTATATTTAATTTTACATTGGCATTCAGTGCTAATATATGTTGAAACAAGCTCCAAGGTCTAACTAATCCTGTTTCTGATTAATATTTAAATAATGACCTTCTACTACAATTATGTCCTTCAGTGATACTTTAGATCTAAATTTATTTTTGCGTTGTTTTAAATGTCATCAGATGATTCATATCTTGGGTTTTTTAAATATTCTTTGAATGGATATATGAAAGTAAGCAAGTGTCATCAGAACGTGATGCTTTTTTTCAGTTCAACATTTCCTTGATGAAATATTTGTTTGTGGGCTTTTTCTGCTATAATTCTTTTCTAGATGTGGTCTCACAAATCACTTCAGAAGGTAGTGCATTTCAAAATGTTGTTCTTTTGTGTTTCTTCACTTCTTAGAAAATCAGATCTGTTCCTTAAAATTACAGCAAATGATTAAGCAAATTAGATGCAATAAAATCATTGACTCCAAGATTCCCCCCCCCCAAGAAATTCAGATTATTTTTTTGAACTTCCCATATCTTCTCTATTGTGTGGGGAATGACCTCAGTGCAGGGGTGGCCTTCAGGACACTACCAGGAAACCAGCCCCAGAGGTCATGAAACAGAAAGGCTGCCAGACCAAACTGAAACACGTGAATCACACAGATGATTAAAATCAGTTGAAGCACACAGTGGGAAGCCAGGGGGAAAGCTATGGGGTAAGTGAACCACACTTTGGACAGAGTATAAGCAGGCTGGAAGGGCCACACTACGTAAATTCTGGGGAACACAGTGTTTATATGTCCTCTCTCTCTACTACATCAACTTTTACGACCAATAGTGTGCTTGCAAGGACAAGAGTTGAGTTTCCAGCAAGGAAGCCAACAATGGGTATGCCTGAGCCGAAGACACACACTTTGTCACACACAGAGACAAGTATGCATGGCCACAGCTGTAGCTTGTTGGTGAGCCTGATGAATAACCATGTCATTCTTAGGCAAAGGACTTGCAGAGCTAGAATGGGGATCACCAGTAGGTGGCTGAATTAAGACCTTATGAACATTGGGGGTGCCTGGGTGGCTCAGTTGTTTGGGCATCTGACTCTTGATCTCAGCTCAGATCTTATCTCGGTGTCATGAGTTGAAGCCCCGCATTGGGCTCCACACTGGGTGCAGAGCCTACTTTAAAAAAAAAAAAAGACCATATGAACATTAAGTACACATGTGTATTTATTTTATCTTGAATATTTAGTGCCTCTTATATATTTAGTGTCTCTTGCATATTTGGTTTCATGTATATTTAGTATATTATGAATATTTAGTGCCCAGGTGCCTCATGAATATTAGGTATCTTTTGGTCTTTCCATCACTCACTATGTTTAGCGCACACATGCTCTACTTGTTAACTACTTACTTTATACTTAACACATTCCGTGAATTATGCTGGTGTCTAATAAACTTTTTCTTACTACCTCATTATACCTAAAACATCTTAAAAGGTGTTGCCAGTGTTTTACAAACTCAAACTTACTCACCTAAAATTACTGAATATTCACAAAAGCAAATACACATTATAACCCAGTATGTAGTCTTTGTTTATTTGTTGCATGTTTCCTTTTGACCACAAGTCCTTGGTTATTAAAAAAAATCAAGGGCTATAATATTTGAGCTGGATTTGATACTCACTACCCAATCCTAGTAATCCTTGTAAGGACATAAGGAATGCTTTTCTCATTATTTTGCTCAGGTAGAGTGTGATGCTGGTAACTCTCCATCCCAGTTTTAATCCCTTTGTGGGCTAATTTGTTTTACTTAATCTGGACCACCCGAGATTTTGCCTGCGCTGTGTGGTTCACAAATACCTGTCTTTGGTCAGAAGTATGAGTTTACAGATGTGCCAAAGAAATGCACCAGGACTTAGAAAACAGTAGCAAGCCTGTATTATTTTTTTACTCCCTGAATAAAACCTCAATAGCTCCCAATTGCCCTCAGGATAAAAGTGGCTTGTAACCATAGCGTTGTGCTGGAATCTGCTCATAGAGGCTCCTAAGAGCCAATCGTGTGCATCTCTTTCCACTGAAGTCTTCATTCAATGACATCAAGTTGGAAACTTGAAATCAGCTGTAGTGGGAGTATTGATACCACAGAAATTGGCAAATATTATAATTAGGGCCATGCCCCATCAACCCTAGTGCTGGTTATTTACCATTTACCAAGATTCCACTGCATATGTGGCCCTTCATGCTCCCACCCCATGTGATCCCTCAAGCCCCATTCTTCTTTACTGAACTCCACAATCAAATGAAGTTTCTTTATTTTTCTGCCCCTCCATGCAAATAGCGCTGGTTGGTTGGTGGGTCTTTTGGAGGTGCTTAAAGCATGAGTGCGGAGCCCTAAGGAATGGAATTAAAAAGCCTTATAAGAGAGGCTCTGAAGAGCTCTCTAGCCCCTCCCAGCACGTGAAAGCATCAGCTGTGAGTAAGGAAGAGGGCCCTCACCGAACATGACTGGCTGGTGCCTTGATCTTGGACTTCCCAACATATAGAACTATGAAAAATAAGTTTCTGGTGTTTCTAAGCCACCCAGTCTGTGGTATTTTGTAATAACAGCCCCAAGCGGGACACAGGGGGAAGGGACCCAGGGCCACTGCCTGTCTGGCTCTTTTCCAAAAATCCTAAAATAGAAGGGGACTAACATCTGGCTGGTACTGAGGACCCGGCACTAGGGATTCTCCCCACCAGCCACCAGCTAGTACAGATTACAGTCCTTTTTAAATAATGTGAAATGCTTAGATTAGGGGAGACCTCCAAGGCAGTGGCTCCAGTGGTCATTAGAATCAACTGGAAACTTAAAAACTGTCCAGGCTGCCTCCCTGGCTACTGATATAAAACTCTGGGGGGAAACCCACCTATCAGGGTTTTGGGGTTTTTTTTATTCCTAGGGATTGTAGTCCAGTCAAAGTTGAGCCCCAACTAAGGACTCCAGCTCTCATATTCTCTCCTTCTAGCATAGGTAAGAATTAAGGGCAGAGATTAACAGCCAGCTTCTCCACACTCTTAGACACATATATCGTCTCATTGGTAATTTGTGAATAGTTGCGTATGTTAGCAAAGCTTGACTGCAAAAAATTCTCCTCCCACACATTCTGATCCCATCTTGACACTGCATAACTGTTGGCGAAGGCAATTTCAACAATGAAGAAGTGGGAGAAATGACTACATTTTATGTAAATATGTGTGCATTTAAAATCCAAAAGACGTATGTAATGATATCATTTAAGATTTTAAATGAAGGACAATACTTAAAATAAGATTCCTCTGTAATCAAATTTCTCAGCAGTAGAAAACATTGTCTTTTCTTTACAGCTATTAAACATATGGCTGAACGAATCTTATTCTACAAGCCTTAAGATTTGGAACCTGACTTCATATTAATGCATACAGTTTATCGCGCCATCATGTGCTTTCCCGTTAGATTTGAAGAGTAGCTATCACTCTCTTTAAACTTAAAGGTAGTTGCTGTAGGTAGGATGTCAATTATATGATACTCCATTGGGCTTATGTGATGATTGTTAACGCACTAAAGTACTTGTATATTTCTTACTTACTAATAGATTTTGTAAAAAGGATAAGACCCAAAATGGCCTGAGAAGAGTCTACTTAATCTTTCTTGCTTTGGACGGGACACACAATCTCTTGCAACTAGTTATCTATTTCTACCTTTAAAGAATATGGACTAGGTAGACACTGTGGACTCTATGGTGTATAAATGAAAGATGTAAGTCAACATCTAAATGATGCAAATGCCCGGAAGAGGATCACTGCTGAGGGAGGGGATGGTAATGTTCCTGCAGAGCTGAACTCAGCTCGGCGTGTCCCCTTCCTGCTGTGCTGCTTCTCACAAGGTGAACAGGGACCAGAATCCCCCAGAGGGCTTGTTAAAAGCCCAGACTGCTGGACCCCACCCCAGAGTTTGATCTGTTCAGTCTGGAACGGAGACTGAGCATCTGCTTCCCTAACAAGTTCTCCACCGGTATTACTGGACCTGGGATCACAAGTTGAAATCCACTGTTCCAGACCAAAGGGAAGCGTTCTCTGCTTGCTAGATTGCCCTAAGCCTTATATTCCGGTGTCCCTGGGGAAACTCCCAGGCAGTAGCTTGCTTCCTCCCTTCCCTAATAATCATCATCATCATAGCAGTAGCTAGTATTTCTTGAGTACCTAATACCAAACACTGTACATACAGCACCACAGACCTTTGGGGAAGGCATGGTTGTAATCTCCATTTTGCAGGTGGGGAAACAAATCAGAAATTTGCCAAAGGTCCCGTAGCCAAGATGAGACCCAAACGCGTGTCTGTTTAGCTCCAAAGCCTGGAATCTTAATTTGTTTCAGATAAGCTCATTTTTTTCCCTCTGATTTTTCACAACCAAAACATTCTGAATGCAAGGCTGAGGGTAGTAGTCGGACTGGAGGGAGCAGCCTAGTTAAACAGGAAGTGTCCTGGCAGAGCGGCCGTCAGGTAGGATCCGGAACATCTTAATAAAGGAAGAAGCCAGTGACTGTCTCCTCTTCCAAGGCCACCCTGGCTGCCATCGCTCCTCCCCTCCAGCATCTGAGAAGTAATAAGCACTTCTGTTAGCAGGATCCAGAACTTTCTGTATGAAGGACAGTGTTGGGGCACTTGTTTCTGGGGATGTAGCTGAGATCCTAACAGTGTACATTCAGGTGCCATTTACAGTCTTCTTGGAATGATACAAATACCATGTCAAGAGGGCCTCATGACGTGAGTCACAAAAGAACTTCAGACCTTAAATTATATGTCAGTTATGGGTTTTTTTGTCCTTACTGTTAAGTGACAGATCTTTATATAAATGTTTATTGATATTTTTCTTTAAGGGAATTTCTCTTCTTTTTTGAGTTAACACATTATATTTACTCCTTTACAATGTTTACCTTAAATATAGAACATCCAATTATGAAATTGCCGTAAGGTTTGACACTTGCTGTTTTGAAGAACTCTGACCTAGCCCTTGAAACTGAAATGGTTTGATATGTGTGGAATTAGAAGTGAACCTAGAGCGATTCTCTAAAACTCAGGAGTTTCTATGTCATGGTTTTCTAGTCTTAGGTAAGATTTCACTTTAAAATTGGAGGGATGGATTTAGTTTAAAGGAAAGAAATACAGGAAGTTTTGCAAAGCCAATGAAATCCTGTGAATATAATACGTGCCTCTGTTTACTTCGCTACCATGTGGAGTACAAGAGCCCGTGTACTGTTGGGTGGGTGCAGATTGGGGGTCGCATCTAATATCATGTAGAACAGGTGCTGTGGATACAGTGTCCGTATCCACTTAGTTCTGGGGTGCTGGGTGGATGTGTGGGCCAGGCCTGTAGTGCCAGGGTACCTTAACCAAAATGCAATAAGGAATGAGAGTAGGTCAATAAAACTTTCAGCTTTCTCTCCTGTCATTGGGATAATTTTGAGGCATTCTCCACAGATTGTCAGAGGGTCCCCAGGAGCACTGAGCCCCAGCTTCCCACATCCATAATCTACTCAATAAAGCATCCTTGATTGTTTCTTCCCCTTCTTCTCTCAGCTTCCTATTCCCCACAGTGCTTCCTAGGATCACCTCCGAAATAAACTGCTTGTACCCAAATCCTTTTTCATTTTAGTGGGAACCCAGACTGAGACACTGTGATTGGCATGAATATGGTTACCTTGGGGCTTTAGTGGACATAGTTACATGTTGGAGATATTATCCTATGTGTGTGTATATAACTTGTGTGATATTAAACCATGCGTTATTAGGATTACTTACTGACCAAGATTTCCCATCTGTATTGGAAATAGTTAAAATAAAAACTGAATGAAATTTCAAATGAAACAGTTAAACTTGGGCAAAGCTTTTGCCCTAATGCTTTGTATCCAGTTGCATAATTAAGCAGGAGGAAAGGAAATTATTAGCAACTCCATCTTTAAATGCGACCGATGTCCAAGGAAGTCATGAAGAAAACTCTTTGTGTTGATAAAGCAAAGGCCTGTTCTAGCAGACTTCTGTGTTTATTGTTCTGTTTCTGACCATTTTATTCCAAAAAAATGGACTTGCTTGTCATTATACCCCACCCTTCCCTAGCACAGGGCCCCCATTCTTTGAAACAGTAACTAATTCAGTTCCAAGGAGAATATGAAGAAGGCGGGTGTCTATAAAAGGACTGAAGAGAAAAGTGGGGCACATTTCCATTGTGGATGCCATGGCAGGGAAGACTTGATGGCAGAGTATGGTGGGAGGTCTGAAGCATCAATTGGCTCTATTTCCAGGAGATTCCTGAGGTTCACATGCCACCCTGGAGAGTGGCAAATGTTCTTTCTCACCTACCTTGACTTATACCTTAGATGATTCAAAGACAAAGACTGATGAGATATAAATGGGCTGCTTGACTTGTGTTTGTGTGTTGAGCAGTTTAGAGATTTAAAAATAATCTCCAGTGTAACCTATGGGGTAATATATGCATTGAATTAAATATCGTAGCCTATAATTGAAAATGCTGCATAACTCCACACAATCTCTTGTTCAAAGGTAATGTTTTTGTCAGAGAATTATGAAGTCAAAAACTCATAAATGATTTTTAAAAATATCTAGAGGAACTTATGCTGTATTGGGTCATAATTTCATAGGTATGAACTTATAAATACATTTTGGGTTTAAAATTTTCATTTGGATTTTTTCAACCAAGCATCTTCAGTGAAATTGGGAGAAATACGTCTTTTGTGTCAACATGTAATGTACAGAGAAACATAAAAACTAACTGATGCGTTTTATGAAAGAGGGTATAGAGTGTACCAGGCATAAGAACTTTGAATTCTATTTGTTTTTTTGGAATCAGAAAAGATTGTTCTGGGAATAGTGAATTTCATTTGGGAAACCTAACACACACATAGTAGCCGAGTTAAGATACTGACTTGAGGGTTCATTTGAAAAATCCTACAGAATTTTTGCATGTTGGGAATAGCTTTATATTCTTAACACACTGCACTTAGGGTTTCTATTCAAAGCAAAAATAATTTTGCGTAGATCTTCGCTCTTTTTTCACACTCTCAAATAACCCATTCCTTCAGGATGTTGCTCTCAATCCTGATTTTGTGACCCTTCAGATCATCTTTAATTTACTCCAAAGATTTTTCAGAAGAATCAGAAAATCATTTCCTTTAAAAAAAAAGAAAAGAAAATCATTTCTTTTAACTTAAAACACAGATGAGTGAAATACAGGTTTTTGAAAAGACAAACAGATAAAGAGGAGTCCAAGAGGTTACGTTTAGTTGCTCTCCCTCTTAGCATTCATGAAAATGTTGTTTTGGCCAAGCTTCCTTATTTCACACAATTTCAGTAATCTCCACCCTTCTCATTTTCATGGGCCTTGCTGATACCAAAAAAGCTACCAGACTGAATCACTATCTTGCACACCAGAAACTAATATAGCACTGTACGTTAATGATACTGGAATGAAAAATAATTGAAAGATTAAAAAAAGTTGCCAGAGATTACTTTGAAATAGTGTCCTTTCTGTGGCAAGTTTATAAATCACTTTGTCAAAATCGAATTGGCATATTTTTTGTAAAGTAGAAGACACGGTTTTTTGAAAAGTTTGCTACTTAGATATTCTTGTGTGTGCACGTTGTGTTGTGTGTGCGGTCTAGCTGCATGCTGTAGCCCTCCTATTGAAACAGTGGATTTATATGAGAATGTTATATAAGAAATGTTATGTAAGAAACATGAAGACATTTAGTTCAAAAAGCAATTTTCTAGTTTACTTCTAAAAAAGCTGAAGTAACCAAAAAGAAGACTAGCCGATCCTGTTAGTCTTTTTCATGATGCCACCATTAAAAAAAAAAAAATTGCAAAATGACTTAAATGGAACCTGAGGTGAGGGGTTAACAGCTCTAGAGTACTTTTCTCCTCTTTTCCTCCCTGGCTTTTCTTTTCCTTCATGACAACATTTTTCCTCCTAAGAATTTCAATTCCCACTCCTTTTGAGCGTAGGAGTCCGAGAGTGAGGGCCAGGAGGAAAGGCCAGGCAGGAGAGGTGTCCTAGCATCAGGGGGCTTGAGACTCCCCTAGAGAGCGTTATGAAAAATGCAGAGTCCTGGGTCCCACCCCAGAGGTTCAGACTGAGCAGGTCCGGGCAAGGTCTGAGACTGTGCTTCTAATGAGCTCCCAGGTGGTGCTCGTGCTGCCCAACTGTGGATCACACGTCGCACAGTTCCCAGAGACAGGGCAGTGACAGAGTGAGGTCAAAGACACCAGGCTCAGGTGCTGTGAAAACACCTCGGGTTCCTTCTCTCTCTGCAGATGTCTTTTGTCTATGTGATTTTGCCGAAGTTCCTTAACTTCTTCAATTTCAGTTACCACAACTGAAAAGTAAGAGGGCGGCTCCCAATCAGGTGGCTTTCAAACCATGCTTCAAGGCGTTCAATAAGTACTACGGGGGGCCTCAGGGCCAAAAGGGGAGATGGGAGGAGGGGATCCAATGAGCTCTTTTCTTTTCAGGGCTCCCGACCACCCCTACTTCAACACTTTCATCTTTTACCTCTTTCATGTATTCTACTTCTGAGTGAGGTATCATTAAAAAAGATTGTATAACTCAAATTTGAAGGAAATGAAAAATCCCGAGTCTGAAAATGACTCATTGATTTTTAAATGTACAGAACCGAAGACTTGGGATTTAGTAGAGTTAAAGAAATTCTCTGGTCCTTCCAGGCATCCCAAATGTGCTGCAAGAGCAGGCAGCAAATGCCTTCTCTCTGTCCATGAATATGACACTTGATCCCATATACCAGGAGGCCCATTGTCTGATGTGTTTTTAGCTAAACAGACTGAAGAGAGTAGATGGCAACGTAAGCATTTCTCTGCAGAGTCACGTCTGATTCATTAAAAGTCTAACCTTCCCCCAAATAGATATTAATTACCTTCTGTTGCAGAATTTTTTAGAACATAATTCTTAATTATATCTCCAACTATTATGTGATTTGACCATTTTGGAACTAAAAACCTATCCCGTGGATTTCCCCTTAGAGGAGTTTGCTCCAACTCTTGTCACACCATCAGTTTGTCTATTTTATACACCATGCTAATTTTTCCATGGTGGCAGTATTTCATTATAATCAGCCTTCATTTTTAATAAGACCATGTATATATCACATTGTAGATTTCAGTCTTTGTATGAGTTGAAAGCTATTAATCTTCCCAGGGTTAGGTTATGTTAACCACATTGTAATGTTCTTTTTATTATGTTCCTTAAATCCCCTTTATCTCATACTGCGCCAATACCTTTCTACTATCTTGGAATAAATTAATTCCAGTTATGAAATGAAAAATTTTGCTGTAAAAATAGAGCCTACAGTATAAATTTTTGTCATACTATCACCCGAAACTGGTATGTTTTGTTCTAACTAGAAACTTGATTTTTAACAGTGGGATGGGAAGATGAAGATTGGTATCATTCAGTATCTATTCATTCACTTGTTCAGTAACCACGTACTAGGAATCCTATGTGCTAGGCACAGGGGGAGTATTAGAGGTATGAAAGTAAGACTGTGTCCCTGCCTGCAGGCATTTCCCAGTCTGTATCATAGATAAGGAACTATTCTGTGGGTGACATGTGACCCACATTGGCTCTGACAAGAGGCGCAATGACAACAGCAGCTTACTGGTAGAGAGAAGAGGTGAGAGGGACTTTCTGGCTGTTGATGTGGCAAGTCCCCAAGGAAAGGAACCAGCTACTCTAAAGACAATGACCAAAGGCAAGTTGTAAACTTAGGTCTAATATCCTAGAGATGTAAATAAAGGATGGCGTCTAGTAGAACGAGGGGAAGGTGTCAGGCAGCACTTTGGTTTGGGAAGGGAAGGCAAGGTAGGTTTTATCAAGAGAGAAACAATACCTAAATAACAGCAGGGTTTCAGTTCCTTAGAGAAAATTGGCAAAGCATAGTCAGGCACCCAGGGTTCAAAGCCAAGTTCTAATTTCAGCTAACGCAGAGCCATGGAGTACAAACCACCACCAGAGCAGTCCAGCCTAAAGAACTGAGGACCTAAGGTAGTTGCTAATTGGAGATGCTGCAGCCCGAGGAAACAGCGCATGTGCGCTGGCTACTGGCATGAAGCTGATGCACTGCGCAGAAAGCACTTAATACGCTGCATGGCACGACACAAGTAAGTGCTCAATAAATGTTTGCTGCTAGTACTGCTGCCACTGCTGTTTGTGTTATTACGAGACTCAAGAAGATAATCTAATACAGGAGTTAATCTGTTGGTGGGCCTAGGGCTTCTAAGATTTGACTGGTTGATTTTTATTGAACCAAGATTAGACACAGTCATTACTTCAGAAGCAGCAGCTGTAAAGAATCCAGAACAGGCAAAGAATAATAACTTGCTGTAGCCTGTCACTCTCTAGCTGGATGACCTCTCTCTGCTTCGATTTTCTTACGTGTACGATGGAGATAATACCAACCTGAAACCTCATTGGGCCGGTGTTGGGAATTAAGGGAATGAATATACTGGATTCATTTAGGACAATATCTGACACATAGTGAGTGCTCAAGGAAGTCTCAGACCGTGTCTGCTGGTGGGCGCCTGGGTCCTGATACCCTCTGAGGCGTGGGTTTAAGAAGTTCACTGGTTTAGGGGCATTTGGGTGGCTCAGTCGGCTGAGCATCAGACTCTTGGTTTCAGCTCAGATCATGATCTCAGGGTGGTGGGATTGAGCCCCGAGAGGGCTCTGTGCTCAGCACAGAGTTGGCTTGGGGATTCTCTCTCCCTCTCCCTTTGCCCCTCCCCCTGCTTGCTTGTGCGCACATGTGCTCTCTCTCTCTCTCTCTCTCTCGATCAATCAATCTTTAAAAAAAAAGTTCACTGGTTTAGATCGGGAAGGGCTGATCTTTCAGCCTGCAGGTCTCTAGCAACTGTGGCTGGTAAAGTCCAGAGCAGCTGAGAGTTAACAAAGCCTTGTCAAAAATCGTAAATGCCCATTTTCACAACTTTTATACTATTTGTCATTTTCCCCCAGAGTACTTTTTTTAAGGCAAGGAGAAGAATAATTACTGCAGATAGCACACAGTGTTTTTTTTTATAACATATTTTCAAAAATTGTGATGAGGAAAATATATGATTCCTGTGAAGAAACAGCATAAAGAAAACGATTTGAGAAATCTTGCAGAAAGACATGAGGTTCTTAACCTAAAACAAGTGTCAGAAGGAAGTCACGGGAGGCGGAAGAAATTATAGTAATCACGATGAAGTCTAGGGCTTGCATCAATCACCAGAATGGCAGCAGCAACATTCATCCTACACCTCTTCGATGCCGGCCCTGAGTGTTCAGTTGCCTGGCCAGTTAGGGTTGGTGTGGGAATCAGAGAGAATGGGCTGTGGGCTGAAGGCTCTGGGCCCGGTGCTGAGTACAGTTGGAGAAAGCAGAGTCTGACCATGGCCTCTGACTTTGGTCTTGGATTTGATTCCATGGAACCACCATATTTTGCAAAATACCTTGAAGACTTACCACTTTTCCATGATACCGAGCAAGAGTCCTTAGAGTCTTGGAAAGACTTAGCCCTTTTCCATTCTAAGAGTAAGCCACATCTAGATTTCTAGAGATAGAGAGACAGCAGGCTCTGACCTTCCTTCTGGAAGCCCTTGCCTATTCACCCAGAAGTATACAGTGCTGTTGCCTTGGAATTGGATTTCAATTTTCATAGTTTGGGGTATGTCAAAACCACTCCTGCTAACCCTCTGTCCTCTGGGAACCCCAAACCTGCTTGTCTGGAATCTTAGACTCCACTTGACTCTTACTGTCTTACCCAGCCAACTTCTCTATTTTATTCTTCTCCTGTAGACTTTTGAGCATCACCCAGACTTCTCAGTTTCTTTTCGAACTTAGCCTATTTTCTGCTAAGTTTAGTTCTATGCCTAATTTCTTTAGCCGAATCAAAATTCCTAGTCCTGTCCCTGACTTACAGCTCTTCATTACTGATCTAAAATGTACTTCGACAAAGTCACAAAGAAAATTCTTGTTGGTTCACTGTTAATATTTGCACTCAAGATAACATTTGAGACTGTGCTACTCAAAGAATTTGGTGACAACTCTATCACTCCCATATCTCATCAGGCATTGAGTCTTTTTACTTCATAAAAATGCTTTTAGCTCTTTAAATACTTTTCATATCTGTATTAGCTAGGATAGGCTAACTGCAATATTAAACATTCCTCCAAATGTGTGACTGTAAAATGGCTTTAAAAAGATAGCAGTGTATTTCTTTCTTATGTAAACAGTCCAAGGTGATTTCATGTTTGTTGGGGTTAGGTGTGAGCGAAAGGAGAAGGAGTAGCAATCCACAGGGGCCAAAAAGGCTCTTCCATCTTCAATGCCCAATTTCCAAGATTGTCCTTCTGGAGACATTCTGGAGCCAAAAGGGGAAAGACAGGCAGGCTGTCACAAGAGGTGGCCCACAGCCCTTGCACTCACCTTCCTCTGGCTAGAGGTCAGTCCTCTGGCCACAGGTAATAGCAGAGTGGCTGGAAATGAAGTCTAGTTGGGTACCTAAAAAGAAGCATAGAGAAGTTTCAAGAAGAGTTAGCAGTTACCGCACCATTATTCATGCCCTGCTCTCTATTCACACGGACCATGTATCACCTCTCAACTAGTTGGCTGCATTGGCCTCTTATCTCTTAACCCAGAGCCTTAGTCTCCCTCAACTCTCTGCTACACTTATGCCTGGGATATTTTTTTTAGATGTGACTAATCTTCCACAGTCCTAAGGATAAAAGGTCAACCTGCTTAGGTGAATGCATGATGCCAATCCCCCCTGTAGACCAGCTCCCATAACCCCGCACACAAAGCCTTTACTCCAACCATAGTGGAATTATTTCTTTTTCTAATCCATAACGATAACATGTTGCAAACACTGATGTGGCATCAGGCACAGCGCTGACCAGTATATTATTAACTTGTTCATTTTGCACAATAACCTTATAAAGTAGATAACAGTCTTTTTTTTTTAAAGATTTTATTTATTTATTTGACAGATAGCCAGCGAGAGAGGGAACACAAGCAGGGGGAGTGGGAGAGGAAGAAGCAGGCTCCCAGCAGAGGAGCCTGATGCGGGGCTCGATCCCATAACGCCGGGATCATGCCCTGAGCCAAAGGCAGACGCTTAACGACTGAGCCACCCAGGTGCCCCAAAGTAGACAACAGTCTTATTCCTATTTCATAGGGGAAGAAATACAGAGAAGTAGCGTGCCTGAGGTGCTACAGTTTGTAAATGGTACAGCTTGGAGTACAACCTAAAGGGTGGGGATTCTGGATTTTTACTCACTGTATTATCTTGCTTCTTGCAAAGTTACTGTATATGCCATTCCTTTCTTCCCTGAATGCCCTTCCTCTGTTTTCATCCAGCTCCCACTCAAACTTCAAGAATCAACTCCAGCTTGCATCTCTTCTTTGACAGCAGCCTAACTTAGTTCTAAATCAGTGCTCCCTATTAGTTCATTAATCAGTGACATTAATCAATGACATCATAGGAAATTGTTATGTTATACTTGATAGGTTCCCAAAGCACTCCACAGCAAACTCTCCAGAGGGCCAGGTTTCGTATCACTGAATGATACTTCTTTTCTTTCTTTTTGGACAGAAGCAATTTTATAAATTGCAATGATTTTTCAATTGTCCAGACTCAACATTTTTGTAGGGTTCGAATTTGTACGAACAACCCCTTTCTCTTGCTCCTCCATGTGGAAACACTGTAGAAATTATATTTTATAGGTAGTGTAATATTGCCCGAGAAGGGTTTCTAAGTTTTATGGACTTAGAAGAATTACCTAGTTTTTTTTCCCTACTTCTCAGAATGGAAAATCCTCAGAGCAATTTTCATCTGGAAGTGCTGCATTTGGGTTATTTCACAGTCCCCCAACCCTGAGTCAAGTATCGGTTGGTGTACGGGCAGCAGTGTCTCTTGGCTAATCAAGAGCATCTCCTTTTGCTACACTCAGTGTTCAAGAAGTGGGGAAAGTCAGCTGGGTTTAGAGATTAGGTAAGAGACTCAAAGGCATACCTTTTGATAAGTCTCAAATCATTTCCTGTTTATAAAAGCACACGTTAAGACACCCATAAAATCGCCAAATGAATGGTGTTTTACTTTTCCTTCAAAATCTCAGTGGGAAAAGGTACTTCTGACTTTCCAAGTGAATACAAATAATGAACCCTGATTACCAGGTATGTTTAAACTGATTTGCAAAGCAAGTGGAAATCATCTTAGTGTGTAGTGATAAGCATCTTTTAGACATCAGAGGGCAGATTGACTTAAGGGTCTGTATTTTTTAAACTAGTGAATATTGGGATGTAAGTGGCTGTTACTCAGTTTGAATTTGTCTTCTCTATTTGTATTCACTTAATTAAAAATGGCAATTTGTGAATATTAAATTTGTAAGTTTTCCATAGCAATCTAGTGTTCACTTTGGATATTAAATTTTGATACAGAGTGACTAGAACATTATTACAAACCGGTTTCTGTAGTCTGTCTCTGAGTAGCAATTGCCAAAAATTGGGGATTAGCAGGTTACCCCCCACCAATACCAATAAGTTCCTGCACTTGCTTATCTGAAATGCTTCTATCATTCTTCAGTACCTGACTTCTCCATTCAAATGTAATAACCACAGAGATGGGGACCACATCTGTCCTGTTTACCACTATATCCCCAGTGTCTAGCCCCATGACTAGGACATTTACAGATGTTGATTCGGTTTCATTGTTTACCAGTTCACACTGGGACAAAAGTCTTTGCAAGTGTTCTTCCACCATTTGTGTAGATTCAAGCCAAATATGGCTTGTATTGATATTACAGATGTTGCCTCTTCTATCCTACTCACAATTCCTCCTCCTCCTGCAATGATTAACCTGATTGACAATGGCCCCTACTACTTATAACATTGGCCTTTTAGGGGGTGCTCTTGTCACTACATCTTATGTGATAGTTTTATGATGTTGAAGACTATTTCCTGTGATCATGCTGTGTTCTCAGATGGCAAACTGAGATTTATTTATGCTTGTGACCCAAGGCAGGAAGTTAACCTTGAAAATAAGTTAAAATTTGAAAGGTAGTAAATCATAGGTCTGGGATTTATAATTTAGCTCAGTAAGGAATCTAGAGACCAGGTGTGAAGGAAGAGACATGAGCTAAATGGAAAAAAAAAAAAAACAACCACCAAAAAACAAAACAAAAATAACAAAACAAAACAAAAGAACCAAAAAAAAAAAAAAAACCCACAAAATCCTGGCTTCTGTTCCAGCACTGAAATTAAGTTTCAGCAAGTTGCTTTACTTTTCTGGACCTTAATTTTCTCAACTCTCAAAATGAAAGGATTAGCCAGATTGGAGAAGACAAAGCAGTGGATGTCTTCCACTTCTCCCTCATTTGCCCATGGGAGGCATCACTAATCACTCAGTGCTGTATTAGAATACTTTTCAAGACAATGCTCCATGCAGCTACCCCCCATTAATGTAGTTCACACACAGACGAAACCTCTTTGTCATCCCTAGGCTGTGTGACCTTTAAGATGCTCTCTAGCTTTAAAATTCTAATAGCTCTATTAAATAGATTGAAATTTAAGAGTTCAATAATAATCATTCCTCACCATCAAGAGGCAGTCTGAAAAAAAAATGAGAACTAATAACCCTTCTCTTTTACTTCTACTCAGGGCCACCATGAAGTGTTGTTCAGGTTGTAAAATATACAAGTCACTATGTGGATTGTACTTCTTCAGTGTGTTCAGTGCCTAACCTGCACGGCTGTTCATGGCCCTCTGCTTCCAGAAATTCATTTCTAAATAGCTGTACCTCAGTTCTCTGGCTTCTAATTTGTTTAACTTTATGTATTCTTTCTAGAAGATTTATGACCTGTGAAAAATATTGCTACAGGGAAAATTTTGATATTCCATGCTTTTCATTATAATAGGGTTTTATAAAATTATTTCTCTTGATTTAAACAGAAACATGTATACTGAGAACTCACAGGACATTAGCCATTGCATATAAAACAATAACAACAAAAAATGTAAACTGCCAGTGATTAGAAGGGAGTATCATCTGATGCGAGCATACATTTCCTTATACATTTATTTCATCAATATTTGTTGATGTTCCAGATACTATGCCAGACACTAGAAATGCATTGATAAATAAACAAGACCGGTTTGATCTCGCTCTTCTTTGACCTGTAGTCAGACGGGGGAGGACAGAAATTAAACAAGCACTGCTCTATGGGAAGAGCAGGGCTATGGAAAGCGCTAACAAGATAACCCGATTCGCTTGTGGTAGGGTGGGGACAACTTCTCCAAGGAAATCTCACCTTGGCTGAGACCACAGGAGGAGCAGGAGTTAGCCAAGTCAAGTCAAGGGTTCAGAAGAGGAGTGTTCCCTGCAGAACGATGGTACAGATAAAGGCCCGGAAGTGGGACATGTCATAGCAACTCAAGGAACCAAAAGAGAGTCAGTCAAGTGAGGATGAGGAGTGAGCTTCAGAACACAACGTGGCGGGGGGGGAGTCCAAGTGAGTGATGATGATGATGTGGACGAAACTGTGCTGATGGAGATGGAGAGTGGTAGGAAGTACAGTTTTTGTAGCTATTTTGAAGTTAGAATCAATGCTATTCTGATTGTTAGGTTATGGTAGGGGACTTGAAGGGAAGAGTTAGGTCAGTTGTCTAATTTGGACAGTTGGGTGGGTGGTGGTGCCATTTATTCAAATCCTTTACACAAGAGACGGAGCGTGTTTGAAGAAAATAGAGGGTAATGAAGCAGGAGGGGTGGTACTGAGTTCCGTCCTGCACATGTGCAGTTTGAGTTACCCATAGAGCATACACAGGGATATGTCCAAGTAGCTGGGTGGACGTGGTGTACCTATAGAGAAAGTTCTGGGCTTGAGATATTTCTTTGGATTTTGTCAGTAGGTAAGTAATTAAAACCTCTCAAGGGTTTAAAATGGTTTAGGGGAAAGTTTGTAGATGGAAAAGAGAGGGCCCAGGAGTGAACCCAGAAAAACACCAACATTCTAGGGAAAAGCAGAGAAAAATATACTTGAAGAGGAGACAGGGAAATTAGCAATTCAGTCGGTAGGAGATAAACCAGCTGCATGTGATATCATAAAAATCCAAAGGAAGAGGCTTTCAAGAAACGTAGCCTTCAGAGTTATCAAGGACTATGAAAGAGACAGAAAAGATAAGACCAAAAAATATTCCATTAATTTAGCAATCGAAGAGGGTACTGATAACCTTAGTATAAGTAATTTCAATGTTGATTTTGAAGAACCCAGTAATTACTCAGTGGTAAATAGAGAACCCAGATTGCAGTGGGTTGAGACATGATTGGGAATTGAGAAAATCAAGGAAGAAGTGTCAAACAATTCTTTGAAGACTCATGGCTGTGATGGGGAAAGAGAGGACCGTAGCTACAGAAAACGGATGTAGTGGCAAGAAGAAAAGCACGGTCATAAGAAGAGAGAGGCTTGGGAGTACCTTGGTGACTCAGTTAGGTGGTCCACTCTTGGTTTCAGGCTCATGCCATGATCTCAGCATCGTGAGATTGAGCCCTGAGTCAGGCTCTGCACTCAGCGGGGAGTCTGCTTGAAGAGTCTCTCCCTCTGCCCCTTCCCACGCTCATTTGCACACGTTCGTTCTCTCTCTCTCTCTCTCTCTCTGCCCGCCCCTCAGATAAATAGATCTTAAAAAAAGAGAGACTTGAGCATGTTTAAATGCTAGTGGGAAAGAGACTGTAGAGAGGGTGATTTTGAGGATGCAGAAGAAAAGAGGGAAGATCAATAGCCTTGGAAGGAGTGAAGGCACATCTTCTGCAAGGACAGAGGAGGAGGGAAGGATAGACGTAGCTGCTGGTAGTGTTGTAAATGTAGCAAAAGCTTAAGGTAGGGTCCTTCTACTGGAGTATTTTTCTCATTGAAGTGGAAGCTGCACCGAAATGCAGAGTGATGGGGATGGCATTAGAGTCAGAGATTCAAGCAGAGTGGCAATTTACAATAGCTGCTCTGGGATATTAGAGTAAGTGTTGACTACAGAATCAGTGGGCAATGAAATTCTTTTTGTTTGCAGTTTTTTGTTTCATTTTTTTTAAGAGAGCAACAGAGATAGATGATAGATAGATAGATAGATAGATAGATAGATAGATAGATAGATGATAGATAGATGATAGATAGATACAGAGCACATGCACAAGGGCGGGGAGGGGAAGAGGGAGAAAGAGAATCTCAAGCAGACTCCACGCTGAGCACAGAGCCTGACCAGGGCTCAATCTCACGACCCTGAGATCGTGACCTGAGCCAAAATCAAGAGTCAGAGGCTTAACTGACTGAGCCACCCAGGCGCTCCTTTGTTTGCAGTTTTAAGTCCCTTTCTGAAAGTTTAGGAAAACTGTTTCAGAATCTTCTTTGCATTTCTTATTTCCACCTCTTTTCCCTTTTTTCTCACCTCCCCAATTTAAACCTTCCCCCCCCTTTTTTCCCGAAATTAGGCCCCATGCCCAGGGTGGACCCCATTGCAGAGCTTGAACTCATGACCCTGAGATCAAGACCTGAGCTGAGATCAAGAGTTGGTCACTGAACTGACCGAACCACCCAGGCGCCCCAGCCCTTCCCTATTTTTTAAATTAAATGTATGCCAACTGCCATGAAATCTGCTGATAAAGATACTACAAAGTAAATTTAGATTTTTGGTTTGTTGTCTTGTTTGTTATTATTAATCCTAGGCCACAGAGCTATCTTCCATAAAATGAGGAGGTTATAATAGAGAAGAATAGTTTTAATTAACTCATTTATTTAAGACCTTGTGGCTAGTCCAAACAGATAATAAAGGCCATGAAAAGTCTACCTTGAGATTTTAACTCCCGGGATAGGTTTTCTACCTAATCAAAAGAACCCAATAATTACTCCATCTCCTCTTAAATGGTTTTGTTTTCTGTGCAAACTGTTTTACCCTGTAGCTGATTTCCTAAGTGTTAAATTAAGAAAGATTCTCCTGGAAGGCTTGTTCACCATATCCTAGGATCTTTGCTGAGTTAGGGTGGTCCGACTTTCACAGTGCTTTGTTTTCAAGGCACAGAGTACCCGATCTAAGTCATGATATCATCCTTTTACAAGAGAAACGCTTGGGCCAGGCTGGGACCGTGTCCATCATGGTCCTCCCTGGGGCCTGACACAGTGCTGGACTCCTGGTGAGGGCTGGGTCGTTATCTGTAGAATGAATGAACGAATGGACCATGGCAAATGAGAATCCTGCGATCATTCTGAGGAAAAACTGCTGTGACTTGGAGAATTGGAGGTGAAGAAGGGGTTAGAACAGCCATACAGTAAACCTGACTACCATTGGGAGAAACCACTGGTCCAGCACGGAATGACCTACCAAGGTTACCAACTCCTTGTCTCTCATCATTAGCCCTCTTTGGATGTGTGCAGTTACCTGACTTCCTTCATAACTGATCAGTTCATTACTTTATCATTAATTTATCTGATTTCCTTCATAGCTGGTCAGCAGATATGTATAATTTGCCAGATATCTTTGAAGTTCTGTGATTAGGGATTTTAGATTGAAACTCGCTCTTAATCCATGACTTATGAATCAAAATTTTGAATTTTGTTGTTTGGGTTCTTGATTGTTGTCTTTTGTTGTTTGGGGGTTTTCTTTTCTTTTTTTTTAATGTTGCTGTTCTCCTTGGGAATGAATAGAAATATCTTGGAAGAAGTCTTTGATTGGCATGGGAGCCCCCATGAAGTCATTTTTGTACATGTAAACTTGGTATTAAATGTCAGGTATGAAATACGTAAGGGACGAATTACTTCTCCATAAAGGAGAACTTAATAAATTTCAGGAAAGCAAATTCTTTCCAGTCTGCCTTGATGACAAGCGCAGAAACTTTGATCTTCATTTGCTGAGAGGAATATGGCAGATGATACACAGTAGATGTTGGAGTAATGCTCACGTACATTCCTTTTTGTAAGAAAAAAAAATTCTTTCAAGAAGCTATTCTAGGATTTTTCTCTTGACAGTGTCCTAGTTCTTATCTCTGCCACACACAGGCTCACAAACTGTTTTCTTTGAAGGGCATTTTGTTATTGGCCCTCTTTTTATTTTTCCTCCCATAGTAAACAGAACCGAAGGTGTTTACTCCCCATGGTGAGAAGGCCCCTGGGTGCACACACAGTGGTGTGAAACTCTGGCTTTTCTCTGCTTCTCATTCCCTGAGTGTAAGGAACAGGTGCAGCGATCTATTCACCGCCCTCAGTGAACCGCGGGCGGGAAGGAACCGGCATGTCGCAGACCTTTTGTTCCTTGAAGAGAATGAGTCTGAAGAAAGGCTGCCTCGGCTGATACTGAGAAAACATAAGGACTCAGGAGTTTTTTCCCCACTTTATGGATGGCTATAAGTTTACCCATCCCGATTAGCTCAGGACAGTCCCAGTTTATGTCTGTTGTTCTCATGTGATGATTAATAGCACCCCTGTACACTCTCAAAAGTGTTCACGTTTGGACAATAAATTATAGAGTCCCCCCAATTGCATGGACCTAAGAGTAGAAAACCCTGTCTGTATGCCCTGATGTGAGAACTTGGTAGTTTAGGGAAACAAAGTTGTGCATGAGACATATGCAGAGCAGGTGACTGAAGCTAGATAACTGAGAAATGTATCCCCATTTATTGAGTGCCTACTATGTGCTCAGCGTGTGCCAGGTGCTGAAGCAGAGGGGTCAGCTGTATTCTCCAGACTTCACCTCCCATGTGCAAGCCGGGCCTGGAAGCACACTGTCTTTCCTTAGGATCCCTTCATTCCTCCCCGTGACTTGATATATGAATCAGGTTTGGGATATGCACTGCTGGGCTTTTATTTATTTATTTGGGAGGAGCTTTAATGGCATTGTATCATGTTTTAATTAATAGAACATCATGTTATGAAATTGTTGAATCAGATCTTTTCCCTAGGCATCAAATGTGTTGTCAGTGAAAATTTGACATCTAGATATGAAGAACAAAAGAGATAAGGAAAATAATAATGAGATTTCTATAAAGGATGAAGACGTAACATTTGGGTATTTTAATGTGTTGCCACAACCTCAAGTATTGTAGGAGGTATTTCCTTTAGAAATAACACAAGACATCAACCCAGGGCCTTCCTCACTTTCTACCCTCTTTGATGGGAAATTTCATGGCTGTGACAGAGAGGCATGTTGAGAACGACCAGAGTTTCATTATGTGTAGACTTTTAAGTGACTAAAGGAAGTTACTCCTAGTACTAGAAACAAATGGAGAAGCTAACTCTGAAGGTCAAGGTAGCAGTCAGAGTTCAGCACAGACAAGAGAAACCACTGTAGGTATGATCATCACAGAATGGGTTAGCTGCATACTCAGTCTGAGGGAAGGCTGAAGGAACAGATTTTAGACTTGGCTGCCAGGGTGGAATTCTAAAGCTAGATAGAACAGACTCACTAGGGAATACATACCATTTCCGAGGTACCACTCAAGCAATGAATTCAAGAACGTTCTCTGTAACTGTGAACTAGGATTCAGGAAGTTGAAATCTAGAGGCTAAGCACTTGTGTAGCTGCCATTAGCAACTGCCTTCCTTCAACCAGGAAGCTGGAGAATAGACTTTGGAACTATGATGTGGGAAATCCCATGTTTCTATGACTAAGCTGGCCAACGGAAGTAGCCAGAAGGAGAGGAGAGATGGACTGGACCTTACTTCCACCATCCAAATCCCTCACAAGCACATCTACTTGATGTAAAGTTGCCAGATTTAGCAAACAGAAACAATGCATGGAACATACTTCGCTAAAAAAATAAAATAAAATAAATCCATCATTTATCTGAAATTCAAATTTAACAGGGCACCCCGTATTTTATCTGAAAGTCCTAACTTATTGAAACCTAATTCTTCTGCATAACCCTAGCTGCATAGAAGTCTGTCAAATGCAGTCTTTAATTTCCAGCTGGTCTGGCAGTGTGGGGGTTTCAGTGAGCCAATCCACAGCATTAACCAATGTAGAGTTCCTTGCAAGAATGGCTGAAGCCTTTCTGCCCCCAGACACTTTTGCTACCATCTGAATATTTCACTTTGCTTTCTCATACTCTCTGAAATCCTACCCATCTGTGATTCATTTGGTTTAACTCAACTTCCTCTTTTTAAAATGCACAAAACTCCTAGGATGTGCAAGTGGCCAGACTGTGCTCGAAGAATATGGTTTTCAACAGGTGGGAGAGAAGGAAGGCTTACGAGGACCTGAGGAAAATGTGGGTAGAAGAGGCTGGGCACCAGGAGGTAGAGCGAGATGGGCAGGTGCCCATTCAGATCTCCTTTGCTGACTGTTCTGCATTGGACAGACTCAGGATTCAAAGAGAAATATTTTCTTTCCATACTTCCTCTTCCTTTTGTACCCCCCAAAATGCATGCCTCCCAAATCACATAGCCCAAAGTAATGCTATCAAAATGACAGAGATCATCGACATTAGAGATCAAATAGCTGTATATTTTCTGGCCTGAAATATATATGACTACCGTTTCCGTGGAAATTTGAGTTTTGGGTTCTGAACCATTGACTTGCAAATGACTTTGGGTTGCAGAACTCTTTGTAAATTGGGGACTGCTTTTACTTATTTCAAAAGGTAGAATGCTGTATTTGCACCATGCTAATTAACTATTTAGTGAGAAGAAATGTCAGCCTGGAGCATGAAAAGAAATACTGCCTCTCGGAGAAGTCAAGGCTGATGAAAAACAATCAAGCCAGCACAATGCCACTCTTCAGAAATGCAGAAACTCTTTTTTGTTCCCCCATTTTCCCTAGGATTTTCTCTTCTGCAGTTAAAACAGTTGGGTAGTTCAGGTTTCAAGGCTACTGATTGTAACAGAAAATCAGGAGTAATTGGAAGCAGTGGGATGTTGGATCAGTAATCGAGGTAGCTGCTCTCCACGTTATCCTGTAGGACTTTGCGTGGCAATGAAATCAGGCAGTGAAGGTCTGGCTGAGTGAGGGCAGCCACACAGTCCTACTGAGAACGGTGCAGTCTCTTCAGTCCTTTTTATCTCTGGTGCCGAGTGGGAAGGTGGGGAATTCTTTGGCAGAAAACTTTGTCCAAGGGTTGACGAGTGTTATTTAGCTAAAAGAGGGTATTGTTACAGTGAAATCAAATTTTCAATGAATTGTTTGCTGTTAAGGCAAATCAAAAGTAGCATTCCATCTTTGAAAAGGGAGGTGAGTTTTGCAGATTAACTTGTGAATTTTCTTTGGAATAAAGGAGACATAAATTTCGTTCATTTCAGAGGTACAATAGGTCCATTTTCTCTTTAAAAGTGGACTTTCCTTGAACCTGGTGTCTTCTGCCTGTCAAAATGTTATTGCTCTGGAAAGCACGGTAGCTATTGGATGAGAATTTGTCATCATCAAATCAGTTAAAGACCCCCAAATTATTTTTTACTGACTATAATTTAATTTCATACATCTAATGGTATTTTAAAACCCATTAGTTATTTTGTAACTCCCAACATCACAAGGATAAATTTGATTCCATAGACAAAGTGTTGTGCCAGACGAATTATTTCATTTAGTCAAAGAGAGAAACAGAAAAAAAATTAGTGGAATTTTCAGTGCTCTGTGTAAGTCAGACATCGTACGGCTTTTTCATCCTGTGAAGCTCCGCATGATATATTGAAAAGAGAAGATAATGAATAGATGGTGTTTAAAAGGCCCCAGTCCTCTTCTAAATGCTTCAGAATCCATTATTTAATTATGATCTTAGATCTAAAATCTGGTCTTTTAAAGGACTTGATGTGCCCTGAGTGGTAGAAAATGTGATTTCGAAATTGTATGATATGATTAGCTCTCCATGTGTAAACCAGTAGCCCAGTAACAAAATCATTTCCTATCACTCGGTAAATACCGTAATTGGAGATACTTATGAGCAAGGATCTGGGTAGGCCAGATATTTGGGAAATTGCAAAGCTTAAAGTCACATTGATTTTATAGTGAAGAATCAGCCAAGATACTCTTGAGGTTTCAAAAATGGACCTGCCCAAGGAACATTTTCTTGCTTTCTCAGGCACCAGGCAGTTTTCCAGGAGCAGGCATTCATCCATTCAGGGAACCATACATAACATGTAGTTTCCCCTTTTCTAGCAATGGTACTTAAAACCAGGAGAAGAGGCCATAGGATTTATGGAAAGCCACTTCTCGGGGCCAGCAAATCCTCTCGGCTTTCACTGGTCCGCTTGTCAGCATTCACCTCCACGTTTGAGGAATTTCTTGCAACCTATGAAGTCTTAAGATACAGAGTGAACAGAGGAGGGTACAGAACTCTAACTCATATTCCTGGGCTTCTCTCTCAATGGAGAGGCTGTCTTATCTTCTTTTATTTTTTCCTAATCAAGCCATTAGCATGAAATAAGGACATGTAATCTTACCAGAGCAAAACTGGGGTCGTGCCGTAGGCTAGCTGAGTGAGTGCCCCACAGCACAATGACGTATGGCCACCACACAACAATGCCGCCACCGCATCAGATCTGCCCTTTAATTACATTCTAAATCTCATTTGAAGAGATTTTATCATTATGGAAATTGCTCTGTAAATGTGCCCATGATGAAACCCAATAAAAGTTTGCTGAGAAGAATCGAAGACAGAGGGAGATGAATCAGCAGCTAAAACATTATCCTCAGACAGAGTTTTCCTGGCTTTCGGCAATTCCACCCATGCAGTAACAGAGCGTCACCATGGACTCAGAGGTGTATCTTCCTGATTATTACAGGGTTCTTGTGCCTGTGGTACTAGCTGTTCTTCCAGAAGCCGGAGGAAGAATTCTCCATTCCAGCTCGGCTGGACCCTTTCTCCCCAACCTCAAAGCCATCGCTTGAATTTCTAGTGGCCGAACTAAATCCTACGCTATTTGCCTCATGTTCTGGACTCCATGCATGCATGCAGAGTGGGCCCAAGTTTCTTGAAATGAAAGATGGCTTTCTTTTTTTTTTTAAGATTTTATTTATTTATTTGACAGAGAGAGAGACAGCCAGCGAGAGAGGGAACACAAGCAGGGGGAGTGGGAGAGGAAGAAGCAGGCTCCCAGTGGAGGAGCCCGATGCGGGGCTCGATCCCAGAACACCAGGGTCACGCCCTGATCCCAAGGCAGACGCTTAACAACTGAGCCACCCAGGCGCCACGAAAGATGGCTTTCTTTTCACGAAATAAAGAATACCTCTGCTTTCTTCTCAAGGTCATTTAAAAATATCTAGACTGCTGGGTTATGGAGAGTACATGAGGAGGATTCATAGGGAAAGAGCAAAGTCAAAGTGTTCTTTTCTCTACAATAGAGATTGTCTCCTACCTGTGCAGCACGACTGATTTGAAGTTTCCTTTTAAGCACGTTCTTGATCATCGATCATCTCTTTCTTCGATCTTGAACCATACCCCTGAGCTATTGAACAAACATTCTGGGACCATAGCTACACTTAACCTGGAGCGCCAACCTCTGTGTCTTTCCACGGGCCCCTGGCTCAATGCACCCTTTTCCTCCATGTCACTCCCCCTCCCCCTTTCATGGGTTGTTTCTCAAGAAGATGGTGGGTCACAATGGAAAAGGGCCAGGTTACTTGAATGCGGCTAGAGTGGTGGGCATTTTGTAGCACCCAAGGGTGTCCTCTGACAGGCCCCCCCCACCATGTAGTCACTTTGTGCCTAGGATCAGTGAGACTAATTTCAAGATACATAAGTCAGCAAAATCGTATTGTAGTCACATTTTTCAATGTGTTCTTCTTCCTGGGAATTTTCCGTTAAAACAGTAGTTGAAAGATCTGTTGTCTTCATTAATTCATTGTATTTCTTGCAGGTGGAGGTAGCTGCCAGCAGGCTACTGCCTCTCTATTTACTCTCAGTGGGTCTTGGAAGCCCATGAAATTAGAGGTCATATTTTGTGGTTATGAGTATTTCTGCAGGTTTCTCAGGACAGGATCCATCATTTTCATAAAGGCATTCATGACCGCCAGGAGGTTAAGGCCCATTATGCAAGACCGATGTTCATTCCAAAGAGGGTCGGTCCTGGAGTAGCTGTATCGGCATCACTTGGAAACTTGTTAGAAACGCAAATTCTTGATCTCTATGCCAGATCTACGGAATCATGACCTCCAGGGTTTGGGCCCAGTAGCCTGTGTTTTAATAAGCCTTCCATGTGATTCTTAAGCTCGCTCAACTTTGAGGACCACTGCGCTGGACAGGTTACCAATACACAATGCAGAAGTTCATGTTCACGGGTACATGTGAATGACACAGAGAAAACACACCCCTCTCTCCCGCCCTCCATGGACCTTTCCCTCTGGCCATAGAGAGTTGCTCAGCTCTGACGTGTACTCTTGTCTCATCTCAGCTCATCTTCAGCTTTACTCTTGCCCTTCCCAGTGTCTCGAATTTCATCCCCTCACTTCTCTCCTGGTCAGCTCCTCCTCATCCCTCAAGACCCTGCTCACCTAACATTATGGGTGTGATGGCATCTGCAAATCTTGGTGACAGGGCTAATTGCTCTGTTCCTGTTGGGCTGTGTCCGCTTTAACATTAACGTATAACATTATCACTGAAGACTTTTTCAGGAGACTCTGGGGTCCTTGAAATAAGAAACTTATCTCTTGTGGTTTTACGATTATCTTTGAACATGATTTTGGCGAGACCCCCATCTTGCTGCCAGTGCACAAAAGGAGAAAAGTCAGAAAGTCAGAAAGGAACAAAACTCCAGCAGAACCAGGCAGAAGGGTTTTCAGCAAGCCCCTCTATTTTCTACTCAAGATGACATTAATAATTAGGTATCATCCACATTGGTTTCTTAGTCCCCTGCTGCTGAGGTTTTTCTCTATTAAACTCTCAACTACATCAGAAATTTCAGCAGAGATTCATGACAACTGAACAGTCCCTCCATCCCTATCTGAGAAGAGTAGACCAAGAACAGTTGTCCACAGTAAAGCACTATGGACAAAACCTGTTTACCGCTTCTCTTTCTTGGGGTGACCAGACTTCTTGATGTACATTCCAGATCAGTGACAATGACGAAATCCATCTCTCATTTCTCCTTCCTTACTCAGGGCACTGTGAAGCAGGTTTCCACTGTTTTGTGACATATTCCAGTGTAACTCCCACATAAAAATTCTTATGATGTAAAATAATCTATCAAGACCTCCTTTTCTCTGATCTAGTCCTTTATTAAAACTTATATAATTTATCTCATGGGCATGGAAAAAACCTAAGCTTTTCCAAACCTTACTCTCCTGGAGATAGTTTTTCAGATGTACCTATTCTCAGATGAAAGAAGCATCATCACATGGCCAAAGGCCGAGGATGCCCTGGGTCTGTTTCAGCAAGTTGGTCCAGGTCTCTAGGATGTTCCCAACTGAACTGAATGCTTTGGAAAAGATTAGTTGGTATGCAACAGAAGACTCATGAGTGAGTTTCTGGCTTCAGCATAGTAGGTTCTAGGAATGAAGAAACATCTTAGATATTTTGCCAGATGCTGTTTTGGCAGTTTTCTGATTTATGAGATTTCCTTTGGCAGCTAGGCCAGTGTTATCTATCTTTACAGTAATGTCCATGTGCATATACCTTCTTCTTCCCTTTTTTTTATACATTGGAAAAGAGTATATTTTTTCCCAGTCACCGTCCACCCTGTTCCGTGAGAAAAGAAAAGCTAAACAGGGGAAAGTAACTCCCTGGGCACAAAAAAAACCATTACACTGTCCAGAAAAAGCAATTTGCTCTACTTGGTAGTAGACAGAAATTAACTCACCAAAGAACAGCAGGGAATCAGACCTAATTATGTCAGTAGGACTTTAGTTAACATCGTGTTACTAGAACCTTCTTTAACATTCACACTTCATGGATACCTAGAATTCATTTTAAAGGTACTATCTCTAAGCTTTTGATAAATGAATACCCACAAATGAATAGGGTTGTGTCCAATGTGTGTTTGTGAATTATTAGGAAACTGTCCTGCTATTTAAAGTGAAAAAATATAAAATCATCTTAGACTTATTATGTCATTAACCTATTCCAAACAATTGCCTTAGTGTTGGGTTGTTTGTGGCTGCGTTGGGATATTAGGAGGGGTTTCTTTGGAGGGGTGGGGGCCGGAATAAAGTTCTGCATTTACAACATTCATAATTAAAACGAGCCAGAGGAAATTAGCTACGTGGCTGTTATGATTTCTAGTGTATTATCAAAAATAATTATGGCACTTTGCCATATGTTCTTGCCTTCTTCTTACATATTGCTGTTGGGATAAGATGAGACTTGACATCAACTAATTGCTTATTTCTAATATACAGTCTTGAACTACACAAATTCTCTAGAGAGAAAAGAAGGAGCTCTGTGACAAAAAGATTCAGGAAATAGGAGCTTTTCTAACTTTCAGTTCTGTACATAATATAGACAAATTGTGTAGATAAATATAACCAGATGTGTATTAGTCCATGGGAAGATAGTTGACTATTTTAAGAATAAGAATGTGTTCTGTTCATTTAGAGCCATTGAAAATCATGAAGGGTGTGAGTTCAGAGTTGACTGAGGAGGGATAAATAAGGAAATATCTAACTGGAATCTAAGTCAGTTGCCTGACCATTCCTCTCAGAGCATCACAGAAAATTGCACAAACTATCACACAAGTACCTTAATGAATTAATTGTGTTGTATTACATGTAGCCCAACTCAGAAGATACTTGCTTTGTATTTGAAGAGTGGGGAGGAATTAAGGGGAGTCAAAAGAATACCAATTCAGACAGATCTGTGCCCTCATCCTGCTTCGACCACCTAACAGCCGTGAGATTCCGACAGGTTCCTTCCATCTCTCCAAATTGTAGCTTGCTCGGCTGGGGGATAAGAAGGCCTACTTCACAGAGTTGATGAGGAGGATTTATAAGGAGTGTGAGTATTAGTTTCCTGCCCCGTTTTATCCCTCCGCTCCACTCCCCACCCCTCATCGTGGCTCTGCAATAATAAATATGTTTCAGTGTCGGAAAGGCCCATGTGGTCTTTCTCAGATAAGGATAGTTATCTTTGAACGGGCTGAAGCCTGCACGTAAAACATAATACACAACCAAAAGTACCGTCAACATCGCAGACTTTTCATATGTGGCTGTCTCTGTGATTTAAATGTGCCATCTCGAGTTTAAGTGTGAAGGCCTTTCAGGATTACCATTGGCAGTGATCTTCCGAAAAATGTCTCAGGGAGAAAATACAAACCCAATTATGAGCAATGAAGCCATATAGCAATATCTGGAAAAATATTGTAACACAGTATAGGTTTTTATATGAATTTTAGATATATTAGTGAAAAAGAAAACAGCCTGCCTAAGGTCTTATTTTATCTTCCACCACCAACATCGTGAAGGCATGTCATTCCCTTTTATAACGTAAGTGCTGAGCCAAATGGGTACCAACATGAGCTCCCCACTGTGTCCATGGCACATTAGCTCTTTAAAACACCCCATGCTGTGTTACTGTACCCACCCTTTCTCAGGACTGGGTGTCCTTTCAAACCCATTCCCATATACTTGAGGAGCCCTTCATAGATGTATTTGGGGTGGGAGTCTCCTGCGTCTTTGTGTCTGTGTGCAGCTTTGGTGTCTGTGCCTTTGTCTTGTCATTGTAATTTACGTGGTACCGAGGGGTGAGTGCGTGTATATGTGTGTTGAAAACACAGCATCTATAGAGGGGCACCTGGGTGGCTCAGTCGGTGGAGCGCCCGTGTCTCGGTTTCAGCTCAGGTCCTGATCTCATGGGTCACAGGATCGAGGCCCGCGTGGGGCTCTGTGCTCAGTGGGGAGTCTGCTTGAGATTCTCTCTCTGCCCCTCCCCTCCTCTTAAATAAATAAAAATAAATCTTTAAAAAATAAATAAAACACAGCATATATAATGTTTGTCTTCTGGGGAAAGGAAACTTAAAGTAACATTTCTGCCTTTAAAATGCTTTTCTGAACAGTTATCGCTTTGCCTAATTCTACCTTCCAAAGGTAGACCAAGGGAAGGATGAAAGTGAGGCACACATGCAGCTATTTGTGTCGTTTATGGGCACTCAGTGATGGTAGTATCCCTCCTCCTTCCTTCCTGGTTTCGGAGCCGCCACGTTATTGGCTCCAGAATGTCTAAGGCTGCCTGTCGGCTAATTTCCTGCCTCCATTCTTTGCCTGCTGCCATTGCCATTTACCTGGAAAACTGCCCCCCAAGGTAATCATTCTCAAATACTTGGATAGTATGTCGTGTCTGCTGTGGTGAGAAGAATGGTGTACATGTGGTGTGGGGGGTGCTCTTTGGTGATGGGGATCAAATAATATGTACAGATGGATTTCTTTGCTGTTTATGCTGTTTCTCTTTTTGTTCATCCTATTATGCTGTGAACCTCAAGAAGGTAGAAGTTTGTTTTTCACCCCTGCGGGCCTAGATGCTGATATGTGAAATATTAGTGAGAGGAAGGAAAAGCAGGAAAGGAGGGAAGAGGAAGGAAGGAAGGAAGGAAGGAAGGAAGGAAGGAAGGAAGGAAGGAACGAACTAACTTTAGGGCTGGGACTACATCTTTCTTACATTGTATGTGTTCCCGTAGCTCGTAGTGAAGTCTTGGAAGTACAATAGGCACATAAGTGCTTGTGTGGTGGGTCAATACGCAGCACACTTTTGCACTGTGGCAGAATAAAACAAAACTAGGAAAAACGTGACCAGAAGAGCAAAGACACTTCTCATCTTACTTCCAACCTAGTACATCCGAAGTGAACTCTTCAATTTTAAAAAGTAATTTTAAGGCTAGAATCAAACCAGAGGGTCAGACAAGGAGAGAAAGCATCACAGGTTACCCGTGTTTGGAATTGCTTAAGGCGGTCTGGCAGATGGGATTTTGCTCAGTTTCCTCCAGGGTAACCCACCCTAGGCCAGGCATTTTTAAAGATTAGATTTTGAAATAAAGGCTTGCACCTGGGAATGTACTGAGGCAGGAGAGCATATCCCTTCTCTCCACTGTTCTAGTGCATAAGTGTGAGAATTTTCGAATGAGATAGGAAAGCAAAGACAACAAACCCTGCAGGATAATAGTCTCTGAGGACCTTAATAACAGCCATTTTTAAAGCACAGCCCGTGGACTCCTAAGTCCATAGCCGCGGGTTGTAAGATGCACTGCGACGCAGTGGACCCGAAAACACACTCCTCATCTACCTAGAGCAAACAGGTTCCAAGCCAGACGGCAGCCCTCACATTAACTCTTGTTTCTCTTGGGATGGCAACCTGCTGCTTTTAAAAGGATTGCAACGGCCACATATAGAATAGGGGGAAACAGTCACACCCTCTGTGAGTCTGGACCCAACTGCATTTCCAGCATGAGTTAGGAACCTCTGGTGGTTAGGTTACAGTCCTTATAAGGCCAAGATTGTAGGTCCAATTCCTTTATATGGGTGCTTCTCAAAAAATCCATTAGGAGGGATAATTCTGTTTTGTTTTGCTCGTTTTAATGTCCAATCGTACCAGACTGATACTTTTGTAACATGCAATAAAAATGAATTACTTTAAAAACCTACAAAAACCAGACACAAATTGCAACCCCATGCTTTTTATTTTTAGATTGCTGTAAACGTTTCTAAAGATTTACTCTCAATTTCTGTTCTCATAATGGGATATGGGTGGGGTGTGTGTGTGCGTGTGCGTGTGTGTGTGTGTGTGTGTGTGTGTGTGTGTTCTCAAATCTCAAGTATTTCTAGCTCCTGTTTCGCAAGTCATTTTGGATAGCAAAGCTAAGGGAGGTTTACTTTTGTATGTGTATTTTTGTTTGTTGAATTTCTTTAAAGCATCAACACCTTTTCAGGATAACTATGTTGGATAAATTCATTTAAAGAGTTTTATATATACTGCTTCTTTCTTAAATAGAGTTTACCGAACATAAACCTGCTTTTTCTGCTGAATTTAGGATCTTCATTATGAAAAGTAACGATTTTGCTTCACATGCAAGCTAGGTGATGCCTTCAATGGCTAGTATGTAAGGCTGTAAATGGCCGCACTGTGTAACCCGGGTCACCCATGTGTCCCGCAGCCTCTTCTACACCTTGCTGGTTCTCTGTCAGGTGTCACTCCTGGCCACGTGCAATGTAACAGGAGGTAGCTCACAGATACCTTCTCTCCTGTTTGGGTCTTCTGTTTCTGACATATTTTAAGTTCTTGGAAATCAGATCACTGCTTTTTTTTTTTCCCTATCAAGTGTATTTGAATTAGGTAAAAGTTATCAGTAAAGAGGAACTAATGGCCTTATCATTATTCGCCTACTAATTGCTTTCAGAAAAGATTAGAGACTGTGTATCTGTAATGAATTTTATAGGGAGATGTGGTCACTTATGTTTGTTCTTCCTGCATCTTTTTGTCCGTTTTCTTGATGACTTTTTGGTCATGTTCAAGATAGGGAGGTCATCATTTGTTGAGTTCTTTTTTAGAGACAAATAATTCCATGTACATAGGAAAGAAAATATTTGGATAGTGTTACCCAGGGTGTTTTTGAATAGTGTCATAACCATTTGTTTGGAGAATAAAAAGAAGAGTGTCACCCTAACTGACTCTTGACATCTCTCTTCTGTATTTTGCTTCTAGTAAAACTTTTATAACTTTTCATATTCTTCCCCAGTTGTCTTATTACTTAGGGACCCCATGGATCATTCTACTTGTTGAATGAGATAGTACAAATGTAATATTCCATGATCTTGTGTTTGTCCTACTTTTTCTTGTGAACTTTAATTCTCAGTGGCTTCCTGGAAGAAGGTCTTCATCCCGCTTAGTTTAAGGACCTCGACTACATTCCATCTATTGCTTCCTAACACACATCATGTGTTCCAATCAGGCCGTGGTGTTCATTGTCCCTGCTCATAAGCCAAACTCACTCCCATCTTCTGCCGTTCTAACGCTCTTCTTCCCAGTGGGAATGCCCTCTTCCCTCTCCCTCTCTCAGTCTTATCCATTCTTCAAGACTCAAACCAAGTCACATGAGTTCATGAAGTCTATCACTTCATTTCCACCCTGATTCTCTTAGAAGAGCAACCCTTATATTAGCTATTACTTATTAAAGACCTGTTGTGTTCTGGACACTGTTCAAAGTATTTTACAAAAATTATTCCATGTAATATTCACAACAACCCAGCAGGGAGGTATTACTATTTAATATTTAGTGAAGCCAAAAAGATTAAAGAGTTTTCAAACTTACACAGCTAATAAGGGAAAGAGAAGGGACAGACTCAAACCATGTCTGCTTAACGGCACTTCACCATTGCTTTTCCCTGGAGGCTGAGAAAGGGCACTTAGGACAGGAGGAGGCTACGCTCTCGGACGAGAAGGGGGTCTGAGATTTGAAAAAGCTCTCCAGGAAACGGTATTCTCCCTACTTCTAAAACCGCTGCACTGTGAACATACCACTTGCCTGACCGCTGAACTTCTTGATGTCACCTTGGAGATTTGCTCTGTAAGTGCACAGAACTAAAGGCTCTATGGTTCTTTGGCAGGGTGTGGGGCAACAAATTATGTTTTTTAGTGGCACCCATTTTCTCAATTACTTTATGTTCTCTCTTGTTGTATTGAATATGTCTCTGTCCACTGCTTCAGATCTGTTTAACAGTCTCCATGTTATTAAGACCATAGAGATGCTCAGGGTACAGAAACCATTACTCTGCATTGTCTGATGGCAGTACTAGATTTGCTGAAACTGAGGCGGGAGTAGGATTAACAGGAAAAATTAATTGGGAAAATTTTTATTTTTTTAAAGATTTTATTTATTCATTTGAGACAGAGAGATACAGAGAGAGAGAGAGAGAGAAAGAGCATGAGCAGGGAGAGAGGCAGAGGGAGAGGGAGAAGCAGGCTCCCCACTGAGCAGGGAGCCTGACACAGGGCTCCATCCCAGGACCCAGAGATCATGACCTGAGCCGAAGGCAGACGCTTAACATCTGAGCCACCCAGGCGCCCCTATTGGGAAAATTTTTAAATCAATAGGAAAAAAAAATCTCAGAGGTGACATAGCCTAGCAGTTAAGAGCAACAGTCCCTGGAGTTCCAACAGCCGGGGTTTAAAATCTGGCCATGTGGTTTATTAGCTGTGTGACCTTGGGCATTTTTACTTAAACATCTCTGAAATCTCATTCTCTTCCATGTAAAATGCAAATACTAGTCATGCCTGCCCCCGAAGGTTACTGAGAGGCCTCATCGAGCTCACGTACATCCAGTGCTCTGGCCGGCATCCGGTACAGAGGAAGTCTTATACATGTTGTCGCTGCCACTGCACTTGTTTCTGTGGTTATAAAACAACTACCTTTTTTCCCCTGCTCATTTGCTATTGTTCTTTTTATTTTTTTTAAGATTATATTTATTTATTTGACAGAGAGAGAGTGAGAGGGAGGGAGAGGGAACACAAGCAGGAGGAGTAGGAGAGGGAGAAGCAGGCTTCCTGCCGAGCAGGGCTCCATCCCAGAAGTCTGGGATCATGACCCGAGCCGAAGGCAGACGCTTCACCAACTGAGCCACCCAGGTGCCCCCGCTATTGTTCTTTTTAAAGAATATGATCACAAAAAGAAGAGAAAAATTAGATAGCCTGCCTTGGATGTGGCAACTCTGGCTTTGAGATCTTTTCTAGTTAAGTCAGAAGTAAAATAAAGCTACTTAAAAATGCCTCCGAAGGTTCGTTTTTGTCCAGGTGGGCTATCCTCTGAGAATCCCCTTTACCCCTCACTCCTGCTTTTCTATGGCCCCTGAGTCAAAGGTTCATCTTAAGCTACCATCATGGTAGTTTTATGCAGGTGTTGAGTGTGTCCCTTCCTACATGTCCTGTCAATGTCTCCTCCCATCTAGGACTCATGCTGCCCACTTGTATTGAGAAATCTCCACTACAGCATGGCAGCCTCCAAAAAAAAAAAAAAAAGCCTTGCATTCCTCACTGATACCTCCACCTTAGAGCAGGCTCCCTGAGTCCCGTAACCTGACAGGTTCCCTACCAGCCTGCCATCCCCAAAGAACATGGGTGAGCTACATTGATACCGACATGTCAAGTCACTACTTAGTGTCATGTTCCCGTGGTTCTCGTAGACAAAGGAACACATTGCTGAAGGGAAATTTTCTGTTCTGGCAGCAAAGATACTCTATAGTAAGGAGACCTCAAACACTTCCGGTTTTGGCTCACAAATGGTCCCAGATGCCCAACTGTCAAATAAGAAGTGGAAAAGGTAGTCAGGATTCCACATTTCATTCAGAATAAATCAATCCCTGTGGGTCAATTTCTGATCAAAATCAGTAATGCCGACTTTGCAAGTGCTTTTCCCTCACCAGTTGTTTTTCCCCTCTTCTCAGCAGTAGCCTTGTTCAGCTTCAGCAACTACTGTCTCTTACAGCCAGTGCTCACAGCAGATGGGGCAGTGGGAACAGCCCAAGATCTTCTGGAGTCAAAAGAACTTGAATTCTAATACTTCCAGGATAGGTGACTTTAGGCAAATCAGTGAAACATCTCTCCCCTTCAGTGCTCTCATATGAAAAACAGAGAAGGCATGTAGTTCACGGGACCAGTAGGAAGAATAAAGAGGTACATTTGTGTTTTGTACCTTTTACCATTTGTGTGTCATGTGTTGTTGCTCTCACCTAGCACCATGACCCAGAGAAGGAGTAGCTGACTGCCAATGCCAAGACTTGACCTCAGCCCCTCTGAACTTCCAAGGGGAGGGAGAGTTTTTATCCAGACATCTATGAGGTGTGGCAGGAAATTCTCATCAGTGTTTAATTGGCAATATGAATAAATTAAATAAAAAGCACTCACTAGGTTTTAGGAAACGTAAACACAGAGCTGTCTCTTGCATACCTCTCATTTTCCCGCAGTGCTGAGACTAGACAAATAGTCCTCCAAAAATACTGGTTTATCAATTTTACGTTTATTTCTTTGTTGATAATACAACAAAGATGTTTCTATGTGGTGTAATGGAAATGGCAGAGATAAAAATTAGCGAATTAATGGATCAACTTTGTATTTATGCTTGGGAAGACCTCTCATTTTTTCAAGAAGGTGTTGATGACGTCATGATATACAGGATCTTGAGGAACTACTGATTGAGCCCGGGTCTCAGGCTCAATGCAGGATATAAAACTTCACGTGAACTCTCATTTATATGCATGTTAATGAAGACAGCTGATTGTATAAGTCAGAATGTATCTTATTTTCTTCAACAACTAAAGGTTTGGTTTCAGTCCCCTAAGTGTGTCCTCTGAGGCAAAGTTTTCAATCAAATACAACGAGAAGAAGAATAAAGTAAAAAGAGAAAAGTGGGGGAATTATGTGGATAACTTGGATCTGTTTGGTTTGGAGTCCTGATTTATCTAGATAAATTAACCTCACTTTTCTCTTTCCCTACAGAAGTGGCAGATTCAGGAGGGTGGGTTTTGCCATGTGGGTACACACACATAGAGGAGATATCTGTTTGTTTGATCCGGCTCTGTTCTGTGAGAAGCCCAAAACCAGTTCTCCACCACATGAGCTCGTTTCAAAATCAGGCTATTTCCTTCCAGAAGGAGCCCGTTTGTGATGGGATAGAGAGAGAGGCTGCTTGGTCTGTTGGAGTATTTCCCTTCTTTCAACATCGGATATCCTTCCATCCGTATTCCCCCTCGTGACTTCCCGTCACAGAGAATGGGACTGAATTCTCTCTTAGGGTCCATCCATGATACTTTGGCTGCCAAAAAGAGTGACGGGAGCCATTCATCGTCCATCCACCTGACTTGTGCAACATTCCGAGTCTAAGAGTCGGTGACTGAAAGCGCAGGCCAGTTCTTCAGAATTGCTAACGTGTTACCGCTGCCACTGCCCCCTTACCTCAGAAAAGTAATTTCATTCCATTTTAGAAAGAGGGAGCGGGGAAAAAAAAAAGGTCCTAGTTACACAGATCAATCCAATTGTTCAGAGCTTCAGAATGAATTTTTCAACTTGTTGAACAGAAGCATAGAAATCTCTAAAAGCAAGGCAGATAATGTACAAAGCCTCCATTCATTGTGTAGGCAGAAAGGAATGCTGGTCCCCGGCAGCTCTCTAAGGAATGTTCCTTTGGCTTTGACTGTTCTGTTGGGAACAAGGAGGGAAACACATATATAAAATGAATTTATAATGTCTCTGGCTTATAATGGCAAAGTGATAAGAAAAGTTGGCTGTTTAATATAAACTGTCAGTTGCATATTCCAGGCCTCCTCTCTTTGAGGTCCCTCCCACACCCACGGGCCTGGCCACCGTTTGGTGAGGAGTACAAAGTGGCTGTTTATTATTATTGACTGGTGAGGCCTGTGCTCTGAAATTCATTCTGTCAACAGAATGTAAGCGAAGTCGGCGTTTAAAGCAGGTCTCTTTCAGTCGCTGGTTTTTCTCAGGATAGCTATGCAGCAGGATCAGTGCTGTAGTCCCCGGTTCAAGCTGAAAATGTTACACAGGAAGACATACCATGTAAAGGTCAGATTCTTCTACTGTGATAATTTTCTTGATCTGTGTATATACAAATGAGGTGGAATGTGTCATCTCTTATCATAACTCTTATCAAGGTGCAATGGACTTTCTACCTGTGAAGCCTAAAAATACGACGGTATTTTAAAGGGGAAATCTTACTAATAAATGTATGATGCTGTAATAAATGTGCGATGCTATAATGCCAAGGTGAACTTACTGTGTATTATCAAGAAGAGGCTCTCCTATGATAGATTCCCATTAATGTGCTGGAGCTGCTGACCGAGAACAACCTTGTTTATTAGTCTCTCCATTGCTTTTATGGTCCGAGTCAACTCTACAGCTTACTTAGGTGCATGGAAAATATGACTTAACCCGTAGTGTGATGAAATGATTGGCCCTGGGGTGCTCTTCATCACGGAATTTCATTTCATATCACTTCCAGTAAACATCGTCTTTCATCTGTGGCCCGGTCGATGTAACTTACAAAATTTGTAAAGTTGCAGATGCATCATGTTCCAATTCATATTGTCGAGGAACAAATTTATTAGACCTAATAAGGTGCCCACTGCCAATCTACATAATCACATGAAGAGATAATGCACCAAGAAGAGCGAGCTGGACGTGCATCTTCTTGTTAGTTGGCCCAATTGAAATGTCTTTCGAACGAGCAGCTTATTTTTTTGCAGTTCTCCAGATTAACGTTTAGCCAGTCTCTCTTGTTTGGTAATTCCGCTCGTGTTCTTCTTCCTGCTGTCTCATAGGACCTCCAAGGAGAAATTGAAGCCCACACAGATATCTATCACAACCTGGATGAAAACGGCCAGAAAGTCCTGAGATCCCTGGAAGGTTCTGAGGACGCAGCCCTGTTGCAAAGACGTTTGGACAACATGAACTTCAAGTGGAGCGAGCTTCGGAAAAAGTCTCTCAACATTAGGTAGGAAAAGATTGGGGGCAAAAAAAGCCAGAAATGAAGTAAAATGGGAAGATTTCCTTCGCTTTCCTAGCTCAAGCGGCTAATATCTCGTATGTTTATGTAAATCACCCAATTTCAAAATGATTCATTTTATTTTGAATAAATGAATCATTCATTTGCTTGGTATGGAGATGATACTTGAGGGTTCAGATTAGATTAAAATGGCGATGTTTTGTAACTACGGGAGAGATGCATATTAAGACATTAGAGAGAATTTAAATGAGGAACACAGCTACCTAATTTGATAGAGTTCTCTCTTGGCTTACCACAGGATTATACAAAAAGTGGTAAAATTAACGTATGTTTATCATGGAATTCTTTCTTTGGCATTACCCTAAATACGTAACAGAGGACATTCCTTAAATACCCTAACACTTTCTCGAGGTGACCTCTCTGTAGCTCCTGCAGCTAGGGAGAGATTACAGCAACTTCTGGTCTTTAGCTCCCTCTCAGATTTTGTCACGGCGTCCTCTGGAGACTAACCTTTAGTTGTTCTCTGCTCTCCTCTCTTGTATAGTTGCCCCTTTCTTTGTATCGCCTTTCTGCTGAGAAGCTAACGGACGCAGCTCAGCATTGTTGTAAGGAGCGCAGAGTGAAGCTCTTGCTATATCCCTTGCCAGATGGTTCGGCGAAAGGGCAAAGAGCAGGAATGGTCGAGTGAAATGCCCAGAGTCATGTAAATGACATGGGAAGTACGGGGAGTGGAAGTCGAGTCTCCTGCTTTCTAACCAGTTGCTTGTCCTAATTCACGTGTCTTTATAAAAATGTGTCGTGCTCTCTTCTGTGTCTGGAAGAGGGGTCGGAGTGGAGGGTGGTAGAAGAGGGCAAATGGGCATCACGGTGGTTATGAGGGGGCGTGCGAAACCCTGGGAAGAGGTACAACCTTTAGGTCATAAGATTGCAGAATGGAGATTTCTTTTTCTTCTTTACAGTTCTTCTAAATTGGCTAGACTTTTGACATACAGCGTATTTACTTCAATAATGAGGGAAAATATCACTGAAATTTCATAACTCAAAAGCACTCTCATAAAAACCTGTACTCAATGTGAGGTAATAAGAATGATAGCAACTAACGCACGGCACATCACAGATCGTTACATGCCCTGGGCCCTTTATATTTCTTGACCCATTTAATGCTCTCGGCAGCCCAACACGATAGGCTCTGTTATTCTTCCGTCTTTATATTTAAAGAAAGCGAGGTACAGGGGGGCTAAATAATTCTCCTGAGGTCATTTAGTAAGTGGCACATCCAATATTGAATACAGGGAGTCCGGCTCCAGGGTCTGAGCTTTTAACCATCATATTATCCTGTAGAGTAGAAAGCAGAAAGGAAAAGCTAAGATTCACCTAACTTTGACACATAAATACATACTAAGTGAAAGGATGAAAAAGACAAACAGATATTTCTAGTAGTAGGAAAGGATTCTTTTTTTACCTATAAAGATCCCCCCCCACCCCGCCGCCAAGTTTGCACCTCAGCTTCCAAGACACTCATTTTTATCTTCCTGTTTGGTCCATGACATTTGTATCGATGTGTTGAGGGTGCCTTGGGGACAACAATGGGCAGTGGCATTTTCAAAGGCAGCGAGATTCCACTTGCTTCCCATGGCTTGAACTCGAAGAGAGGTCAGTGTGCATGATGACAACGGCCACTTTTATCACCTCTGTTGTTAAAAAGGAATGAGACGTGTGAAATGAGAAAGATACTGGCAGAAAAAGTGAAAGAGAAGAAAGTTATTCTTTTTTGCAGGGAAGGAAAAGAAAGATGCTCTAACTGTTCTGCACATCACTCAGTGCCTTTCCTCTCCTTCATGTGAACTTGATAAAATGAAAGGGGAATCGAAAGCGGCAAACAGCGTGTCAGCCAAAATATGGGCTCTCCGTTCTCAGCAATTTCCCATATGCCAGCCCCTGCAGTTTAATTCTTCCTGTCATTAATCAAGTAGGACACAGCTACCTTGGCTTACCTAAGGTGCTGCGAATTCTGGAATTTAAATATTCCGATCAACGGTTTCAGCTTCTAACAAGACCTCTCTCATAGTGCGCTTTGTTATAAGCACTCACTTACAAAAACACAAGGAAGTAATTCTTCACATCAGAGTGCTTCAGTCTCTTTCCTGACACGTCGCTGAAATAACGGTATCCGTCAGTCCGGACTGAATGGCAGGGTTCAGCCGAAAGCAGCCCAGTGCAGGCAGCAATTTGGGATGGTGATGAGGCAGGATAGCCGGACCCTGGAAGAGTTAGACACAGAACCATTCATGATGCTTAGAAGCTGGCTTTGTGAATCTAGTCACTTCCTCCATCAGCATAATTTTACAGTGAAAAGTCACCAGGACTAAAAACTGGCTTCAAAGATAGCCCAGAGAAACAGTCCTGTGTTTGCCCAAGCTGTAACACATCACCCTACAAAAGATGCCTGTTGGTTCATTGTCTTAGGAGGGATTCTGAAGCCATTTTTCTATTTCAAAGCATAGAAACATCAGTACTTAATTACACAGGTGTCCACTTTTTTAAGTTTTTATTGAAATTCCAGGTAGTTAACCGACAGTGTAAATTTAGTTTCAGGTGTAGCATTTAGTGATTCAACGCTTCCATCCATCACCCAGCGCTCATCACGACAAGTACCCTCCTTCATCCCCGTCACCTGTTTGGAATCCAAATGATTTTGAAGTATTCCTTTGCGTTCCATTGGCTCATAAGAGGTATCCTTGTGTTTCCAGTTCCAAGTCCATATTATGTCCCTTTCCCTCCATTTATTCTCCTTCTGCTCTATGTCTTTTCTCTGCCTGTGATTATGAGTCTTACATAAGTCGCCATCATGTCGTTTTATATTGATAGATTTGTCTCTGTTCTCTATGCATTGATATCATCTATAACATATTTACAAAAATATTCTTCCTCAGACATTTTGAGCACATTATTCCCTTGCTCAAGAACTTCAGTCTTGTCGGTGCCCATATTTTACTCTTTCATTCGTTTCTTTCTTTCATTCCACAAATATTTACTGAGTCTTTACTATGTACTACTAGTCACTCTTCTAGGCACTGGGGATAAAACTGAATGAAACAGGCAAGAGAAAAATCATTGCTCTTGTGAAATTTATGTGTAGTCATCAGAATCTAGTGGCCCCTCCACTCTCTACCTGATAAGACCCTGATAATCCCTTCTTTTTCCTGTTCTTCCTCTGCCTCCGGGTTCCTTCCACGCTGAGCAGCGATCTAATTATTCCTTGGCAGGGATTCTCTGAGCCAAGGAAATTCTGCCTTTTCACCCCATTGCTGCTCTCTACCGGTTTTCTCACTCACATGTATGAGTATGTGCGTTTGCTGATCCTCACACTTGGGACACCATCCCTCCTCTCATCCTCCACTTTTTCATCCAAATCCCACACTAAGTATCTCCCTATCTGACTGTTCCTTCACTACGAGGTCTCCCCTGTGCTAGTCTCATTTACCCTTGATGGCACATTCCTGTAAGTATCCATGCGTTGTTTCATAGGCTGTGCTTGCTGCCTCCAGCTAAATCAGATAAATAAAAACCCTGCAAACTCTATTTGAGGGGAATACTTTGAGAAGGACAGGTATTAACCCTTCTTTAAATATTTGGTAGGATTCACCTGTGCAGCCATCTGGTCCTGGACTTTTGTCTCTTGGGAGTCTTTTGATGACCGATTCAATTTCATTGCTAGGAATCAGTCTGTTCACATTTTCTATTTCTTCTTGATTCAGTCTCGGAGCGCTGTATGTTTGTAGGAATTCATTTGTTTCTTCTAGATTGTCCCATTTGTTGGCATATAATTTGTGTAGTAATCTTTTATAATCAATCTTTTGTATTTCTGTGATGTCCATAGTAACTCCTCTTTCATTTCTGATTTTATTCAAGTCCTCCTTCTTTTTTTGTGGTCATGGTATCTCTCCTGCCAGGTAAGTAGTGAGTCATCCTTTGAGTCTGACTCAAAGCTTATCTATTTTGTTTATCCTTTCAAAAAACCAGCTCTTAGTCTCATTGATTCTTCCTATTGTTTTTAAGTCTCTTATTTCATTTGTTTCTGCTCTGATCTTTATTATTTCCTACCTTCCACTAACTTTGGGCTTTGCTCTTCTTCTACTTCCTTTAAGTATAAGATTAAATTGTTACTTTAGATTGTTCATGCTTCTTGAGGTAGGCCTGTATCGCTATAAACTTCCCTCTTAGAACTGCTTTCGCTGCATCCCAAAGGTCTTGGACCCCTGTGTTTTCATTTTCTTTTGTCTTCAGGTATTTCTTGGCTTCCTCTTTGACTTTTTCATTGATCTATTGGTTGGTTAGTAGCACGTTGTTTAGCCTGTATGTGTTTGTGTTTCTTGCAGTAGTTTTCTTGTGATTGATTTCTAGTTTCATCCTGTTGTGGTCAGAAAAGATGTTTGATATGATTTAGTCTTCTGGAATGTTTTGAAACTTGTTTTGTGGGTTATCACGTGATCTATCCTGGAGAGTATTCCATGTACACTTGAAAAGAATGTGTATTCTGCTGTTTTGGGGTAGAATGTTCTGTAGGTATCTGTTAAGGCCATCTGGTCTAACGTGTCATTCAAAGCCACTGTTTCCTTATTGACTTTCTGTCTGGCTAATCTATCCAAGCTCTAAATGAGTCAGTGAGGTAGAGTAGAAGGAGACCTGGACCGGCATTTGGGTGACCTGCTTTCTCGTCTGGCTCTGTTACTAACAGCCTAGCAAACGATCTTGAGCACATCACTTAACTGCTTCAGACTTCAGTATTCTCCCTCACTGAAGTGAGGAGATTTGACCAGAGACACGGGTGGTCTCTTCAATTTCCCTAGCAATTCTACCAACCTGTTATTTTTAATTCTGCAGTTACTTTTTATGACCCTAGGCAAATTATTGAAACTTTCTACATTGGTTTCCTGATATTTAAATGGCACTGATTAAGTTTAAAGACATGGTGTAAGAAAAAGTAAATAAGATATCTTGGAGAGAAAAGAATGTTTTAATTGAAATCGTATAGTACCATCTCAGAATTTCGTTCAAGGAAAGTATATGCCATCTGTTCCATATGCATTATCACATTGCGTTGTGGCCAAGAGGTATAAGAAGTAAATACTCAGTGAGAGTTGAGTCCCACTGAACAAAACAAAACACTGTTTTAGGTGGGAGACAAATAAAGTAAAAAATTTTTACTTGCCTGCACACACACATGCACGTGCACATTCACACACACATACACACACACGCAGAGTTATTGATGACATTATCCAACATCAGAATTGTGATCAAAGAAAGTGTTTCTCATTCTAAAATGTTCCATTTCTACAACCTTACATTTTGACTTTGAAAATATTAATAATTTGGGAAGCAGTCTAGTGAATTTTTTCCATAAGAAATATGTATGCAGATTTCAGTTCAATCTGTCACCAGATTATATTTTCCAGATTATTGTATGTACTATTAGCCATGAGAAGTACATATGTTGTGAACATAATTTAGCAAGATTTACGTTCTGTGAGGTTTTTATACTTGGGAGAAAAACTTGTAAATGTTATATGCCAATACTCACTTTTATGGAATTCTGAATGCTAATTTGAGAGGCAAGAATACCAACATGATATAGTCAACAGCAATAAAACTCTTAGAGAGTAATTGGTATTAGAAGTTAGAATAGCTTAGGGGGTTTTCTATGATGGAGAATAATTAAGAGCGAGAGGAGGCATGGTCTTTCTACTTTTGAGGAAGAAAAAATGCAACTTAGACATTGACTATTTCTGACCTCTTTTTCTTACTCTTGGAATGTTAATTATGTTTGAAAGTTGGAGTTTATGGCCTAGCTGGACAAAAAAAAAAAAAAAGTTTACTTCTCTTTGAGTTTAATTCTCTCTCCCTATTTAAAGCCCTCAAAGCTGCCATTTTGTGTCTATGACTCCTTATTACTTCCGCATTCCTACCTTCTCTTTCTATATGCTTTAGAACTATCTTATTACACAAGGGTACCCAAGATATACAGGAGGACGTCATCAGTTTCATAAAGGGAGTGAAAGTGAAAAATGAATTCAGTATAACACATTTTGCTTTAAGAATACATGCCTTTCGGAGTAAAGTTTTATTAAGGATTTCAAACTAGGCATCAACCCAATCGTACTTGAAATATCTGTGTCTAGAGAACTAACAATTGCTTTAGCAGCCCCTGTAATTCTCAGCACCCTGACACTGAAGAGTTCCTTAAAGACAAGCATTGTATCCCGACACACCTAGAGCTTCTGCAGTTTAACTCAGCCTTACAAATTGTAGACATTATCTGTTTATTAAAGATCAACACTTGCCTTGTTAAAAGCTAGTAGCCCCTCAGCTCCTGTCTTCATTAATAAAGATTAATAGAAAAACGGGTAGGAGCTAAGTATGCCCCTTCAAACTCCACGTTTATTTTCCGTTGTGTAGGTAGGGTAAATAGAGTATATTTGCCAGTGAGCAGGAAGGATTTTTGCGCAGAGATCCAGAGCATTTGCTGAAAACCACGAAGGTTGGGGATTTCCTCACATAAGGAAAGTCTGCAGCTTCCACTTCCCATGTCTAAATATGACAGTTCAGGTTATGTGTGCCTCGGCACTGTCTTTAAACGTTTTCATCCCAGCTCCCACATTTGCAGAACAAGAGGGTTGAACAAAAATCTCTAAGGACCTTACAGCCCTAAGGGCCTATGATAAAACCAGGAGGGGGAAAAAAAAGTCATTATGAATAGAAAGAAACATTTTCCAGAGAGACATTCCCAGTACCAACATAGGTTAATCATTTAGAAAGATTTGCTATAAGATCTTGAAAATAAAAATAGGGCAGCTCCTTCCAACAATTGCATTAGAAATGTGTCTTGAAGACTCTTCACAAGCTTAGCGTAGCCAAAGAAAATGTTTTCTGAGCTCGTGGTGTTTTATTACATTTAGATCACCTTCAAAATCATGTCCTTGACAAATGCCACCTTTGCCCTGTGGAGACCGGCTGGTAATGTTTAGGGCATACAGGAAATACTTCAAGAATTTCTTTCTTAAAGAACAGTCTTGGAGTTCACCTGCTGAGTTGTGAGGGTTCTTGTTAAAAGTACAGAAAGTCTGGAGGCAGAACCTGGGAGTCTGTACCTAACACAAGCCATTTGCGTGTTTCTGAAGTGTGAGAACCAGGGCTTCAGGTTGGATATCTTTGTAAGTGTGGGTTTCAGTCAGGAGCCATGATCTGACTGCCTTTTTCCTCTCCCACCCTTACCCAGTATCCCTTGTCCTTTATGAGCCTTTTGCTTACGTTCTTGTCACCACTCTTATGCGTTAGCAAGGAAAAGAAACAGTCATTTGATATGGAGTTAAGGTGATCAAACGTTCTGAAATGTTACCTGACTCCAGACTCCACGTGCGTGAGAGCCTTTTGTCACCTAAAGTCCGAGGTCCTTCTTCTGTCCTCTATTAACTCTCTGGACTGTCCTGCCTCCCTGGCTCATAACAGTCTCCCTGTCTCCTGCCCTGAAGTTTCTCTTAGATCCTTTAGAACCAAATTCCCCGAGTCTCAGAGCCACGTTTTCCTCTTGTAGACACAAAGGGTTTCATTGACCCAGTAATGATTAGTCAACCCCATTTCACCTAGAGCCAGGGTGGTGGCAATGCCTTGTGTGAGTGAAGACGCAGCTGGATGCCTCACTGTGGCCAGCCTGCCTTTCAGCACCTTTATCCTCCCCCAGACCTCTCCACCACAGGGCTATTTTGTTTCCTCCACCAGAGGGAGGGAGGCCAAGCATTAGGCATTTCTACATTCTTACCTTACCTTTCGCTTTCTCTACTCCCAAGGCCTTACGGGGATGTAGCGGCGCTCAAAAGTTCTTTATTTACCCAGAGCCTCTTCTCCCACGTGCTGCTTTTCCACATCTGGACTGTGCCTCTCTCCGCCTACCTTCCCACACGTCCCGCTTGACATCCTTGCTCACCCTCAAGGGGACCACGCTGCAAATTCCAGACACCCCAGGGAATCCCTGTAACCAGTAGGCATTACATGCCATTAAACAGCTAACATCTTGCATAGGGAATTCTCACTTGGGCTTATCATGGAAGCGCGATAAGTGAAAGAGAAAGGGAACAGAAGCAGCCAAGAAGGGAACTCTACACTCTATGCGGTCTGCGCTCTTATATTGAATCCGTGGTCTTTATGGTATTTCCGGATTCCTTAATTAGAAAATAATGCCCATAGGGTCTTGAACAGTTTAATTCCTCTGATGGAAGTGCCTCTCGTTTTTGTGGACGCAACGTTTGTATTGCTCGTAATAGAAAGACAGTTCTAACAATTTGGAGTAGAAAGCTGAAGGAATGAATCAGTTCTAAATCTACCTCTGGGGGCTACACTCATTGTCATTTCAGAATTTTTTTGTGCAGAGTCAAGTGTGTGCACACAAATACATACATGAACATTTTAGAAAAAATCGATTACAGACTTTTTGGAACCTGTTTTCTCACTTAACAATTGACAGGGTATATCTTCCATATCCCTAAGTATTTGCTGATGCCATCGCATTGACTAGTGTGTAGGATTCATAGGATTTGAACATCGCATTGTATGAATTCACCATTACATATGTAACTGGTTACCTAGTATGGAATATTTAAGTTGTTTCTATTTTGTGTCAATCATAAGTGATGCTATGTATAACATTTTTTTCTGCCTACGTCTTTGTATGATTTTCCAGTTACTTCCTTAGTATAGATTTTTTGAATTTAAGTTATGGGTATTTGTATTTGCACATTTTAAAAACTTGTAAGTATCGTCCTTCAGAAAGAAAACGATCCCTCGGAAAGTTTGGAACAATTTAATTCCAGCGCATAGGCACTATTTGGCGATTCTGTTTGACTAAGACCAGCAGGAGAATTGTATCTGAAATGTCAGGCTAAGTTACACAACAGCAAAGGGAAATGTTTTTCTACCTGGTTGCTTTACACTTCAATCTTTGCAGCACTCAAGACTATATTATATTTATGTTATAGGCAGCATTAATTTTTATGAATTAATTAGTAATTGCTGATAATATGTAAGTAATGCAGCATAATTCTTGATTTACCTGAGGATAGAGCTTTGCTAATATTCCACATTTCTTCTTTGTTTTCCGGATGATGATTTATTTGGTTAATTTAGCTTCTCATCCTCAAGTGAAATGTGGATTTTATAGCACAGATCATTCATTCGTATATTCTTAAATGGCTTCTGCGGATTAACATGTTCTAAGTACAGTTGATGGTAAAGCACTCATTCTCCTGCCTAAATTATTCATGTTTGGGGGAGGCTTTCAGGCAAATGTCTGATTTTAGTTTTCCGCGTGAGTTGTTGTCTCAGTACATTTTACACAAAGGAAACAAAGCGGAAAATGTTGGAACTTGGTGAAAACAAATCCCAGGTGCACACCAATAAAGAAGGGTAGAGGGAAAGGAGAAGCATATGGGAAGAAGAGCAGAAAGGAACAGATGCCAGATGGAAGGAGTCAATGGAAGAGGCTGCCTAGAGTGCAGAAATGGAAAAGTCAAAATGTGGGGGGAGACCTTTCCATTTCTTAAAGGAGGAAGAATTCCAGTACTAGCATGAGTCACTTGAAAACTGAGTGGTTTATATTAGTCACCGGGAGCCATTTTTTTCTACCAGAAACATTGAGAATCATTGACTGCAACACTATGGAAAAGCAGTCCATTCCAGTGTATGTTTCATGCCAAAAGTCCCAGAATTCTTCATGAGGAAATACGTATATGGCTAAACACTGTCTACCCTCAAAATTGCCGTCAAAACGCCCCCATTATATGGCTTGCAAAAGCAGATCGCTAGATTTTTACTAAGGACTGCTAGACGGTTCATGATAGGCTTGCATCCTATGGAACGAAACAAACCAACGTACCTTCAGTGGGACTGTTAGACGCATTAATGACCCTTCTAGATATTTTGACCTAGTTTGCTCCTGCTGCTTTTCAGGTCTCATTTGGAAGCCAGTTCTGACCAGTGGAAGCGTCTGCACCTTTCTCTTCAGGAACTTCTGGTATGGCTCCAGCTGAAAGATGATGAGTTAAGCCGGCAGGCACCCATCGGAGGCGACTTTCCAGCAGTTCAGAAGCAGAATGACGTACACAGGGTAGGACGTTTTTAAGACTAGTGGCTTGTACAGAGTAAACATTTTTAATGATGGTTTTGAAATGCCTTTTGATTGAAATTAAGTTGACTAGAAATCTTCATTCTGCTAGGGTCTAGGGGTCAATTATAAATAATCCAAGCCATTGTTATTGTAAATGTCAAAAGCGTCTGCGTTAATAATATCCTCTAAGAAGTTGCCTTTCTCTTTTAATGATTTTTAAAGACATTTTATTGTGGTAAATACAAAACATATACCAAATCAGACAGAATCCTGTAATAAACAGCCATGTACCCATCAAAACTTCAACAATTATTAGCTCATGGCCAATCTTACTTCTTCAAGACTTCTACTGGTCCTCTATTATTTTGAAATAAGTATCAGGCATGGATCATTTAATTCATAAATAATTGAGAAAGTATCTCAAAAGATAAGGATCCTCTCTTTCAAGGTAACCACATGGCTACTGTAGTGCTTTTCAAATGTCAATAATTTTGTTCTAACAAATATCCCAGCATTATTCAAATTTCCACTTTTAACATAACACATCTTAAATGTTATAACATATTTTTGTCTAAATAAGAATTGAAATAAGGTTCACACATTGCACTTGGTTCATTTGTCTCTTAAATACATTTTGTAAAAAAATTTTATTTTGAAATAATTATAGATGCATGGTGAGTTGCAAAAATCGTAGTTTCCCTATACTTTTCATCCAATTTGCTCTAATGGTTACATCTTACATAACTATAGGACCTTAAATATTGTCATTTCAACAGACACTATAAAAAGGTACAGTTACAGCACAGCTCAATTCAGCCTAGCCACATTTCAAGCACACAGTAGCCCAGTGTGCCTCATGGCGGCCATATTGAACAGTACAGTTCAACAGGTTTGATCATATTCAGGTTTGACTTGTTTTGGTAAGTCTGCTTCATAGATGGTTGTGTATTCTTCCATCATCAGGAGGTGTATAATGTCTTGCTTTCTCTTTTCCATGTGTGATTTTGGCTGCTGTTCATGATCAATGACTAGGGGTTGCAATGTGGTAATTGCCTATTTCTATCATTTCGTCATCATTTATTAGCCAGAGTACTTCTGTGGGGAAAAAAAAGTCATTCATCACTATTTGGGCACCCAGTATACCATTCACATTTGATAGGCAGGATACTTTCCCAGCCTTCAGAATAACAAGTTGTTCACTAGCATTCTCCAACAGTGATGAATTGTTTCTCTCTCTCTCTCTCTCTCTCTCTGTCTGTCTCTTTCTCTCTGGTTTGCTCATTCTTATATTTCTGTTTTCTCTACTAGGCTCTGAGTGGGGAAGTCAGAGATTTGGTCTTGCTTACCTCCAAGACCCTAGTACCTAGCAAAGTGTCTGGCATACATTGGATACTGATAAGTATTTTTGAAATGAGATTAAAAGCACAAGAACAGAAATGAATAGCGAACCAAACAAATGACTATCAAACAACAAAAGTTTGATAAAATGGTAGCACTTCTATATGTTCAACACTTAAAGAAGGATCTCTGTGGAGACACAGACAAAGGTGGCATCTTTGAAGCCAAGGGTTTATATTATTCCAGAGAAGAGGATATAGACAATTACTCAAAGGGAAGGGAGCATGAGGGAAGATCCAGGAGTCTCTGCAAAAAATTGCCAAGGAAACTGACATTTTCTTCTTTAGCCATTCCCCTTCATAAAATTCAGAACATTAAATTAGCTCTGTCGTAGGGTGAAATATAATAGTGACATTTTTTAAATGTTCTAACTTTGAATAAATAGTCAAAACACTCTGGTGTATGTGTAGAAGAGCATTCATTGAGACAGAAGGGCATTTTAAATAGAATGCATTATATGATATAAAGAAATGAGACAGAATTTCTACAAAAGGTGTAATCTTAGTCTAATTCTAGAAACCAAAGATGAATCATTGGACAAGTGCACTGGTAGTCAGGACAGACTGTAGTCACATTCCTCCATAAGTTAGATTGTGGTTGCTACTTTGTTCTTCAGCTGTAAGATGAGGAATTTGGTCCAAATAATTTCCACAGTCCCCACTAGCCAGCACCTTGTTATAAATACTCCTTCAGTATCCCTAGTTATTGGCTTTGGTTCCTTGCTAACAGTGGTAAAATGTTAGTACTTATTCTCAGTCCTTCTACACAGGAATCTCATGACCAGTAATATGCTTTTGGGAGATGGTCATGCTAGAGTGATGGGTAACATGCACCGGATTGAAATGAATTAAGCCCCACTTGGCTGGTGTGCTTGTTCAGATACCCGTCTGTTACCCTTCTTTGACCTCTCAGGACTTCCAACCCGTGGATAACTCTGTTCTAGATGTTAGTTCCACTGCTCCTCTATCTTCGTCTCCCTCCAAATGCAACTTAGATTCAATCATAAAACATTTTAATAACTCTTTCCCAAGACCCTAAGGTCCTATGCTTTATTATCTTTTCATGGCTGCCATCTGCAAAACCCCAAAGCTTGGAAGATCTAACTAAATACTTTCTCCTTTCCAAACAACAACTGAGCAGACCAGTAGAGTCACTTTTTCAGGTTGGCAAACCAAGCCTTCTTTTGACAAGCCCAATATGTCACTGGATCAGTTTATCTCCAAAATAGTTCCTGACTCTGTCTATTGCAGTCATCACCATAGTTACAGAAGACCATTTATCCTAACCTTTCTGTGTCTACTCTTGCCACCCTACGCTGCCATCTTTACATTTCAGCCAGAGTAACTTATGTAAAAACATGTATTGAATTATGTCAGTCCCCTTCTTAGCACTCTTTAGTGGCTTCTCCGTGCCGTGGAGAAAAGACCAAAATCCCCAGCAAGGGCCGCAACCTTCTCTTTTCTCACTGCTCTTCCTCTTGCCCTCTGGACACGAGCCATGCCGCCTTCTTTTGGTTTCTGCAGTTCTCTGTGTTCTTCTCAGGTGGTGCTTGGAACATGCCGGTCCTCTGTCTGAAGCCCCTTCCACCTACTCCCACTCCTTCATAATTTCCTGGCTAACATCTGATAATCTTTTACATCTTGGCTCAGACATCAAGCAGGATTTTTCCCTGCTGCCCACACTTGACCAGACCTTCCTCTACATGCTCTCAGATGCAGCCTACTTTTCCTTCTGCAGCTTAGCATTCTTTGTCATCATATACATGTGTAAATATTTGATTCCCGTCGATCACCTTCACGAAACCATGTGCTCCAAGAAGCCTTCTTTTGGGGAGAGGGTTGTCATTTTTATACCCAGCACTTTATAAGGTGCCTGGTACACGGTGGACACTAAATAGGTGAAGAAACAAAGGAATTAAGGAAGAAAGGGAAGGAGGAAGGCAGAAAAATCAATCAGTAGTCTGATCTTAACCTTGTTCGTTCTTCTCTAGTTTACTGAGACCAAGGGCAAGGAAAGAAAGGAGGAGGAGGGATGTGCCTTCCTCACTGCAGGATTTTTCTGTTGATTCCCAGCTCAGCGTCCGCGTGTACCGTGGAGAGCTACTTTGATGCCCACTGTTTTTACTTGTGGTCTGGCCCAATGTTTTCACAAGCTTCTCTTTGTATCCTTAAGAAAAATTCTTGTCACAAAACACTCTTCCTCCCTCAGAGAACATCATCACTCCGAAGTGTTGATGAGAGAACAATTTAGCACCCTGTTTACTCAGAGTTTTGTCACATTTATGCAGTAGCCCTTTCAGAGTTGCAGTGGAATGCCTGTCTAGTTAGCAATGCTCGTGGCGCCTGTTGGCAAGAAGAACAAAGGAAAATCCTTGAAACTGGGCCTCTTTATCTGATCTTCTGAACTTCCTTAGGAAGAGAGAAAGGAAATATAATCAGTGCAAACCTCTGTCAAGATCTAGTCTTTGACAGATTTTGTATTTGTACACTTGTTTTACATTGCCACATTCCTAGGATTATAAATTGTCTTCCTCTTTGTGGGTTTCTGGATTCAAATACTGTTGATATCGAATGTTTAGTATCAAGATGGGTCACTGGTTATCATAAACTTATCCCCCATGTATTTGGTGTGTCACTTTTTTTTTCAAATCCCCAGCTCACTATCTGTTTGTAAATTATTAATGCCCCTGGCTGTTGCTTTTTGTGGGAATCCAAATCCCATTAGAATGTCAGAAGTCGAAACCGTAGAAAAATATTTTTCACTTTTCTTTTCTATAAATCAGGATGTTTATAAAAGAGGTAATTTATACCTTCTTTGGATATCATTGCAGATTAATGATAACACTTTATAGCAAAATATCGTTATGTGTTGTACTCTTAAAGCAAAAACATATAGTCATTCTCAATCACTTTGATGGAGGAGTATATGGTTTTCTTGTAGGTAAAATTCTGAAACAGTCCATGCAGGTAGTTAGGGGCCGCAGGCTCACTCCCCAAAGCAATTTGCACACCCATGGGAGTGGATCTTTGTTCCCCACACCAGCTGGGCAGCACAACTGCAACTGGAAGGGCCCTCAAGCCTAATTAATAAAATAATGCTCCATATGCGGTGAAGTGTTATAAATAATTAAAGCTCAAATATGCCTTAGCAAATACAAACTGACCAATTTTTATATCTTTTGAATATATTATCCTGGCTTTTACGGTTCCTCATTACTTGCCTCACTAGACTGACTCATTTTCAATTAGTGTGTATTATTCCGGTCCAGATATATTTTTAAAACTGACTTCCTTTGTTTTACTTGAGCAGTCACTAAAGTGATATTTATTACTTGTCTACTTCTGTGATTAACCTAGAGAGAGTTTTAAAGGAGCAAATCATAGTGGGAAATTTCTAAGGAGAACTGCAATAAACCATGAGCTTATTTAACTCCCTTCGTCTGACCTCAAATCCAAATGGAGATTAGGTCTTGATTATAAGAACACTGTAGGTAATGACTTTTTGTTTGCATTTGTACTAATGAAATTGTTTGTCATTAGGCTTTCATCTTTCAATTTAAAAGTCTCTCTAATTCCTTCCCTTGAGACCATTAAGGACACCTTCAAAGCTTCCTGAGATTTTCTGGTTAAGATTGAGATGGAAGTAATCAATACATACATTATTAAAACAGTGGACAGAAAGCAATTATTGCGTGGAAGCTGTTGACAAATGAAAGGGCTTGAATAAAGTAGTTTACTTGTTCATTTGTCAGGTCGTATATTATGCATGTTCGATTTCCTCAGAAGTCACCACAAAGTGAGGGAGAGGCTCAGAAATTCAATAAAATTATCCTGGAATCACGCTGTTGATTATACATTTATTTAAGCTAATTCTGTTATCAATGCAGGCCTGCCTCCTTTGGGTACATTTTAGTATGTGTGTCCGCTTGATGAGTTCCCTGTGTTTTCTTTCCACAGAAACGGAATACGTCTTTGGGTGCCATTTGTGAATGTTAAGATTCAAGTCAGCTCTGTGTTAAAAAAAAAATGCATTGTTCCCTAGCACCTCTGAAAAACAACAAAAAAAGGTTGTGATAGGGTAATTCATTCCAACATTCAATGACCTGGCCTCTTAGAGTTTCTAAACAAGTTTGGTTCACCTACAAATTCACTATTAGTTTTATTTACTCTATGCTGTCTGCTTCGCTATGTTGGAGGAAATAGACAAATAGACATCCTTTTTTTTTTCCTCAACAAATCCAAAAGTTTATTCTTTTAAAAGGTTAAGAAAAAGCAACAAACTCATAGCAAGACTGATAAAGAAAAAAACCCAGAAAATAAAATTTGACAGTATCAAGTGGGGATGAGGAGAACATGGCTAACGGAGCTTACCGATGTTAAGATAATAAAACATCTCAAAGTAACTTTTCACTAATAAATTTCACAATTTAAGTAAAAAGTACAAATTTCCTAAAAACAAAACATTCAGCTAAATCAAGAAAAAATTAGGAATTTGAATATTACTTTGGAAATAGACATCTTTCTGTTCTTCATCCTTAATGGAGTAAGCTACTTTTGTGTAAGTTTCATATTTTATGCAGTCATATTTAGGAATGCTGAATAGAAAAGATTTTAAAATTATTTTTAGAACTACATTTCTAGGCATTTGAGGGAGTCTTCTGAAAACTAGCTATATCATCAAAACTTGAGAATGGAGCCATCTAGGATTTGCCACTTTTCTTTAATGAGTATAATAAAATAAAATGTGAATAATTTACAAATTAGCTTCCCTACCAAAGTCCTCTTTCTAACCACATCAAAACACTGATATCTTGAAAAATATTCTTAAAATAGTATTTGTATAGGACTTTGCCTTTACAGGACACTTTTATACATTCATTTAATTTCACATAAACCCCTCTGATCATTTTCTGTGTTCTTCCTTTTCTTTTTTGTTTTTTTTTTTATTTTTTTAATGATTTTTTATTATATTATGTTAGTCACCATACAGTACATCCCCGGTTTCCGATGTAAGGCTCGATGATTCATTAGTTGCGTATAACACCCAGTGCACCATGCAATACGTGCCCTCCTTACTACCCATCACCAGGTGTTCTTCCTTTTCCCCAAAAAATTATTTTAGGAAAAACTGTGGCATAACTCAGACTCCTAGTATGTATCGGTTCTTTCAGCTATTATTTATTGAGGGCCTGTCCTATGCTGGGGCCGAGGATACCAAAGTGAACAAAATGAGACTCTGCCCACACAGATTTTCAGATTATCCTGAGCGAATATGAAGTAAACCAACGAATTAGCATATAAAGTCCTGTCAAGTCAATGCTATGAAGGGAAAATAAACACAACAGGACTAGAGAAAGAATGAGAATAGCGGCCTTCCTGAGGAGGTTGTATTCATTCACACAAAGGTCTGAGTGAGTGAGCCACGCAAAGACCTTGAGTGAAGAATATTTGAGGCAGAAGGAGCAGCGCATGCAAAAACCCAGATGTGAGAACAGGTTTGGTGTGCTCCAGGAATAACTAGATGGGCTAAGGATGTGTTGTAGAGAGCGGCAAAGGCCAGGAATAGTTGGGTTACCTGCTGCAGCTTGGAGTCGATTTTATTGTGTGTGTGATGAGACAGCCCTGGAGGGCCATGAGCGGGGGTAGTGTGATGTGGTTTCGTGAGTCCTAAAGTTGACTCTGGCTGCTCTATGGAGAGTTGACAGTAGGAGGAGCAAAACTGAAAGCAGGGAGAAAGTTGGGAGGGTGTTGAAGTCATTTAGGAAGAAGATGATGATGATTTGGCCTAGAGTGGAAGTGATAGACATTGTAAAAAATAATTTGACCCAAGATCTATTTTGAAGGTAGAGCTGATTGAACTTATGAGAGATGGGATGGGGAATGTGAAAGAAAGTGAAGAGTCAAGGATGACTCTGAAGTCTCTGATTTGAACAACTGGGCAAATGATAATACCATTTATGGAGATGGGAAAGACTTTGAAATGATCATGGATGAGGGCGTGTACGTGGAGCAAAACAAGGGTTCCATTTTTGGATTATATTGATAGAGACAAATGGTATGATTCAGAAATTTTTCACCACTTACACTTGACAGTCTCAGATTTTGGCTGAGCCTCTTGAGAATGGATATAAATTAATTTGTCACAGGGTCTCCTAATAATCCATTCATCTGTACTGTTGTTCAGAAGGAATTTCCAAAATTTAGGGTTTAGGTTCAATGACCTAAGACCTAATTCTCTAGGTGACCATGGGAACAGATTGAGTGTTTGCCAGTGATTTCTCAAGGTCAGCTCAGAACTTAACAACATTATTGTCAGTAGGAAGTGACTTCCCCAGTGGTTGTTGGAAGCAGCCCAGGACTACGATTGAGAGTCAAACAGCTGTTCAAGATGCTGCGTGGGCACTAAACTATTCCTCCATAGTATCACAGATCTGCAAGCAGGCTGGACTCTCTTGTAGCCCATGCCCTTGATCTCAGAGAACACAACTTTTAGCTTAAAGGACTTCCAAAAAAATAAATCTCAACAAGGAGTCGGTTAACCGCGTTTCCCCCCCTGAACACTCAAAAATGTTTTCTCATTGGATACAATTAGATTTTTAAAAATAATTTCAGGCTTGAAATATGTCCATTTATTTTTCAACTTTGCTTGAAATTGATTCAGTCTCACTTATGAATTGCTATTGTTCATGTTGTTGACTCTCTGAAACAATAGCTCAATGTATCTGATACAGCAATCAATGCCTTGTCTTCACTTTTCAGTGGACTGGAAATGGATGATGATGTAGTCAAACTCTTAGAAGTAGAGAGTAGAAGGGTGGTTGTGAGAGCCTGAGGAGAGGATGAAATGGGAACTTGATGTTCAATATAAAGTTTCAGTTGTAGAAAAGGAGTAAGTTCTAGAGATCCACTGTACAGCCTAGGGCCTAGAGTTAACACTCCTGTATCGTGCACTTAAAACTCTCTTAAGAAGATGGATCTCATGTTAAGTGCTGTTAGCACAATAAAAAGAAATCAAGATGATTTAACCTTTTCTTTATATCCCATATGCTCCATTTGCATAACTTCTCTAATGCCAGCTAGTTCAAGTGATTATTAAGGGAATCCTTTGTCTTTTTGTTCTGTTGTTGTTGTTCTTTCAAATTTCCTTTTTCCATGAACCCTGTGAATTTGCCTAGATTCTTAGAGGCAAAATTCCTGCGACTCCAGTTAACCACATTTCTGGATCTTGCCCTTTTCCAAGATCCTGGTTTCGAGTACACTGGGCATTGATGGTCCCTGTATCAGCATTGAGTAAATAAAGTATTAATGATGTGTTTGAGACTCAATAAATATGGTGCCTCTTTAAGTGAGGAATGTTATTATGGTGACAGAATGTATTCAGCTTTCTTATCAGAGATAAAAACAATATAAGGGGCATATAGAAAAAGTAGAAATAATACAGAGACTAGCATGATAATATAGGATGACAAATCTAAAACCCTGATCACTTTGTAGATATGACTGCGTTAACGTCCTTGTCCTGTGCCCACTCAGGATCCATTTGTTGAGTGGACGGCACCATTGGAATCACTTCAAATTTTAGGGTCTGTGTAGTGTTCTCCCATCTCTTAGCTAATGCTTCACACTAGAGGGAAAGCCCCAACCAGCAGTTCAAATCGTGGAACTTCTGAACATGTGCACATACACATCTCCTCCAGGGAAGAAATCACTAGGATTAAGAAGGCAGAGCTAATAGGGCCTCTTCTTGAGGAAAATCCACTCAAGTAACTGAAAGGTTACACTCAGCTTTGGATCCGGCACATAAGAATAGGCCCAGAATAAGAGCTCTCAATTTTTCCCAATCGACAGCATTTAATTTTTTCTCTAATAATTCATGAGCCCAGGCTTTCACCCTCAAGCATGTTCTGCATCTAAATCAAACTGGCCTCCATGTAACACACTCTGGTTTTCTAACTGGGTGTTCTCTTATGTATTCAACGATATTTATGATCCACTATGTGCCACGCTGTTGCTATAATTTTTATCATTAGTAACAGTGCCTAGAAGAGACTATCTCCAACTGCCACCGTGTAACAGGCCCCTGACCAATTAATGACCTAAATGACCTAACCGTTTTGATTATAGAATCTTCAAACTGGGGCACATGGGTGGCACAGTCGGTTAAGTGTCCAACTCTTGATTTCAGCTCAGATGGTGATCTCACGCTTGTGATCTAGAGGTCATAAGATTGAGCCCCATGTGGGGCTCAGCACACAGTGAAGAGTCTGTTTAAGATTCTCTCTCCCCCTGCCCCTCCCCCCACTCAAATAAATAATTTTTTAAAAAAGAAATATTCAAACTAGATGTTAGAACTTTGATAAGGTGTTTAGCAAACCCCCACATTTTAACAAATGAGGACACAAGGGCTCAGGGAGATCTTATGACCAGTCGTAGATCACCCAGCCAAGCTTTGGCCCAGCCCAGACTTGAACTTTAAGTCAGCTGCCACAGCCCTCTCTTAACCACTTTAGTCTGCCTCAGAGGATGATTCTGTCAAGTTCTGCTGACACATGTGAATAACGTAGAGCCATTCTGTGAGATTTCAGTCTGAATAACACAAATACAGTCTTGCCACTTCAGTGGGAATATAGATAAAATTCAGCTCCATGGAAACTGCCCATGGTTGAAAGAGCTCTGTGTTTTGAAAAGCAAGGGCTTCTACTTACAACCATAGCGACAGGACCGGTATCTCTAGGTGAAAGCAGCATATATAGCTTTTCTCTCAAAAATGTCAGTCCCTGGGGCTCCTGGGTGGCTCAGTCGGTTAAGCCTCCTACTCTTGATTTCAGCTCAGATCATGATCTCAGGGTCCTGGGATCGATCCCCGCATCGGGCTCATACCCTCAGCTCGGAGTCTGCTTGGGATTCTCTCTCTCCCTCTCCGGCTGCTCGTCCCCCCTCTCAAATAAATAAATGAATATTTAAAAAAACTGTCAGTCCCTGTGCCCAGAGCTCTCATCCTGCCCTTCTCTCCTCAGAAGTACATCAAGCACGTCGGTATCTCACCCTGCATCCCCTCTACACGTGCTTCTAAGCTACCCCGCTTTATGGTATTAATAGGTATTTGAGGTAATATTCACCCTACTTGGCAGGAGAAGCGGGGGGGGGTGGGAATCAAACAATCAGTGACTCAGTTGTTCTCTTACTTTCAGATTTTTAAAATTTCTGACTTGCTTCATGGCCATTAGGATTTGCCACTTATGTATCTTCCAAATTATTATAATTCAGGGAACCTTCATTTTTCGCCATCACTCACCTCCAGCCTGGCTTCAGAATTTCAAGATTTGGATTCTAAGCGACTGGTGAACTGATGGCCTTAGGTAAATCGTAACTTATCTGTACTTCAGGCTGCACTGGTAAAACATTCACAGTATGAAAGTATCACCACAAACACACCTATTCAACCAAACTACTGACTCCTTCAGGACAAAGATCCAGTTCCTACATCTTCCCTCTCGTACACATAATAGGTTCAAAATTAATATTTTTCTATTAGCTAGTTAATTTGCCAGCAGTCAGTCACCCAGTTGGTTAGTATTTGTGATATATAAATACTATGTATCAGGGACGCCTGGCTGGGTCAGTCGGTAGAGCATGTGGCTCTTGATCTCAGGGTTGTAACTTTGAGCCCCATGTTGGGTGTAGAGGTTGCTTAAAAAATATTTTAAAATAATAAATAAATACCATCTATCAGATCATTTCACCTTAAAATAAATGGATTTACCTTGGGATGTCCCACTAGTACAATTTTGTAGTGCATGCTTCACATAAATTATTCTGTGAAACTTCAGAAGCTGAAGGAAGGGAAAATGTCACACTGGTATGCCTCATTTTTTTTCTCATTTGTAAGACAGAATGTTACTTTCTTTTCACAGAGGTGCTCTAAGTCTTTTGTAGTTGCTTCTGATTCTTCCACATCACTGTTTTAGGCCCTTGGGCCTGGCTATCTTGGAAAGGTGAAGAGGAAGCTGTGGGGAAGAGGATGAGTTTTAAAGAAAATAATTTTATCTGTTCCAAAGATTCAGGAAGTAAATATCTTAACATGTGAATATTGACATGTAACTAACATAAAGATTATTCTGTACGTGTATGGAGAAGGGGCTCTCTATCTGATACCTATTTCACACCAGCACATGAATGAACCAACTTGTCCAATTTAAAATATTAAGCATAACCTCTGAGGCAAAATCAGCATAGTATAGGAGTGCCTATCTTACCAAACATCACTCAAATAGACTTTCTTTGAGAGACAAGACAGTTATCAAAGAGTTAAGGCTCTTGACATTGAATGTTCTTGTTTTTGTTTAAAAAATGTCTCCATTTTCCTTCCTCTTAAAATGCAGTGAACTCTCATAACATGCAGGTTATGGTGAGTCACTTAGATACTGAAAAATGGGTTTTCCCTTATTTTAAAGCAGTATCTTCACTGGTTTTTGTCATCGTTTTCTTTGTTTTCGCATTGACTATATAAGCTTATCTCTTTTAGGGGCACCTGGCAGGAGGTCAGTCGGTTAAGCATCCAACTCTTGATTTCAGCTCAGGTCATGATCTCAGGGTCATGGGATCAAACCCCACATCGGGCTCTGCACTCGATGTGAGTCTGCTGTCCCTCTCCCTCTGATCCTTCCCCCACTCCCCTCCATCTCTAAAATTAATTAATTAATTAAATCTCTTTTTTTAAAAGCCTATCTCTTTTAAACTCCATGCTACAAGGACCACTGATGCTTTTTGCCTAGAAGAGTGGCTTGTACAGATAGGTGCTCAAAATTTGTTAAACGAACAAATGGAAGAAGACCTTTCCTTCTAACCATGCTTAAAAATGACAGGTTCCTATTTTTATGGTTTTTTCCATATGATGAGAAACATTACCATTTTCTTTGTCCTCTGATTGTCTTGAACCAACTATTTCTCCCTTTTTCCTGGGGTTTTTAACCTTTCTTACATTTCATCTACATGTTCCCAAATACTGAAGATAGAGCACATAACCTTCTCTTCCATCCACCTTCTTTTCTTAATTTCAGACAACGATGTGAAAATAATGGTGCTTATGTCTTTGTAATGACAGAACTTCCTTTGTCTTTTCTGTAGACTCTTTTTAATCCTCAGTGACTCATATTTAAGAAATGAACTGTGCAGCTGTGATGGTGCTGAGCCCTTGGCAACAACTCGAGGGGCAAACAAGTGGTCTCTCACAATGGGTGTTCGCTTGTAACAATGGAGCTGCATCATCAAACAGTGTCTTAGACTTTGTCAATTTGATGGGACCTTTAAGATCTGCTTCCGTATTTTACAGACCTTACTCCAACAATCATCTCCACTTCCCCCATCTAGGTCTTTAATAGATTCCTCTCTGCTATGGTAACCAACTGTCCTGGTTTGCATGAGACTGTCCCGGTTTTAGCATTCAGAGCCCCACTTCATGATGCACTCCCCAGTCCCCGACAAACCGGGATGATCAGTTACCCTCCTGCTAGCTTCCATCTTCCACCCTGTGTGAAAACCATTCCTATCCTATGAAGAACATGTATTCCTTTTGCATCATAGTCTGCTCTGTCCTCCTTCCTATTTTCCTTCTTTCCCCGTCAGAAAAAAAATATGTTGCACAGTGTTCATCTAAAATACTTATTCCTTCTTCTCCCAGTCATTCCTCAGCTAAACCTACTTCTTTTTTTTTTATTTTAATGTTTTTTTATTATATTATGTTAGTCACCATACAGTACATCCCTGGTTTCTGATGTAAAGTTAGATGATTCATTACTTGCGTATAACACCCAGTGCACCATGCAATACGTACCCTCCTTACTACTTCTTTTTTTGTTGTTATCATGCATTTTATTTTTTTTTAATTTAATAATGATTTTTTATTTTATTATGTTAGTCACCATACTGTACATCCCCGGTTTCCAATGTAAGGCTCGATGATTCATTAGTTGTGTATAACACCCAGTGCACCATGCAATACGTGCCCTCCTTACTACCCATCACCGGCCTATCCCATTCCCCCACCCCCCTCCCCTCTGAGGCCCTCAGTTTGTTTCTCATGGTCCATAGTCTCTCATGTTTCATTCCCCCTTCTGATTACCCCCCCTTTCTTTATCCCTTTCTTCCCCTACTGATCATCCTAGTTCTTATGTTCCATAGATGAGAGAAATCATATGATAGTAGAAGGGCATCTCCTTACTACTTCTGAGGCTACTGCCCTCCACTGAAATTGCTCTCACCAAGTCCGATGAACACTTCTCGGTGCCCGTCTTGTTTTACGTTTCTCCGCCATGGTTGGAATCTCTCGGTCACTTTCTTTCTCTCTCTTCCATAGTTCTACACTTCACATTTCCCCCAAGCTTTCTACCTGTCCATTCCATTCTTTCTTGGCTTCTCGTGAGATCCAGGTCCTCTATCTGCCCGTACATTTTGTATATTCTCCAGGATTTTCTCTTTAGACCACTCCACTGCCTGAGCAATCTCATCTACTAAAGTAATTGTAAGCCTTGTCTCTATGCATAATCATAGGCACTCAGTGGATGTTAACTGAACAAATGGCTCCTAAATCTTCTTTACTTCTCCCTAAACATCAGACTTTGATATTTATTTCCTTCTGGAAGGAATGGTACCTCTCCAAGCTGAGCATATCATATCCTCTTACTCTGTTCTCCAAACAGACTCCCCCCTCATGTTAGTATTGGGGTTTCATATTCATCTTCATTACTTTTATCCTGAATGTGCACATGAGGTGTTCTGGATCAGACATAGATTTCTTTTAGTTACCTAACAGGAAATATCATTGCCACACCCCCATCCCAGCCTTTGCCCCAAGTCTTACTCCTAGGGAGACGTGAGGAGAGCCAATGGAAAATGTTCCTACATGACTGACTGTGTATTCCCTAGGCCAGAGACCAGGAAAAAGGGTTTTCCTTTCTTGTAAAGTGGAAAGAGGCCTTTTCCACCAGAAAGGGTCCCCGTCTCCTTCTGAAAGGGTCTCCTTGAAAACATAAATGGCCTGAATCCTGATTCCAACTTTTCTAGAAGCCAAAGAGCCCCACATGCCTCATATTTTACAAACTGGAAATGCCAAGGTCTGTTTGGTTTGTTTTTTTTCCCCAAACTGTAAAGACCTAAAGAGATAGCCACTCCAGTCTTGCTGACAGCTTGGAGCTGAATCTGGGAACTTACTCTTGGCTCTAACCATTGGTCTTCTTGGATGAGAGAAATTAACTAGACACATGACTGCAGATCTAGTTCCCATGGTATGGGAAGGTTCTCAGGAGCCAGAGCTTTTTATAGGCATGCTGAGAAATCTGGAAGAGTTTATTGCCTCACATGCAGGTTAATTGCACCCGGCATTCACTCATCTCCCCAACCTGGAAACTAGAAGTCTTCCTTGCTCCTTCCTCTCTCTATTCAGTCACCAAATTCCCACACCTCTACATACTAAACATTTTTCTCCTCTATCCTTTTTGTACCTACTGCCCTGGGTCAGGTCCTCATAATCTTTCACTAAATTCGTGCAATTGCGTCCTAACTGGTCTCTCTAAATGCATTTCTGTCCTTCTCAAATACTTACTCTGTATTTATGTCAGGACATCTATTTGAAACACACACCCGCCCATGCCACTCCCCTGCTTAAATTCTCTCCAAGGTTCCTGGTTTCCTGCAAGAAAATACCTAGGCTTCTTAGCAACTCAGAGATTGAGCTTCAATTTCTAAATTAAAGGTCAAATATAGTTTAAGATAATGACACTGTCTTAGTTGTCTCTGGATATGTCCTCTCCTTGTACTTTATGTTCTAGAAACTGGGTCTACTTGAGATAACTGTACATGGCACACTGTATTATGTCCTATGTCTTCACACATGTATTTTCATCATTTTTCTTCCTCTTCCTCTAACCTGCACTTCCCAGACTAACTCATGTTCATGCTTAAGAATTCTTTATGAATGGTATCTTCTCTAGGAAGCCTTTCCCAATTTCCTTTCCCATATTGTGCAAACCTATAGCACTTTCCACACTGTGCTGAAATTAGGGGCGCCTGGGTGGCACAGTCGGTTAAGCATCTGACTCTTGGTTTCTGGTCAGGTCATGATCTCAGGTCTTGATCTCAGGGTCGTGATCTGAGGGTTGTGAGTTTGAGCCCCACATCAGGCTCCCCGCTCAGTGTGGAGTCTGCTTGAGATTCTCTCTCCCTCTCCCTCTGCCCCTCCCAAACGTGCTCGTTGTCTCTCTAAAATAAATAAATAAATCTTTAAAAAGAAAGAAATTATTTATGTGTTTGTCTCTTCTACTGTATACAAGTTTCTAAATGGGAAGAGTTATTTTGCATTCTACTTTTTTCTAGTTTCTGATACAACCACTGACACATAGTAGTTCAAAAAAGGAACAATTATGATTTTTATAATTAGTAAAGTCAGAGTCAGTTGCCTCCTGTCAAGTCCAAATGGAGAGACTAGAAAAAATAATAATTTTCTTGAAGTTGGGAAAATTAGATGTATGCACAAGAGTTGTATACACATACACACACGTGTGCATGCACACACAGAGATTTCAAATGAAATATTAGAGGGAGAATCAGCCTTACATGTAAGCAGGTAAATAGTCCACCTACTCTGTATTATAATACCTACTCTGTATTATTTCAAGGACACAAAAATATCTCACTGTACAGAAACTACATCCCCATCCACAGACTGAATCTTAATATTTCACTTAGGGAATTATATTATTTCAGTTCAAACACTTTGCTTCTCTTTAGTGAATTGTAACTAACTATGGAAGATGAATCATTTTGCAAAGTATGAAACTCAGGATTTTTCTGAATGATGAGGATTTTATTTATAGATGTGTCATATAATACAGTTCTAGAGCATTCCTACAACATGATATACCCAAAGTTCAAAGGAGATACAGCTGAATTTTCCCTTAAATTCATTAGGTAACATTGCTAAAAATAGGGCAGAATTGGAATAAAGATATGAATAATTAAGCCCTAGCTCAGGGTAATTATTATTATTATTACTTTTGCTTTTACACAGATCAATTAATGTTTATGTGGTACTTAATACTTTCATTAACATTTTTACTTCTGAGATGGCGGAATATGGTCAATGAGTATCTTCGATGGTTTCCAAGTATCTGTCAATTTATTCTAGCCTCACACGATGTCTCACAAGCCTTAGCACTCAATTACGTATGAAGTTTATTGTTTTCACTCTCTTTCTAGTGTGTTAGTTTTCTCCCTTCTTTTCATCCAGAAGCTTCCTGAAGGCAGAAACTATGCATTTTGCTTTCCTTTTAATCCCCTGTATCAGTGAAGATTACAGATTAGAGATTAAAACTGGTAACTAGCCTAGATGACCCCTAGAGACCGATTCTAGGCCTACCCTTTTATAGAAACCTGTTCCCACAATTCCTACTTCCAGTATACCTCAGAATATTCTTACCATTCTCAAAGAAGTCACATTGGATAACATATTGGGTACTTTCAGAAGTGCTGAGTTTTTACATAGTTTACTGTTAATATTTCATTTTATTTGTTGTCAGATATTTTGACAGAATTAGCTGGTGGTTATGAATTGGATTGGTTGTATATTTCAGTACAACCTATGTTCTTCCAAATGGCCCTTCAGGCTCCCTACTATGTTCTGGATAACCATTCTTTTGGGTGAGTGGAGTATTCATTAGCCCTGCTAGGGTTTTGCAATGTGTATCTTGCAACTTTGGCTTCAGATTTCAAGTTTGACAGTCAGGTTGTACAAATAAATCACTCTTATCTTAATGAAAAGACATTAACATATCTTGGAAGTTCCCCCCATGCTCTCCAGAATAGCTTTACACACACCATGGCTTCCTGATTAACACAAAGATCCATATATAGCCTTCTTTATCATTTTGGGACTATCGGTTTAGAAAAAAAGGAGATAGAAATTGACCTGGGAATTTCATAACCAAGTTCTGAACACCCAGGATTAATTTTGAGAAGAATGCCACAAGCCAAATAAGCATTTCTTTTCATCTCATTTCACAGGCCTTCAAGAGGGAATTGAAAACGAAAGAACCTGTAATCATGAGTACTCTTGAGACTGTACGAATATTTCTGACAGAGCAGCCTTTAGAAGGACTAGAGAAACTGTACCAGGAGCCCAGAGGTAATTGAATGTGGAACTGTAATAACATATTGATAGAAGGATCAGTGGTGACAGAGCAACCCATCCATTCTTGCTGCCAGGGTCTGGATAGCTCTCATATTTTCTAAGTTAAATAGAATCGATTCAAATTAAACATAGATGTTGAAAAAGAAAAAGGAATCATAAACCACCATGCCTAAATCTGTTTGCACATTCATAAACAAACAGTAAAAGAGATTAATTAGTGATCAGTTATTGAAACATTTAGAAAATAATAAACAAAAGAGATTATCTGTGAGAAGGAATGCTATTGTGACAAAGACTACACGCTAATTGTCAATTTAAGAGCCTGACTGAAATAAATTAGAGCTTGCGGTGTGCATTTCTCCACTCAGTAGCTTAAATGAATCTTGGATTATCTGAATGGTAGAAGGTAGAACAGATACACTCAGGAGGATAGACTCGAGATGGGCTGGACACTATCAAAATTTATGCCAAAGTGTAAAAGAGCCATTAATCAGCGGGTTGGCCTCTTGTTAGACTGTACTCTCTTTCTTCCAGGATGACCTTTTCAACAATGTGTTTTTTTTTTTAAACAAAAATGACTGTGGCCTAAAACCTTGTCATATTACCAATTTAGAGCTGCCTCCTGAGGAGAGAGCCCAGAATGTCACACGGCTCCTACGAAAGCAGGCTGAGGAGGTCAACACTGAATGGGAAAAATTGAACCTGCACTCAGCAGACTGGCAGAGAAAAATAGACGAGGCCCTCGAAAGACTCCAGGAACTTCAGGAAGCAACAGAGGAGCTGGACCTCAAACTACGTCAGGCTGAGGTGATCAAGGGATCCTGGCAGCCTGTGGGTGACCTCCTCATTGACTCTCTCCAAGATCACCTCGAAAAAGTCAAGGTACCATCTATTGCTTTGCTTCAGAGCTCTTTGAGAGACTCAAAAGAGGTTCTGATCTGAACTTGAGTGCACTATTTTCTTCTCACAAAGTTAAAAATAGGGCCCTTAAGCTTTAGAAATCAGGCTGTCTTTCACAAATTCAAAATCATCTTGCATGCGGTATTTTCCCTAAGAGGAGAAAGTGATCTAATCATCTCTGTCCTTAGTAATGTGAAATGAAATATTGAAAAGTTACAGAGTTAAACAATCATTCTGATTTTGCTATTAGGAAATGAATTTAAGTGTTTGTACTACAATGATCTGATTTGTGTGTGTGTGTGTGTGTGTGTGTGTGTGCGCATTCTTTGTGAAACTTAGTATCAGAGTAGGGAAAAATACAACACTTAATCAAAAGCCAGGAGCCTAGGCTTTGGCCTTTGTGCTAACTAAATTATATGACTTGGGTGAGTTATGGTACTGTGAATTGAGACTGTTACTGCTGCCCTTCTCTTAGAAGGCAATGTATATAATACAATTCTGAGTTGTATTAGTGCACTGCAGATATTAGGACATATCATTATATATTTGGAATACTGTCCCTGAGACCAAAGTTAAATTCCCCTGTGGCACAAAGATGATAAATATATTTATAAAGAAAAAATATACGTATTTAGGAATATCATTTTGAAAACCAGCAACTTGAAAACATATTTTGTTTACTCATCTAGCGTCAAAACCAACAAAAGTCCTCCCAGGTTCAAATTCAAAAAAAAAAAGTGAAACTCTCACCTGCACTCGGCGTGTTTGCCAGCAGCCTTGTTTTGGAAGGTCTCTTCTCCCTTGCTCTCCATGGCATTGTTTCATCCACATTCTTCTTCTTCCTTTGTTGTCCTTTATTTTCTTCAATTCTGAAACTCTCCCCACCCTTCAGATGTTGGCACACCCAAGTTTCTTACCTTAGCTCAATGTCCTTTGTATTGTGTAAATGCTCCCAATTTGAATTGGCGAGGACGGTGACAAATACCAGTTTCCGGTCTGGATCTTTTTCCGATCTCCTCACCCGTATGTCATTAGAATCAAAATGCAGCCCTTCTGAAAGCAAGTTCCTTCATTCTCATGTTTGTCCATTCCCCTGCTGCTCTTCCCTCTCACCTGCCCTTTCTTCTGTGTTTCCAATGTCGAGTTGCTCAGGCTTGAAACTTGAGTTCCTTCCTTAAATCCTACATTTTTACTGATTGCACTTGGCCGCTCATTTTACCTCTGAATATCTCTTTTCTATTTTCTCTCCTCTTTTCAACCAATGTCCTGTTCTAGCCCCCAGCGTGTGGTAGTCAGATTGTTGTCTTATAGTTCTTGAAATCCCATGCCAATCCCATCTTTAATCCCATGTTCTGGCATACCATAAACACTACATTTTCTTTTGTTTTTTTTAGGTTTTATTTAAATTCCAGTTAGTTAACATACAGTGTCACGTTAGTTTCAAGTGTACAATAGAGTGATTCAGCACTTCCCTACAACCCCTGGTGCTCATCACAACAAGTGATAAACACTGCATTTAAATATTTGGTTAATGAATGAATGAATGAATGAATGAACAGTTTCTTTACTGGATTTCTACATTATCCATCCTCTTCCAACTCCAGCCCAAACTCATCACCAGAAACTGTCTGCCTGAGAATGAAGTCCAAGGAATGAAGAGGCCGGGTGGCCCTTTTCTTCCTTGCCCTGGTTTAAATTCCTAATTGTTACTCCCATCCTTCAGGCCGTTCTCTATACTCTTGCCCTACCAAGCCTTTACCCAAATATCCCTGCTTTTCTCCTAACTCTCTGCCTTTGCAAATGCTCTTCTCTTGGCCTGGATTACCCCCCACCTTTTGTGCCTGGTGATCTCCCACTCAGCCCTCAAGGGCCAGCTCAAATGGCTTCTGTCTTTGTAGTTTGTCCTAAGTGTCTCCCAGCCACAGCTGCCTCCAAGCAGAAGAGATGGCCCCCAGGCAGTGCTTTCAGAGACCACCACACATCCTCCAGCTGTCGGCTTACATTTCCCGTAGCTGGTCACTTAAAGCGAGGTTCCCAAAAGCAAGGGTCACGCTGTGTATGGTGGAATGCGCAGCTCCTAGCACAGCATCCGCAACATCTAAAGGAATCTAATTCTGCTGCTTTGTTCCTTTGCTCCCCTCTGGTTTGTGAGCCCCCGTACAATGTGCTATCACATGTAGCTGTGAATGAAGCAGACTTGGTCTTTGCCCATATGAAGCCTACAGTCTAATGTTGAACTGAGTAGCTCTTCATTAAAATAGTAGGTGGAGATTGAAGAGAAGATTACAATTTGGCTGTATAACTTGGAAAATCTCTTCCCCCTTAACATTCTGTGACCCTATGACTTGCAATTAAAACAGTGGTTAACATTGCTGGCTACTTGGAAGTTAAAATAATGTTTTGAAATATATTACCTTGTATTTGTTCAGCATTAAAAATAGTACCTTTATTCGAAAATATAGGAACTATTTTTTTTTAAATCTTCCCCCAAAATGACAAATGAGTTTAGCAGAATGTCCCAAAGGAACCAAATCAGTTGATAAATTAATTAAGTGGCCGAAGCTGTAGGCTTTGTAGCAGACATAAGGGGTTCATTCTTAGCCTATCTGCCGCACAGGCGCCCTTGTAGTCTCCTGAGTACGGATGGAGAATGTACGCAGCACGATTCAATAACCAAAAAAATCACTCGAAGTAGAACAGCTCAAATATCAGCCAACCTTCACTGAAGCCTATTTGCATCTTTCCTCTCACTTCCCTTCTCTTACCTGGTCTTGATCCTAAGACCAAGTTTATTTGCCACACCGTAATTGGTAAGAAGCTCCTTCTGGTCCCAATAACAACAAAACCGAGATGCACTCACTATTCCTTCCTAAAAGAGCTTGTCCATGCCAACGCTTCAGACAAATCAGTTTTCTCTGTTGCTTCTCAACAACACTGGCTTTGAAACTCTGAAGCCTTGGTGGGGGTAGTTTATAGGGAGTGAATTTTATTAACTAAAACTTACTTTGAAAAGAAGTAGAAGAGCACTTAAAACCACCATTCCCATTTTTCTATTCAGCAGTTTAAGCCCTCAGAGGCTCCACGCTGTAGGGAACTCCAAACTGAGAGCTAGGCATGCAGCCAGAAGAGCATTTTAGTTACCCACTTCAGTTCGTTTTCATCTCCCCTAGTGACTCTATTGTAATACCCACCTCCACTCTCCTCTTACTTGTTAAAGAAGCGGTTATACAAGTTAACTGTGGCATGTGTTTTTCTGTGGGATTGAGCATTGTATCGTTTCCTTAGCAAATGTGGCTTTGTGATTTGGCAAATGGAAAAAACAGCACAACGAGGTCCTGGGACTCTTTGGAAGTGGCACTGTTGCTGGCTAATCATCTTCAGGACAGTGTATGTGTGGTAAATCCAGAGAAAGGAGCGCAGTGTCAGTATTGACTGTTTAGCTTACTAAGAGAATCTCAACCTTCCAAATAGAGCTTCCATAGGAGTAACCCCTAGAATAAAATCGAAAATGTAAATGCTTCTTTATTTTTAAAATTCATGATTTATACAGCTTATCCAATATTTCAAGGACACCATCATGATTTCTCATTTAACTGGAAATAATACCACCAGTTCTGTGACTGCACAAGTATTCTTACTTTCCTTATAGTAACGGGGAGTAGGAAGAGCTCCTTGAATCACTGGGTGCTCTACTTAGACCTGGAAGTGGAATATATGCAGGTTTTAAGAAAGTGGAACGACTTTGGAGCCTAGAGTCTACATATGACATTTTCGTTCTGGAGAACACTTCCCATGTGAAAAAGTTCAGGAGTTGTTGGTGCTCCAAGTTTTCCTTTTTGTTCTAACGTACCATAGTTTCTTTACACAGAGTGGTATATCATTCTTGAGCCAGGAATATTTCACTGCCCTTAGTTTGCCCGTCGCCTCGAAACACAGTTTTTCGCACTATCACCATAATTAAACTCCCCCAGGCTGCCATTTGGGATTATGCAAATTTGTCGTGGCTATGTAGTTATTTCTTTTCTATTTTTTTTTTTCATCAGACTTTTAACTCACATTTCTTCTTGCAAAAGGTCAAGGACAGGGATTCTCTGAGTTTATCCTTAAAGTTCTCATGATGAAATCTTTGGATTAGATCTTTTTTGGGAATTATCATTGAGAACAATGCAGTAACATTTGCACTAGACCAGGGACTATAATGAAGCCATCGCCACCAGGCCGTCCTGACTTCTGTATGTTCAGCATTCACATCTAAAAATGGAAGAAGAGAACGGGCAAGTGCATCTCTTCAGGCCAACCATCCTGAGTCCCTGGGGTTTGGTTTAGCTGAGAAATTTGTCAAAGAAATACTGTCTCGGACTCTGACACTGAGAAGAGCAAGTATGTTTCCTCCTGATAGCTAATGTGAAATGTGACGTAACATAGTAGAATTTCATCTTCACCTTGGCAAGCGGAAGCTTTCTGCCATGTTCACTCAATTCTCTCTTCCCTTACTGCTTTTCTCATCTTAACTCTGGTTCTGTTTTATTATTGTTTTATTAATTTTGTTATATTTGTCATTTATATGAGCCAACTTTCAACCCTTTCTCATATGTGAGTTTTATAGAGAAAGCTTTTAACCCATTCTGGTAGAGTTAGGGCACGCCAGGTTAGACAGAACGATCACAAACAGGGCCACCCGGAGAATGATTCAAACTATGAGCACTCTCTCAACTCTGAGTAAAGAAATGATATCTCCATAACGAACGAGGTGTACTGCCCATAGTTGGAGAAGAAAAGTTCACCAATATTTTGTTAACGGTTTTAAACAGCAAACGAATTGCTCTGTGGAGGCTTTTGTTGTTATTTTCCTACAAATGCTGTGTGTATTAGGTAGCCTTTGGTTGAGAAAAAAATAAAAGCAAAAAAGATGTAAGCCTTTATAAATCTGGGTTAAATGTGAAACTAGCACCTGTCATATGAAGTAACCTGGGTTTTATCCCGTTTTTTAAAGCATGCATCCGTGATGTTTAAAAGCATATCATATCTTTAATATCATACCTTTATAATATGACACCTTTAATATCTTGGACTACTTCTGTAAGAAGGCATATTATGGTAAAGCCTCACATACTTTAAAAGTGTCGTGTTTATTCTTTAAAATAGAATGGTCATTGTTGGCTATAATAGACCTTAGAAACTAAAGGAGGAATTCGTCATCTTAAAAATCCTGACCAAATTATTTGTTCCATGTACAATAAATTGTAAGTTAGCATTCCAGAAGGGCTTATTCCTTAGTTCCCATGTATTCGCTCTCATTTCCTGCTTTGTTTATAAAGCTAAAAGCAAATTACTTAGGACAGCAGTGTCGAATCACGTTTCTTACCCAAGGCATCTGATTTTAGCGAGTGCTGTGTGTGTTTTAAAATCCTCTACCTCGACTTAGGCAAATAGAACCTTCGTTTACCATGCTATTCCCATCCTGCCTTTGAAACTTCTGAAAAGCCAGTGCAGAGTAATTGTTTCAGACATCTGCTTAGCATACTTTGAAGTGCATATAAGTTCTTTTTCGGTTTCATTTGAACCCCAGCTGTCTTCACCGAAGTCTATAATCAATCTGAATTAAGTTGTCCTACTTCTCCTAATAAGTCTCTTATTAAGTTCTGCATCAGCCTCTTAGGGAGACTTAAAAGCTAATTCATGTAGAATTGCCATTTTCTACTAATTCATTTGTCAGCTCTCCAAATTCCAACGAAAACAATTGCAAAGACTATTAATTTGGCTCTTCATAAACAACTTATGTAAGTGTAGTATACATTGGAACTGAGCAAACGATTTAAAACAGTGGGTGGGAGGAAATGAGTTGATGACATTCAACACACTTTCTTTTTGACTGTTTCTAGATGCCGTCTACATTCAAAGCAGAAAGGCCTTTATTTAGTAAGAAACATCCTTCTGCTTTAACTTTCATAAATAAGATAATTACTGAGTGAACTTTGCTTAAAGATAGGGAAAGGCTTTAGAACAGTTGGAAAAGGAACATGGGGTTTTTTTAATTATTATTGAACTTATTTTAATTTGGACTTCTTTGTATTCCTTTGATGGGCTGTGATAAAAGAAGGAGCTAGAATTGGTTACCATTTTTACTGCATTAAATCAGAGTTGTACAGCTCCTCTTCTGGTCATGGGATATTTAGGAGAACATGGATAATCAAAATGTTCAGCTAATGAGTTCATCTGACATTATTCTGCTAAGGAAGTATTTAATTAGATAATGAAAATTTCTCCAAAGAATGTCATCCTTCCTACTCTTTGAAAACAACCGTATCAAAACCTGATCCTTTAATATGCCAATCCTGTTTACTGAGGATTTACTCCAGAAGCTTTGTTTGTGGCTGGTCGTAATTATAAATACTATTCCTCAAGAGTCTTAGATCATAAAAAGACTCTTCAAAACAAAAGCTTAAGTAATAGACTGTCAGCATTAACGGATCTCAGAATTCAGTCATTCATTCATTCATGACATGGTTAAAACCTATACCCAGAGAAGTCTGATCTCATTATGGAGTGTGAATGTTTATTTCGTGAATAAAATTGTATTGGGGATCATGTTAATGGCAGCTTAGTTTTTCTCAACATATTATTATATGGCATCAAGCCGAGGGAGCAAGAATTTGTATTAGCTTGTGCGTTCATGTCCACGTACCACGTTAACAAGAAACAGCTTGGAAATGTGTGTGTTATTTACCTGACATTCCATATTCCTTAGAAAATGGAAGCATACAGCCAATGTATGTTTTCATTCTCCTTTGGAATCTACCAAAGTCATAACAAGTTTAGAGTTCACAACTATGTTACTCTCCTACCATAAGCACAAGGCATGATTTGAGAACAAATAACCCCAGGAGTGGACTCCTACTGTGTTCCCGTCATGCTCGGCAATTATAGTTTTCAGAATTACACGGGAAACGTTGGCACCAATATTCTGCCTTATGCAAACTTACACTAAGTTAAACAATGGCATTGAATAATTGTTCTTGGTAAACCAGTTCTGTGGGTATTATGGGAACACATGTGCCTATGAGACTAATGTAGCCCTATCCTTTGAAGACAGTTAACTTTTTCATAATAGGAAGAGTCCATTTTTTTCATAGTAAGATTATTTTGTACTAAAATAATATTTTCAGTTACATTTTATGTAGTGCTTCTCAAACTCTTCTACTTCTCTTCTCTTAACGGCCAAGGAGTTGAAGCCTGATAGCTTCCCCTCCCACCTCCTTACCTCCTTTTACCAGGAGCATGAAGTTCCTTTGATGTTTCTTGTTTTATTTTTTACATTTCATGTCAGTTTTGTGATCTTCTCTGTAAGGTATTTATTGTGTTTTAATATGAAAGTGTTTTTCTCCAAAATCTTAAGTGAGATGAATCCCCCAGGACATTTACCCAAGGGTATGAAAGCATAATTTGAGAAGCATGATGTGAAAAAATGCTTAATTTGGGCAGGCTTCATCTTTTTCCATCAGCTTCTTTCTTCTGTGCACATCCACAAAGAGTCGATCCTTGCCATTTCCGATTTATCTTTTGCAGTTTTATCTGATCACTGTGACCCACAAGGTCCATGACTTAAAGCTTTTTGTAATTTTGAACACGTATTCTTTGAGGCTTCTGTGCAGCAGTCAATTAACTAATGACTTAACTTGTGTTATAGGTCACGTTCCCTGCAAACAGACCCTGAGAACAGGGGTCCGGGTGCACATTGATTTATAGACAGTCTGCTTTCAGGAGAACCCTGTATGGGAGTTAGAGAAGCATAATAAGGGAGAAGAAGAGCCAAGCAAGTATGCCATCTCCAGCAAAATCGAGCTCTGTGTCCTGATCCACAGAGTTGTGGATCCAGAGTGTGCTGGAGTATAAACCGCACAACAGAGTTGTCCTTGCACACCCCAGCTCATCGCTGCAGAGCTTCTGAGTCAGGAGTTCTGGAACAGGGCTGAGAACATGCATTTCTAACCAGTTTCCTGGTGATGGTGATGCTCTTTGTCCAGGGACATTTTGAGGACCACCATTCCATTCTGAAGTTGTAATATATATATAGTTTATTGGTAATAATTCATCAATTCTTCAATAATTCTTCCATAAATATATCACTTATTACTTCTTCTATATTTATCAACATCCAGAACATTTAATTTAAAAATGAATGCAGGCACATGGCCTTCTGTGAGAGTGATTGATAGCTTAGGTAGGGAGCATAGTTTCACTCAGAAACCTTGAAATGAATAATGGCCTACCCTTTCTGAGTCTCTCTTGTGGAAGACATGCGCGATTATTTATTCCAATTTTCCTATTGGTATTTTACTGGCACTCGGACAATTTGGGGCTGCTTCCAATGATTTAGAGGTTAACTTGCCTTCCCATTCTTGATACTTTAAAATTAAGATATTTAGTCACATAATTTTTCACCCTGTCTACGTGTTATCACGTTCACCAATGACAACAATTAAATTTAAAAATTCTCCTCAGATCGTCTCCCTCTCCTTCTGCCCCTCCAGCTCGTGCTCTCTCTCTTTCTCTGAAATAAATAAGTAAATCTTCAAAAAAAATTCTCCTCAGAATTTCCTGCTCAACATACTGAGTATAAACAAGTACTTTACAGAGTTTCTGAAATCGAAGACCTTCAGAATAGTTGGGACTATTCAACGTTTGAAAATTAAAACCTGCTTGCTAGATACGAATACTGGGTAGCTTATCCAGGAGTTCCTACATTTTATAACTTGTCACCCCACTGAGGCTCTGCATTCAGGGGAGGCGGGTATATGTGTAGAGAAATGGAGACAGATGTGGGGTGACACTGGGAGGAAGCAGGAAGCAGGCTGAACTGCAGTGACTGGAGAAGGGGGATTTTTTTTTCCCCAAAGGTGGTGCAAAATCCGTCTATTAAATACCTGTGGGAAAAATTCATTGTTGTGGTGTGGGGTGAGTGGTATATGTATGAAGAATCATGGGATAAATATAATAGAAACAAATGTCTTTAAATATGCTTTGATGTTAAACAAGAAACATTCCAAACAAACTTTCCCCTTTATTCTGGGCTCCTGGTGGGGTTAGGGGCAGGGGTTACATTAAAAGTAATTTGATTAATGTTCAATGTGAAATTGAAATAACTATGTATAAACCCACTCAAATCAAGTATACATTAAATAATTGAGTTAACTGAATTAGGCAGAGTAAGGGCACATTGATTTTCAATGTTTTTAAAAATTGGTCCACATATCATTGTTATGTTTTTGTTTGTAAACTTCAATATTTATTAAGTTTCCACAGTGTGTTCAGTCCTGAAATGTCAAACTCTCTTAACCAGAATGAGGCTGGAGAATCTAACACTAAGATAGATTTCTATTTCTTTTTAAAGAATCGATTTTTATGGTGAATTTTTTTTCTTCCCGCAGCAAAGAGCCTGCTGGTTCTGTTTCAAAGCACACATGTTTTTAGAAGTCTTATTCCCTGGGATTCCACATTATTATGGACTCAGTGGGCTAATTTGTAACTTTTTCCTATCAGATATTCAAATCCTATTATCATGATCTTAACATGGCATTAAACAAGTTGGCGAAGAGAATAAAGTCAATTTGTCAGCCATATATGCCAAAGTATAGTAATTAAGTAGAAACTCAAGTGAGTGTGGGAAGTAAGCAGTATATATTGGTTTGTTTTTCAGAACCAGTGACAAACCAATACTGAGTTTCGTCTTACTTACTTATTTTCCTGCTTTAAAATATTTCAACCCAGTTTGGAATCTATATATTGCTGTGAACTTAAATCCTATTAGGTCTTAATTAAATAATTCTCATTTAATCGCTCTGTGGTTTAAGGCTTTTGTGTGTCCCAAGGACAAGTAGGCCACATGCAACAACATTTCACCCACTTCCCCCTCCACTTGTCAGTTGGCTGTCAGCCTCAACATATTTCTAGCAGAGACAGGGCTAAAGCCAGAGAATGGTTCATTGTTGTCAGCCTACACAAACCCAGTACTAGAATGGCCACCAGGGTTACCCAATAGAATGGTAACTTTTGTGCATCCAGGAAAGCATAAAATTAAAAGAAATATAAGCTAAACAAATGAGCGTAAGTTCCATTGATCCTTTGGCTCACACAGGGAATAAAATATTACCTTTGGAAGCACCCTGACATTTTGTTACAAAGGTTGAAAGAAGACATTTCCAAGGTTGTCTCAGTGTTAAAATTGCCTGGGGGTTGGGGTTGAGTGTCAGATGCAAGATGGGTCTTAATGAAATGTGACCCACTTTGACTTTCAAAAAAAATCTTGAATTCTTAGTGAAAAGATTTTTTTTTCAGATTTTAAAGCCTTTTTTCAACTGAAATAGTATTCTCCTTTAAATAATCGATACAGCATCACTCACCCAGATTTTTGAGGATGCTGAGTCATACTCCTTTTTTGAAAAAGAAAAATAGTCTATTACTGTTAAAGTGTGATGTCTTTGTTACTTGAATACTAATTGTTTTTTTTTAAAGCTAGGTTTGGCCAGTGACTTTGAGGTTTTTTTTTTTTTAATAACATTGAAGTACGTTGATTAGACAGCTTGACACTTAGACACATTTGTGTAAGTAGTAATTTATTCATCATTCATATGTACTTAAGTGGACATTATCATGATAGCAGTTGTCAGAACAGAACACAACAGGCTATGAATTTAGATCTTATTTTAAGATGTGATCAGAAAAATCAGGGGAGTATCTTGAAAGTGAAAGTTCTCAATAATAAAGTGAAAAACAGGAAAAACTGAGTCAACTCTTGGTTCCACTTAAGAGGCTAGATCTTTTGCACACATGTATATACATTGATATAAAAATAATAACCACTAGGGTGCTTGGGTGGTTCAGTCAGTTAAGCATCTGACTCTTGGTTTCAGCTCAGGTCATGACCTCGTGAGAGTGAGCCCCGCGTTGGGCTCCACGCTCAGTGCAGAGTCTGCTTTTCCCTCTCCCACTCCTTCTGTCCTCCCCCCCTGCCTTCTCTCACCCTCTCTAAAATAAAATAAAATCTTTAATAATAGTAATAATAGCCACTAACGTATCTGGAAAGGCAACATGGCTTGCAAGTAAATACATAAGACTTTCTTTTTTTAGCCTAGGGATATAATGAAACGAAGATGAACCATTGTAAAAAAATTTACCAATCTAATTTTTAGACGTGCTGTTGCATCGATTTTAATGAAGAAAATCCATTTTATGTTCATTTCGTATCTTACTCTTTTGTTTTTCTATTTGTAGAAAAGAAAGGTATTTTGGAAAGACTAAAACCATTTATTAAACACAGGAGCTACAATAATCTGAAAAGAAAAGTAGATACTGAAGGGCATTTTACAATCCTTTTTGGTCCTCTCCCACTTAATTACTTTTATCTTAGCTCTTTGAAAATTTATATTCATCTCTGGCTCAGTTCTGTTTTCGTATTTCTAAGTTGATAATATATTGAATGGAAAATCAATTCAGCAAAAATTCATTTTGTTTCAATGGTGAGTGCCTTCCCCGTGGAACTAAAAATAAATAATTGTGCCCAGTATAAAGCATACTAGGTGTAGCGTATCGCACAGGTAACCTCACAACCCTAGATTCCTCTATTAATTATTATTCATACACCCTGAGGTAGCTTAATTTGTCTTAACAGAAAAAAAAAGTCTCTCTTTGGAACTACTACATGCAAGACCATACCATACTTTGTCCTGCATTTGCTTGGCCAAAAATGTGGCATTTGGTAGCTATGGGTACCTTTTGGCTTGGGATTTGTTTCTTTATAAGCCTTGTAGAATAACAATCACCATTTAAATAAAATTATAACCATTAGAGGTAGGCTGCATGGTTATAGGAACATAGTCTCTTTTGTGCACTGCCATTTCCCTGGCATAAATAGGTGCTCAATCATATTTTTTGGAGTGAGAGAATAAATAAACTTGCACAAAAGCACAGGACAAAATGGTCTCTTTCAGATACGTAAGACCTGTACAAATTATTTTACAGATGACTTGCTTCCATTTGGCACCATTCTAATTTGAGCCATTGTTACTTCTTGCCCGAATCTACAGACACTCATTTTCACTCTTTTCTCCTTTCTGAAATGACCACAGGCTTACACTTGTCTACTTGATATTTTCTAGATGAACATGCCATGCCCGGAAGAATGTGACTTTCCTGTGATTCCCCACCTTATCTACTCAGGGAGTTGCTTCTGACCTGCCTTAGTCTCCTCTGCACTTTGCAAACCTTATTGACACAACTTCTCATAGCATGATTATACTGTTCTTTCCATAACCCATGAAATTGTGTATCTCTTGTCACAAATGTGAGTCTGGCACGAGTTCCATTTTCCCAGTGCCCAGTACATGTATACGTAGTACGTATATATACATAGTACACAGTGGATATAAAATAAATGTTTTCGACTGAGTAGTCATGAAATCTAACTACAAGAGTTGCTGAGAATATGCCAATTCCCCTTTGCAGAAATCTTCATTATCTGCCCTGCAAAGGCCACTCATTCATGCCGATCACAACCTTGCTCCAAGAAAACACCCACGAGTGGCTCCTGGGTGGCTCAGTCAGTTGAGTGTCAGACTTTTGATTTCGCCTCAGGTCACGATCTCAGGGTCATGGGATCAAGCCCCATTCGGGCTCCATGCTGAGCTGAGTGTGGAGTCTGCTTGAGATTCTCTCTCTGCTCCTTCCTCCACTTGCGTGCTCTCTCTCTCTCTCTCTCTCTCTCTCTCAAATAAATGACTAAGTAAAATCTTTAAAAAAAAAGAAAGAAAACGCCCATGATTAGTCTTCCACAACTGCCCTATACTTCATGCTTCACCTTATTAAAGACTATTTGTCCTTCCCCGAACACATTAAGCTTTCCTATTTCTTACCCATCGTTCAAGCTCTAAACAAGCATCTTTGCTCCTCTTACCATGCTTCCTCTTCCTTTATCAGTTTTATGTCTAGTTCAAAGAGACCTTATAAAGCTGCATGATGGAGGAGGGAGGAAAGACAGGATTCCCCTCCTCCACCCCAAGGAAGTATTCGGAGTTGGCTCCAATGCCACAGCTACCCGATAAAGGATCTCAGTCCGTGGCTCTCAGGGATGAGCTTACTACCCTCTGCTTTGCAGAGTCTCCATGAGCCAGACCAAATAAGACCTTGTGTGACTTTGTGTTCCCCATGTTGCCTGACGCCATGCTTAACTGGTTGTAGGAGGAGTACAAGGAGAAATAGACCTGAACTTCTCATTCATCTTTGCAACAGTCCTGAGGTGGCCTTTTTCCTATCCCCTTTCTACACAAGAGGAAATGCATGCAGATGGTTTTAAATGAATTTTTTTTCTCTAGTAGGAAACCCTAAACATGAGAGAGAAGAGGAGAGAGAGAAAAACAAAGAGGGTGAGAGACACAGGTCATCCCTCATCTCAGCCTCAACATCTATAAAGTAGATGTTGAGCAAAGTAGAGAAACGTACCTCAGTCTTTGAAGAGAGAGCCTCCTGTGCCAGGGCTCGCCAATTTAGCAGTAGAGCCCCCTTTAGGCTGGATTTGAGCCCCCTCGGCCCCCTTGGGCCAAACACTCTGCAACTGCCATGGAAACCCTGGGATGGAGCTTTTTATCTTTTCCTATATAAATATTCTTAATTTTTTTTTTAGCCTTGCCACAGTGCCCTCCAGAAGACTATGCCAGGGTGTATCACCACCAGCAGAACATGTTTTCCTTAAATAGGTTACTTCTCCTTCTTTCCCACTTGCTCCATTTCTCTGAAAACTCTCTGGTTGGCACCCAAAACTAGAATGTTATGTTCTTGCTCAGAGGCTTAGAGGTATGTCAGAAGTGAGCACAGGGTCCAACATAAAATAAACCAAGTAGCACATCTAAAGAATCCAGTTATGGAAGCTGAAGGAAACAAGCTGGCTTCTTTTTTTTCTTAAAGATTTTATTTATTTATCTGACTGAGAGAGAAGCGGCAGAAGCAGGCTCCCCGCTGAACAGGGAGCCCAATGCAGGACTCGATCCCAGGACCCTGGGATCATGACCTGACCTGAAGGCAGATGCTTACCGGACTGAGCCACCCAGGTGCCCCTAAGCTGACTTCTTTTATTTAGGAATTTGGTGTCAGATTTTTATAGGAAACTGTGGTGATAAAGCAATTTGAGGATAGCTGTTGGTCTGAACTATTAGTAATTAATGCAAAAAGGCCTAATTCTCTTGAGTGTTTATTCTTTAATAAAAATGTATTGAGGGATTATCATGTGATGGTTCTAGGCATACCCTGGTGAAAAAAATAATATAGAATTTCCTTAATGAAGATTAGGGTCTTGGGATGGGACAGATGATGAATTAATAGTCAAATGTATATGCACTTTGAAATTACCATCTGGGCCAAGAAGGAAGGGTGCAGAGGGGGAGAAAAATAGGGAGAGCTCTCTTCAAACAGGGAAGCCAGGGATGGGCTCATTTTCACGGTCGCATTAAGTGAGATCTGAGGTTCATGAATAAATGCCAGCCAGGCAGAGAGTACGGATATAAAACTCCAGGCTGAGGGAACAGCATACACAAAGGGTCTAAGTCAAGAATAAGTTTGGTGAGTTCTAGGAACATAGCGTCTTCCAAGTTCTTGTTAAAAATGCCAACTTCTCAAGCCCACCCTGGACCTACAGAATCAAAAACTCTGGGGACAAGGGGCACCCGGTGGCTCAGTCAGTCGAGTGTCCGACTCTTGGATTCGGCTCAGGTCACGATCTCAGGGTAGTGAGATCGAGCCCTGCATTGGGCTCAGAACTCAGCGCAGCGTCTGCTTCAGATTCTCTCTCCCTCTCTCTCTCCGTTTCTCCCCCCGCTCGCGTGCTCTCTCTCTCTCTCAAATGAATAAATAAAATAAATAATCTTTAAATAAACAACACTACATCAAAAGCTAATGATGTACTGTATGGTGACTAACATAACATAATAAAAAATAAATTAAAGAAATAAAAATAAATAAAATAAACAAACAACAAATAAATAAAACACTGGGGACAGGACCCTGCAAGCTGTGCATTAACAAATGCTCCTCAGTGATGATGAGGCAGGCTCTTAGTGAGAATCACTGCCTTACAGGGAGGTTCGAGCCCTGTAGGGAAAGGTGAGAGCAAGACAGGGCCAGCAGGAATAGTAAATGTGGGCACAGAACGAGAACATTTTAGACTGTCAGATCCGTTTGCAAATCCCAAAAACCTGTTAACTGTAAAACCTAAGCTGTCTAAAATAACTTCTGAATTTGAATATCAATGTCCTTGTGGTTGATATTTTTAATGGCTTATGGATCATTACTTATTTTTAAATAAGTAAACAGATTTCATTAACTGACATTTCGTTTGATGTTTTGTCACATATAATTAAAATTTCTCAGATAGAAAATATTGGCATTTCTTCTGTTTCCTTAGCAGCCTAAAAACATGGCTTGCTTAAATGATTTATTTAAACTCATTAGGGACCTTTTTATTTTAATTGTGCATATTTTGCATTTAGCCTCTGCAGAACACCGGTGAGCTACCTTCTTATTTCCTTTAACTGTGTCATGCAAAAGCTATGGAAAACTGGAAATATTTTTGTTTTTTATTTTTTGTTTTTTTGGTTTGTTTGCTTCTTTTTTCTGTGAAGAGAAAGTAATTAGCAGTCACAGTTAGGATTACAGAAACAACTTTCCAAGGAAATTAAAGTCACTAGACGTGTACGACTTGTTCTTCTAAGTTAAAACCTGTCCTTCGTGATCAATTCTGTCTTGTTCCTCATTTCTAATTTATATCTGTGAAGGCAAAATGAACAACATGCATAAAAAAGAAGATAGACGCTTTTAGTGTGGTAGAGCTGTAATTCAGCTCCTACTTTCAGAACCTTGAGGTTATGAGCTTCATAGTGAAGCCATGTCCGAAAAGATGAAGAATTACGACGGATGCAAATGAGAAAATGTTAAAAAAGAATTTACGCTTTTGTGTTCAGGTGTGCATTCTTTTTCAAGAAAACGAAGAGAAACTAGAGATCCTTTTTTCGTAAAAACACGGGGATTCTTTATAGGAAAAACACAGCAGTTAATTGCTGTTCTATGAGCGCCACGAATTTGGAAGTGTGGTGACTGAGGGGAAACCGTGGCTAAAATATAGTTACTGATAATTGTTTGGGAAATAAAAGCTCCAAATGTCTTCATGCCTACAAACTTCATATTGTTTTCCTAAAATCTGGGTGCTTTTTGTTTTTAAATTTAACCTCCCTCCAAGTCATCCAGATTATGCTACATCTAGGCCGTTTGTTCTGAGTCTGTTTCATTATTTATGTCCTTATTCTGTTTGCTGGTCAAAAGTGGTCATGTCCAACTATGAAAACGTACAAGAATGGCCCCGAAAGCTAAATGCGCAGAAGACGATGAAAAGAAACAGCATAATATTTTGCCTTCAGGCTACCACAATAAAACCCGATGCTGGAATGGAATGCAGCCGCATCTCTGTTAAAAAAGAGTGCGTGTTTCAATGGCATAATTTATTGTCAAGAATGTCTACCAGCAGCCTAAGTGATACGAAAGGCAGAGGGATGTACTCAGTCAGTCTGAGGACTACGCTTTATGTCTCAGCTCCATACACTCCCTCAGCATTTGGCAGAGATCAAGGAGTTAACATTATGCAAAGGGTGTCCGGTCTCCATTTTGTTGATGTATGGGATAGCCTCGTCATGTTAGTAATGAGAATTCACCTAAGAAGCCTCTTACAAAAAAACAAAACAAAGCAAACAAAACAAAAAGCGTCTGACCTCTGAAGTCTAAGGGTAAAGGAGATTGAGGAACTGGATGAAATCCGTCTATGTAGTAAACTGTAGGCACCCCAGCCAGATTCCTTCACTAAGCTGGTGAACTCATCCCCCAGCAACTCTGAGGGTTGTCTGCCAAAAGACTCATAGTTGCACCCTTTTCCAGAAAACCTCCCTCAGGCAAAAGGAAGCCACCTGCCCTGGGAAATTACACCACCCCTTCTCCCCTAAGACTGCCAGGGGGCAGCTAGTGGCCAATAACCGATTGACATTGGGGTAGAAAAGGACAACCCCTTTGTCTCAAGATGGAACCAACCATGGTATAATTTGTGCTCCAGAGCTCCCCATGGGATCAAGCTGATGTTCGGCTCCAGCTGAGACCACATCCTTACTTAGCTTTTCTGTCCTGTCTGCCTGCTTCCCTCACATCAGATCACTCAGACTCCTCTTCTCCAAAAGCCAGCCTAAGTCAGTAGGTATCTGAGACAAATGCTGAACCTCCACCCTGGGCACCACACCAGGCAGTGAACCAACCAGAGTAAAGAGCCAAGAATTACAGTTAACAATGGATATCTCCAAGCCTGGTGCATTTCACGAAAGGCTTGCCTACATCTTGTCTTGTGTTTCTTTGTGATTGGTCCAATGACATTGGAGTAGCTCATGTCCCGCAGGTATTTTAGAAGCTCCAGTAGGCATCTGATCCTCTGGGCAAAGCAGCATGTGGTCCTTGACTCTATTGGCCCCAGTGGCAGGCATTCACTCCCATCAGGATAATGTAGCCATCCAGAAATGCAGAAGCTGCCAAACACAGCTGGGCTGTACCTGCCCCCGGTTCTTGGGTAACTGGGTTCTATGAGGCCTTCCCTGAGCCTCACGTAGGAGCTCTAATAACGCTACTCAAGCCCTGTATGTGCAGGACATGATGTCCGTTTCCTCCCCCTCACCTTCTCACTACTAACCCAGCATGAAAAATCCTGGGACTATTCCTAACGCCTCCTCTTTGTAGACTGTTTTCCAGGGATTTTGATTCTCAAACATTTGTTCAATAAGGTTTCATTGTAGAGAGAAATGCAATTAGTCACAACTTCATCTTTTAATTAATATTTGTGACATAAATTTCTCCGCACAGCCTTAGAATAGCCTTTCATCATCAGACCCTACTAATTTTGAATTTCTGGTATGTGACATGGAACTTCTATGAATTAGTAGGTTAAGCTTTCAGGAAGAACATTTAATGTCCCTAAGAAGGGAAGTTTTTCAGATTATCAGTGGCCCCATTAATATCTAAATGAAACACTTTACATGGGTGTGTGTGTGATATTTATCACGTCACACGATTTATAAATAAACTCCTAGGTGGCATTGCTAATTCACGCATCCCAGAGCCTCCTCCCCTTCTTGCCTGCTTGCACAGCTGCTCCTACTGGGGCCTTTCTTGGATTGTCCTGGACCTCCACCACTGACTCCCCTACTTTCTCTCCCTCTACAAGCCTCATCTTGCTTCACTTCCCTCCTAATCCAGTTTAGATTCCATCGTATGTTTTTCGATGACATTCTAGCTAAAATTTAAACTCCCTTGTCCCTGACAAAGAGATAGCTGACATGACCCCAAAGCTGGATCAACTGCTTTCTCCATGCTTGCAAGGAACACTGTTGGAGAAGGAGGAAATGGGGTGGATGGGTTCAAAAGTTCCAAAAAAAAAAGGTCGGTCCTGGGCCTCCAATGGGCCCTTGACACCATCTGGCAACCTTGCTAGATTCTGAGGTCAACTTCTGTCACAGTCTCTGTCACACCTAATTCAAATGTTCTCACTTACCCTGAATTCATGTTTTCATTCAATGAATATTTGTTGAACACCGATTTTATGCCAGGTCTGTTGCTTCATACTTCATAGAGGAATCAGAGGCCCTCAAAGTACAAGTCCCTAGACTTATTTTTTTCCCATCCTATAAATTGACCTTTGGTACCCAGCAGCATAGTCCCTTAACTATGAAGCCAAAGCTTCTCCCTCCAAAACAATGTTCCCTTGTTAATAGATCATTCCTTTCTTTTGTTGCAATGTGGTTGATGACTAAAATCCTAAATCTATATTTGAACAAATCTTTAACTACATAAGGATAAGCAATGATCTGACAGCCAATTTAATTTCATAAAAAGAAGAAAAACTTGACATATCAGACTTATATATCATTCTAAATCAGTACCTTTATATCTATAATCAGACAACATTTAATGAAGTGAAAATTCTGCCGGCATGAAACTAGTCATAATAAAATTAGACTTGGTTTGCTCGTTCATGGAGAACATATTCCAGATGTTTAAGTGATTCAAAGAAAAACCCAAAGTATAATGGCTCCCTTCAATGTTTTCTCACTCACTGCTTCCAAACTAGAATGAAATCTCATGAAATTCTGGTCATATTTAAGTAACACAGGATATTGTTCAGAGTTAAGTGTACTTTTTGACGTTTCATGTTCGATGTTCAATGATGTAAACATATATTTATATGCGTAATACTAAAAGCTCTAATATTGGAAGGATAGTCAAACACAATGTGACATCCACGTAAATGACACAGGACACGTATTGAGTCTTTACATAGCGTGGTGTCTTGTGATTCGGTGTTTAGGAAGCCATCCATACTTCTTACTTGACACACTTCTAGGCATTGACAGTCTACAGCAGCAGTGAACCGTCCTCAGGGGGTACAGAGCTGCCACGGTAACCTAGGTCAGATGCCAAAGTGGAGATTGACTTGGGCACTCTCCCACCTCCTTTTTCTCTTCCTCTCTTCTACCTCCAGTTACCTTCTTTCCTCTGTTCTAAGGGGCTTAGTGCCCTCATGATGATGTCTAGCTGGCTAAAGTTCTTCATTTTGCTTGGTCCCATCGTGCTATCCCCCAGCATGAAACTTCCCACCAAACGATCACTTTACCAACTGACCTTCTCCGCCCCCCCATCAAAGCTTCCATTGATCCTAACAGAAATGTAATCCAGATTAAACTAAACATATGCTTTCTGCCCCCCTTAGTTAATGATGATACCAGTAGCCGTAGCAGTGGTAGTAGAATTTATCATAGATTTCCTCTGTTCCAGCTCAGAACCTAGAGTCCAACAGTTAATTAAAAAAGTCAGTTCAATCAGGGAATCGTAAAAAAGTATGTCTTAAACATTTTATTCGATCTTAAAATAGTCAACCAGGATTTTAATGTTGTGTGAAGGTTTCTTCTTTAAGTGTAGATTCACTGATTAGACTTCTCCATAAATCACACTGATGATGAAGACTTTGTGATTTCCAGTTCCAGTTTCTTTCATGTAGACAGAGTCCATCAGGAAACACGAAAGACATTCTGAATACAGAACCCTTCTAAATTTTTCGGATTATTTTCCTAATCTTTTACAGTTGCCTTGTCTATACCCAATTCAACAATATTTACTTCTCTTGTTCTTTTTAAAGCAACTTTCTAAAGGGCTTAACCTGGTTTTCATAGAAATAATAGCTTATTTTCTCTTAGACTTAAATTTCTTTGGTTTGTGAAATATTTAATTAAATTATGTAATTGCAATACTAACTGGCATACCACAATGACAACTCAACTAATGAGAGCTGAAGGCCATGCATCCTGACAGATAGCTCTAACATTTTATTTAGAGGCTACGATAGGCCCCAGTCACTGTGTTTCACAAAGGCATGAAGACTGGCTAATCTGTTGGGTCTTAAGTAGAGACCAGTTAAGAGAACTTCTACTGTAATTGCTAGATGGGGTGGGGGGGGGGAGGAAGCAGAAGCCACCAGATCCCATGATGGTGGGGAGAGAGAGGGGGAAGGAGAGTGAGTGTTCTGATTAATGATGTGTACTGGACCCTAATTTTTAATCGCCTTCATCCTCCAAAACACCAATGGAGGATTAAAATCTGTGTCCAGGACTTTGGAGGGAGGAAGTGAAAATCCAAATATTCTAATAAAAGGCATTTGAACATGTACATGATGTAGTCCAAAGGGAGCTGAAACCTGCATGTGGCTGAGCCGAAGACTCACTGGCTGAGAGGCACGTGGGTGAAGACAGATGGTTAACAGACAGGGTTAACCTGCAGGACTTTGCCTGGCGGCCACACCATCCCTACAATGCTTTCCCATTTCCAGTTCCCATTCATATATTTATTTACGGTTCCTAGAAACATATATTATTATCCAGAAGAGAATGCTTCCATTTTGTAATCTTTGCCCTTGTCCAGGTTTCTCCGTTGACATTTAAGAAATCTGTTTTCTAGGGGTGCCTGGGTGGCTCAGTTGGTTAAGCCTCCAACTCTTGATGTTGTGTCAGGTCATAATCTCAGGGTCATGGGATGGAGCCCCGCACAGGGCTCTGTGCTGAGCAGGGAGTCAGCTTCAGGATTCTGCCCCACCAACACACACACATGCTGTCCCTAAAATAAATGAATACATCTTTAAAATAAATCTGTTTTCTAACCTTTTATTACACAAAACAAAGTGATTATGGATCATTTCCTTTTAGAGATATGAATTTACATCAATGGATTTTACCTCTCTCCATGGGATTCTTTTAATCTCTATATTTATTTATAAGGCAATGGAATAATAATATTTACTATCAATCCCTATAAAAACTTTATCAGACTGATTCCTATGACATTCCACCGACATGGAGTTGAATAAAGATGAATACATCAGATAGGATTTTTTTTTTGCATGTCTGTGGTCAGACAAAGATTTCTTCTGTTTTCTTTCATTTTTATTTTTTATTGATATTTAATTCATGAATGAGAAAATTCACCCTTCAGGGGCACCCAGCTGGCTCAGTTGGTGGAGCCTGTGACTCTTGACTTCGGGGTCATGAGGTTGAGCCCCATGTTGGGTGTAGAGTTTAGCTAATAATTTTTTTTTAATTCATTGTTTCGAATTGTGCAATTCAGTGGTGTTTAGTATATTCACAGGGTTGTGCTACCATCACCACTGTCTCATTCCAGAACATTTTTATCACTCCCAAAAGACACCCATGATTCTTTAATATAATATTCTTAATGCCTGTTTTAAAAAAACATTAAGTTCTATGGAGTGATTATGACAATGTCTTATATTATCTAATAAGAGTCTTATATTCCATACAATACCACATTTTAGTGGTGAGAGATTCAGGTTGATTTGACAGGACAATGCCATTCTTATTTAGAATGTACATACTGGCTCCTTTTCTTTGGAGTGGGAGGGAATCGGAGGGTTATAGATGAAGTCAGTGTAAACAGTGGTTTTATCAACATAGTGAACCAGAGAAATAGGTATCCTACCCAGATCAAGCAAGTCAAAGCAGCACATATAACCGAGTAAGTGATGTTGTCTTTGTGCATAGACATTACATTACACAAACTGTTCTCCTAAGTGAGGGAATTTGTCCCTTAGAAATTGCTCATTGGAACATTTGGACATTATGCATCATGTTAAAGATCCATAAATGTCATCCCGATAGGGTAGATATGATGCATGGTAATATCCTCCCCATATCTGCATAGGGTTCTTCTACTCACTAGATTGTCATGATGCATTGCATCAGAGAATCCCATTCTAGTGCTTCAGAGACAGCCGAGAAGCCCATGGGAGCCTTTCTAAGTCGTTGCTACAAGGACTAAAATACCAGGAGACCAGGAAGTCATTCTTAGGGCTTGACAAAATACCCTAATCGCTAAATGAATCTATTATGCAGTCGGTGCAAAGTATGAATGTAATATTTCATGATTGAGTATATCTTTTTATTGTAAAAAAAAAGGATCCATTTGTGGTTGTAAGATGAGTAGAATTTAGAATCTAGCAGTGTATTTTTTCTGTCACTTTACCAATCCAGAATTACTTTGGAAAGGTATATAATATAATAGCTAAGAATATGTACTCTGGAGGCAAGCAACCCTGGCTATGTATCCTAGGTTCCTCAATTTTGGCCCATTGAACCCTTGGCAAGATAGAACCTGTGCAAGTTGTTGTCTCTTATGTAAAATGAGAATTCTCCAACTACCCATCTCACAGGGTTATTTTGTAGGAATAAAATTATTATTATGTGAACAGAGCTCATCACGGGATTAGGCACCTAAGAAATGCTCTATAAATATTAGTTACCATTATGCTCCTATTCACAAATGTTCATAGTTGCAATACCACTATAATAGAGCACACATCATTAACACTGCACCCCAAACAGAACAAGATATCTTGTAGTTCCCGTGTGTCTGTTTCTTTGCTTTAAATGTTCTCATTTTCCAACTTGCCCTTGACTATTTCACACAGGTGCTTCGAGGAGAAATTACACCTCTGAAAGAGAATGTCAGCTACGTCAATGACCTTGCTCGCCAACTCACTACGTTGGGCATTCAGCTGTCACCATATAACCTCAACATTCTGGAAGACCTGAACACCAGATGGAAGCTTCTACAGGTAGGCACATTACAAGCATTGCAGTTCCTTGTCACAACAAGAGAATATACGGATAAAGCTTGTTTGTAAGAAACAAGAAAAGTAGTTTCTTCATGTGATGTTCTGGATAATATTTTGTGAATGTAGGGTATTTTATATTATTTAGTAAGCTCCTATATAAATGTTTTCAAACCTATTAGTAATAATTTTTGTAGATAGCTTAAAGTTAGACTTTCCCATATCTTGCAAAAAACGGAAGGTAGTGCTGAGTCATGACGGGAGGACTGACTTACTGTCATACAATTACTTTGTACTACTATTGCTTGGATTCTTTAAACATCTTTACCTTTGGAATCCTAATTTAAACAACAGTCAATGGTAAGGCATATTCTAAAATCGTTTTAAAAAGAACATCCAGTGCACCTGGATGGCTCAGTCAGTTAAGTGTCTGCCTTCAGCTCAGGTCATAATCCCAGGGTCCTGGGATGGCGCCCCATGTTGGGCTCCCTGCTCAGCGAGCAGTCTGCTTCTCCCTCTGCCAGTCCACCCACTCGTGCTCGCTCTCTCTCTCTCTCTCTCTCTCTCTCAAAAATAAATAAATAAATAATCTTTTTAAAAAATAATTTAAAAAATTTAAAAAACATCCTATCACAAACCTATATATGGAGGTTTTTCATAGGTTTGCATAATAAATCTAGGGACCAGAAGCATGCTCAAGGTCACACTTACTAGCTGTGGGACCTTGGGCAGGTTATTTAACCTTTCTGTGCTTCGGTCTTTCATCTGAAGAAAATGTGGATATTAAATGTTTCTAAAACCAGTCTATTATTAGGACAAGTAAGTCAAAAGATGTGGAAAGTGCTTGGAACAGTGCTAGTTACATAGTAAATGCTGTATAAATTCTAGCTCTTGGTGTTATTGCAGTTATAATGATTATTATTATAGCATACAAGTTTGGGAATCAAACTTACTGAGTGACCTTGAAGTCACTTGTCCTATCTGTCAGTTCTCTCATATCTAACATGCTTGCTGTAATAATAAACAAATTAATTCATGTAGAGTTGTTAGTACAGTACCTGGCTCATAGTAAGAACTCAGAAAAGGTAATGTGTCTCTGTGTTCCCCATGTGAAGGACACTGTGTAAATACCCCAAAACCCTCAAACTGATTTTACCATAGAATTAGAGAATTGTTTTGTTTCCCTCTCCGGTTTCATAGGTTGCAGAGAGTATGCTTCTGAGGAAAGACAGGAAACTGAGTTTAAAAATATTTGTTTTCAATGTTTTAATGGGAAAAAAATGCTAAAGCAGATAACTTTTCATATTGGCAGTCCATTTAGGGGTGTGATTGAAAGTCCTGTTGAAGAATTGCTAGATCTTTAATAAAAACAAGTTCCAAATTCAAGACCTCTTGAGATCTCCTATAATTTAATTCTTGTTGTGATGGATAGTTTTGAAATATTTGTATGATAGACTGTTATAAGTGGCATTGACTAAAGGAAGGCAATATAGTTAAGCAATTACATGCCTTTCTATGTCTATTAGTTTTGTAGTGGCTAAGTACTATTAAAACCTTATCAGCTTCATCCTTAATATGTTTTTCACTGTAAGCATAAATAAGGAAAGTAATAAATGTCCAAGGAAAAGCAGTGGCCACATTCGTTCTCTTCAAGCACTCTTGAACGGTATCTTAAAATTTCTTTTGAAAAACAAAATGCTGGGCGCCTGGGTGGCTCAGTGGGTTGTGTCTGCTTTTGGCTCAGGTCATGATCCCAGGGTCCTGGGATCAAGCCCCACATCGGGGTCCCTGCTCAGTGGGGAGCCTGCTTCCCCCTCTCCCTCTGCCTGCCACTCCCCCTGCTTATGCTCTCTCTCTCCCTGTCAAATAAATAAAATCTTTTTTAAAAAAAGAAGAATCAAATGCTGCATTTGCTTTCAAAATGTGGTACGAATTTGTGACAATGGCATGTGAGCTTATAGATGAGGTTAAAAGATTATGACTGATAAGGGAAGTTTTTAAAGATCAGTGCTAAATGGGCCATTATAGTCACACTCTTTATTTAGATGTAAAGTACACGAAAATATTAATAGCTTAAGTTTTGCTCATTCTTAAAATGAATAAGGACTTGGTTATAAATATAGGGAAGTACATGAAAGGAGCTGATGTAGTAAAAAGAGGACTGAAGTGAATAGTATTAGCCCTGACTTCAAAACTGAAGCTCATTCTTTGACCATATTATCTTGAAAAAGCCTTTATCCTCCCTCAGCTTTAATTCCCTCATTTATAAAATGAGGCAATCCATTTGGTCTCAGGTCACATCCAGCTCAATCCTATGATTCTGTATCTGGATATCTGGGGGGGGGGCAGATATGCATATGACAAAATTTAGTTTAGAATCAATACAGTGGCTTACTCTATTCATATTACAGACGTGGCTCGCGGGGATTGTGTTTCTCCTTCTTTCATTTTAACATTTAAACCCCTCATCCGAAGCCCACACATACACAGCTTTCTCCTACTAAACAGCTCAGTGAGTTCATGGTGCATGCTCTTGTGGCAAATTTCACATGTTGCTATTTTTGGACATGACCTTAAGGATATGCTTGAAAAGTGTTTTCGGCAGAAAGCTGATCAATCCAAGGTTTGGGGTTGCACATAACTGAGTGAAGTGGATTCCATTTTTTTCTTTGACCATGGTTGTAACCACTCTGCTATATTATAAATGGGAGTCCTTGTTCAGAAAGTGAACAAAGCCAAGAAATGAGGTTCACATCAAATAACTTCATCCCCATTACTGGCAGAGCAAGTCACATGTCCTATGGACAACATTTTACAGTTAGAAGAATGTATCTGACTAAAGAATCAGCCATCATCTGTGGAGGGAAGCCGGAGCCCATCATCATTATAACATTCTATTTCTAGAAAAATAAAGAATTTCGTTGTTCACAATCCTGTCAGTTATGACATCATGATAAAAAATTAGTACAAATTCATCTCTGCTTCTTTGTCCACTAAGGGAAAAATTAAGAAATAGAGAGTTGGAGTAGTGGGAAGGCACATATAAACCTAAGAAAACTTCTTAAATTTGGGCAAAATAGTGTAAGAGAAGAGAGTTACATAGTACCAGGCTATATCTACTTGATACCAGAATATCCTGCGTTTAATTAGACAATCCATTAATTTTTATTTTAAAAGAAAGCCATGCTGGGTTTTTTTAGCTGTGTGTAATATCAGTCAAAATGATAGAAACAGATAAACCGTGTATATGTGACATCAATAGCAGAGTAAGACACAGTCACGATTTGTCTATGCATAGAAATAGTGTATAGAGAGCTCTGAATTTATTTGAAATGCACAAACAGAAGTTTAGAGACCTTGGTTTCCCTGTTTGAAACTCTGTAGGAATAAAATCCTATTGTCTGCCTCAGAGTGGACTCGGGGGTCGGGATGTCTGTCCTAGACCACATGACGATGTGTTTTAGGCATAGGAAACCATCACTCCTTGCAGTGAGGAGGAGTTTTCACGTGCATTCACTCATTTAATCCCTATAACATTATGATGATGCCTTACAATTACTTATTATCACTATTCCCTTTTACACATAAAGAGACTGAGACTTAGACATAGAAACTGACACAGTCCTGGTCACAAGCTTATAAGTGTCAGTCAAGGTGTGAATCCTCTCTTCTGAAATGCACCCCCCGCCCCTTTTGCTTCCTCTTATCAAAATCCTGTTTAGTTTGGACTTCACAAAGTCATACTTGAAAGCTAGTTTGGGTGGCACGGGTATGAAATACTTCACTCTTTTCCTGCTTCTCCCCTTTTTTGAATGATCCGCAGGGATACTAACTTTGAAATCTCCCTTTTACGAACCAATGGATTAATGAGCCCAGCTCAGTGTACCCCTTAAAAATCCCACCTGTAGTTTCAAATTTAAGACGTTAAAGCGTTACATTCTTCATTGTCTTTAGAACTCAGCAACCGTCTTAAAATCAACTGAAAGTGATTTTAATGAATTAGCTCTTGAAGTGGTACCAATGCTAGTATTCGACCCAGTAGAAATGAGTATCAAAACCAAATGGGAAGAAAATGAAACTGATGCTAAACTTTTCTAATGTTGAAGCAATGCATACATGTTTAGTGACATAGTCATGCTCTTTATTCACCAAGCACAAGTACTGTAGGGAACATTCTACTCTAGGGAAGCCCTGCTAGGGGATGTTCTAACCATTTCTCTGCGTTACAAGTAAACCCATGAAGAGCAACAGAAGCTGCAAATACACTTTAATATAAAGAGTACATGCTTTATTGATTGTGGGATGTCTGGAATGTAATCACTTGAAAAATATTGAATATGAAGACATTTCTAGGCATGATATTCTTTAAATATGTTTAGGGACAGTATCATGAATTATGTATGTCTTTAAAGGTTTCCTAAGGTTCTTCCAAAGTCATGCAGACAGTTATATACTCCGTCTTCACATCTGTGTTATCTTTCTGTCACAAAGATATAGGCCCTCGTCTTCTGCACATTCCATTCCTTCTTTCACTCTTTCCTTCTTCTTCCATTCAATCAGCAGTGATTGAGCATCTCCTGTGTACCTAGCAGACACTGTAATCATCCTGTCTGGTCCAAGGACATACTGACCAAAATCACATTTACTGCTTATGCCATCTTAGGAAAAATTTTATAGATGGGTTTTCTTTTAATACTTCTGTAATTGCTCACTCTTTCTCCATGTTATAAACAAAAAATATGCTATTATGACACTAATACTATAAAAGTGGTACCTTTTCAGATCTCTAACTTAAAAATTCTTCACTGATTTCTGACCAGGAATTTGGTCTCCATAATCAGACTAGTAAGATTGTGGAAGGACATGGGCTCATATTTAGCTGGCCAAGAGAAATATTTGCGTGGCTTTGTTTTTTAAAAAATTGAACAAGAGTTTTAATTGAAAAATTAAAAATTCCAGCAGAGCAGCTTATGATCTTTACTTTGGTGAGGTAGGTTTTCAAAGCAAGCTTCTATCTGTATGTACGTGTGTGTTTGTCCTTGTCATCATTGAGCACAGGATTTGATCCTTTAAATGTGTTGACAGATTCTGAACATTTTCTTCATATTTTTTAAAGGATACTGTACTAAGCATTTGGCATTATGGGGTCCCTTCTAGGCAAGGAGCCTAAGTGAGCTCTGCCATCTGCTCTTACAAATAATGTGGACCTATTACTAACTGAGGGTAAGGAGAGGATATCTGACTTTGGTCCCTTTGGTTGGCCAAGGGTTACTTCTACCAATGTCTTCTTATCATGTCCTTTTTCGGCTGTTTCTTTAACAATACCTAAAATAATTCTGCCTGTGGTTAGACCACAGAACCCAGGAGAAAATGATGAGACTGAGGCCATTCTCAAAGGAAATGTGTTTTCCTCCATCAGTGGTTCTCAAATGTTCGTAAGCATCGGGATCACCTAAAGACTTACTAAATCCTGGGCCCCACTTCCAGAGTTTCTGATTCAGTAGGTCTGGGCTGGGGTTGGACATTCTGCCTTTCCAACCAGCTCCCAAGCGAAGCTGATGCTGCCGGTCCAGGGACCACACTCTGAGAACCATTGTCCTACATTAAGTACTTGCCAGGTACAGCCAACTTTAAAAGATTTTAAAAAGTGTCTTATGTAAGATACTTTGAGAAGTTTATGGTCATACTGTGGAAAATAAGCCTAATGCCATGCAGAAAATTCTGTACTAGAGGATGTTACAGTGCTACAGCAACCTGGAAACCCAAGCCCTTAACTTGTCTTCCAGGCAGAAAGAGAAGGGTGAAGGGAAACTTCTCGTAGATTCCTTTTAGTAGAATGGAGATATGTTGTAAGTGTAATATACATATCGGGTTTCAAAGACTCAGCCCCAAAAATAAAATATTTTTATATTGGTTACATGTTGAGGTGATAATATTTTTATGTATTTGGTTAAGTAAAATATATTATTAGAATTGATTTCACCCATTTCTTTTGTATAATTTATATGATTAGTCATAGTTGGGTATTTTTCTTGAAGACGAATAAAGTGAGCCTGTTGCTTCAAGTAAACAACTGACACTGTTTCTTTTTACCTTTTTTAATGTGTCTGCTAGAAAATTTAAAATGACGTCTGCAGCTCTCATTATATTTCTATTGGATAGTACTGGTCTAGAACGAAAAATCTAGCACAGATAAGATTCAGCTGCAGAGCTTGTTAAAACACCCTCACCACCAGCCCCCACCCTGCCCCAAGAATTAGTAGGTATTGGGAGAGGCCTGTGATTCTGTCTTTCTAACAAGGTCCTGGGAGAAACTGTTGAGATATAAGTAGTACTTGCATCATGTAGGGGTCCCCTAATTCTTGGAATGTTAGTAAGGGATCCACGGACTTGAAAAGATTGTAGTCCACTATCCAAAGATATTGTAGTGCTGTAGGAAAAACTACCCTAACGTGTTCTAAAATGTAAGTAAAAAGACTGCAACTACAACGCTGAGTTTGATGCCTCCCCTGGCAGGAGTTTTTCAAAAGCTGAGAGTGAAGGAAATGAGAAGAACAAAGAGGAAAGAATGTGTTTGTTTTAGAGAAGGTTAGGTCACAGAAGGATTTGTTGACGTTAGGAATAGACTGACCCATGAAAAAAGGACAATTAAGTTCTAAGAAAACATCTTTTCAGTGAGGAAAGAACAATCATTTATGCTTAGCCTCATCTCTGTTAAAAAATAAATAAAAAGGAAGTGCACAAATCCCTTTAAAGATTTGAAGCAACGAGGAATGCGTGCATCTCAAAGGCCCAGGATAGTGCCAGCCTTTAGAGCACACTGAGGTCAACGTGTACTGTCAACCTTACAGACATTTACCTCAGTCAGTGTGGCTTCCAATGTTTTGACAGCTAATTGTACTTTATTCAAGAAGAATGATACTGAAATTGCCTGTGTAACCTTGAAAGTAATGTGACCCAGATGTTCCAGAGTCCGGCCTCCGCACTCCAAAGAACAGTCTAGTTTTCAGGGGCATTCTGTGTTGTGAAAAAAAAAAGGTCATTACGATGTGTGGGATTAGAGGGAGAAAAGTGAATGATGTAGGGAGTGTGACCAAAAAAATTATATGGGGTACAAAAATGAAGCCAGTGGAAGTCAAAGAAATATTTATTGGTTGAAGAGAATGAAAGGCGTATTAATGTTTTCAGAGCTTTTATAAAGTGAACCCAAACCTTCATGAACTCAGGTTATCTGATCGCTTGGTCCTTAATTCCTGATTTGTTTTCATCGGGAACTATTTTGGCGAGTTGTGAGCTAGCCACTATGGTAATCCATGTCACTATTTTATTGGTTTAAAAAATGGCACACGTCCCTGTCCAGTGCGCTCAAACAGCAGCTTTATGGATGTCCGTAGTTCTTTTACTTTCTCAGTATTGCTCATCCCTTTTCAGCAACACTTAAAACTGCCATTACGCTCACGCTTTCCTTTCCCTTCTTTCTTCTTCCACAGCTGACATTGGCCCTTCCCTCCGAGTTTTCCCTGCTTTATTCTTCATTCTTTCAAGGGCCCTTCGCTCCGCAGCCAGACCTCGGTCCTCCGCAGCAGCCTGCCTCCGCCCCGCCCTGGCTTGGGGCGCTTGTTTGCCCTGGCTGTTTGCGTCTTTGCTTTTCCCACTGTCCCGCTGCGTGTGAAACACTCCGCCAGCAGCTGCTCCCATTTCCCATGCTACGTCACGCGCAGCATTCAAAGGGCTGCTGTTCCCACATTTCCACCCCAAAGACTCCCCCTCTCCTCCTGCCCTGCACATTCCTCTAGAAATAACCCCCTTTCAGACCATATGAAAGGCTGAATGTTAAGGCCCACTCCGCAAGTAAGAAACTGGCTTATGAAATTCAGAAATGCTCTGTTTAAAGGTCAGTGCCACAGAGTGAATTCTAAGTTACCATAGTTTATCTTAGTGTTTCTTCATTTTTATCAGTTCTCTAAGGTCCTTAAAATAATTGCCATCCGGATATAAATTCTCCCCTCAATTAATATATTCATTAATTTCAAAGGTAGATATGTAGATGAAAAATACGATAAATTAGGAAGTCATGATTCTATTACAAATACACTTCTTACACAGGGCCATACTTTATTTGGCCAATGGGGTTGCACAATATAGATCTGAGAAGAGTTGATTTTAGTGAGAATTGTGCATTACTGAAATTAATAATGAGCACTTATGTGGCACTTACTGTATACCATTCACTTTTCTAAGCTCTTTTACGTGTACTAACACTTGTAAGCATTGCAGTCACCCTAGGAAGTAGATTCTATTTTTATCCTCATTTTACAGATGAGGAAAATGAGGAACCAAGAGGTTAGGTGGCTTGACTGAGTTCACATAGCTGGTGAGAGTTGGGATTTGAACCCAGGCAATCTGGCTGGAGAACCTCTCAGAAATAGCAACTGTACAATACCTCCTCTCTAATAGACGGCGAGATTGACATGACAGTATTTCCTCTTCATTTACAATTCAGCCCTTTCAACAAAAAACATAACTTCCCCCTCACGTTTATTAATTTGTCAGGAATCACCTACATCAAGAGTTTAGGAAGTACAGATTTAAAGTAGGATGATTATGTGAATCTCAGACCACAGTCTCAGGAATAGATTGTTTAACCCAGAATCTAAATGATTCACAGATTAAAAATGAGAATCTCTCAGGGCACCTGAGGGCTCAGTCAGTTGAGCATCCAACTCTTGATTTCATCTTGGGTCATGATCTCAGGGTTGTGAGATGGAGCCACGCATCGGGTTCCTTGCCCTCTGGATTCTCTCTCTCCCTCTCCCCCTGCCCCCACCCCCCCTAAAAAAAAGAGGGGGGAAATCTCTCATCTGTAGTACCAGGAAGACTTAATCACCAAACTCTTTCTGAAGTGAGCACAACTACTCCTTCATTAAATAAATATTTTCTATTCGATAAATATTTTTCTGCCATCTACCCTCTGCCAGACTCTGTGTTAGATAATAGGCATGCAGTTGTGG